>NC_143524.1:30571170-30884957 GCF_031878675.1 Megascapheus bottae | reverse complement strand
GGTGCACACTAAATGGGAAACTATTTTCTGTTTATTGCCATTCCTTTCTAACTATTCTCTCCTCCCTGTGAATGAGAGCTCTCAGCAGCCACCAGCCAGGTACTCAGTCAAGGTGGATTCATTTCAAGGAGTATTATGAGCTTGGCACTTCATTCATTCAGTCCTTCGCTCAGTCAGTGTGTACTGAGAATCACTGTACCAGGCTCTACTACCATGGTGCTTAAGTCTCAGAGTTTGATGGGGAGAAAAATAAGGTAATATAACTGAAAGTTATGTGAAGGGATAGGAAGGAAAGGAATCATGAAGGAATTAAGATGTGAACCCAGACCTGAAAGGTCAGAAGAGGCCAATCATGCTCAACACTGAGAGAAGGCTTTGCAGGCTGAGGGAAGTTATTGAGGTAGGATGGAGTTTAGCTAGTGCCCCTGCTCTTTCTAATAAGGAAGTGAGCATTAAAGCCACAGCTTTGTTCCCCCAGCCCAGGGAAGGGGATCAGCCTACGTCTTGAAGAGTTAACTGCACGTTTCTAGGATGTTCTTTCTGCAGTTAATGTGCTGTAATTGACAGTGGTTAATGGTGTCTGTGCTCCTCGGGGCTCTTGCTAAAGCTTACACTCCACGGATGCCATTGTTTGCTGAAGATTAGGTTTGGGGCTGTGATAAACTCCAAACTGATCCTACTGCTGAGCAATGGACAGGAGTTGTGCAGGAGGTAGACAGCTCAAAGTGACATCCACAGACCTGGCCTGCAGTCTGGCGAGTAAGAAGCCACAGCCATCATAGGCCTCCTGAATTTCGTAGGCTCCTACTGCAGCCAAAAAGTAGCAGATCTTCTGGTCTCCCATCCAAGGCCCTGTCCACTCTGCCTAGCCTTATTTTTGCTTCTGCTCTGTCATGCACACATTTCTACCTGCTACATACAGTCACCTGCCTTTCCTCTGCACCCATAGAAGAAATGCTACTCCTTTTAGA
The DNA here is from genome assembly GCF_031878675.1 of Megascapheus bottae. Taxonomy (NCBI): domain Eukaryota; kingdom Metazoa; phylum Chordata; class Mammalia; order Rodentia; family Geomyidae; genus Megascapheus; species Megascapheus bottae. The sequence continues at coordinate 30,883,986 of NC_143524.1, read as the reverse complement.
CTCTGCTCACATTTTACCTCCAGTGCAAATTTCTTGTTAGGTGATCCTAGGGGACTATGCCTTCCTAACCCCACATTCCTGATTTCTCCTTGCATGTGAACTCCTCAAGGCATTGGTCATCATCTGTGTTGAGTCCCAACATAAGTGTGAGCTCATGATGGTTGCCAGTTGAATCGCCAGGCTATTCAACTCTGCAGCCCCAAGGCATAGTGGGAGCTTGGCACTTCATTCATCCATTCACTAAGGGTCAGTGTACCAGGCACCATGAGAGACAAGAGATGCTTTCTGTTCTTAAGTTACCCTAGCCTAGAGGCCCGTGTAACACAGGAGGGAAACAGATATATTGAGGAGATCTCAGTTGAATTTTGGTGCTGTTGAAGTCACAATAGAATGAAGAAACCAAGAATTTAGAGCAGTGAGATGACTGGTCCAAGCTCTCGGCACTGATGTACAGCACAGCAAAATGTCCAATCCAGGTCTAAGTTAAAGCACTTTGCACACACCTTGTTTAGCAAAGGGCTCCTCTCCATTTGCAGCTCACCAAGGTAGCATGCTGCTTGCTAATCTTGCCCCACAGTGAGGAGGCAAGGGGGTAGACACACTGGCATTGAACCTAGGAGTCCTGGGGAATCTCTCAGCAGAACTCAAGGCCAGAGCACAGACTTCCCATCTGCAAGATATTTTTGGAAAGGGCTCTCTTTTTACTCATGTTTCATTTGTTTGTTTTTCTATTATAAAAATAATATATACTAATTGTAGAAAATCTACTGGAAAATACAAATCACCCACAATTCCACTACCCAGAAATAACCATTGATAACATTTTGTTGTGTTGAGACAATCTTAGAATATTATTTAGATTTTTTTTACAATATAATTGCTCCCTATGAAATTATGCGAATACACAAAATGATTAAATAACTATATTTAACTTGCAAAAGATTGGCCCATTCCCATGCCTGGAAGTCTCATAGACTTTGCTCCCATGGCCAAGGACCCATATCCATTTACCTGTCTGACTTCCCTGTAGCAGGGTCTTCTGTGGGTTTTGGGACAGACTGAGCTTCCTTCATCACCCTCTCTCTAGCCCATGGTACATAGTAGGTATATGGCATTGGATGGAATCAGTGTCTCTGAGGTAGGGAGATCTATTCATCTGGCTGTTTCCAACTGAGTGGCAGTTGTTTTGTATTTCTTCACTCTCTGCTATGCTCATGGAGGAATGAAAGTATCCTGGAACAAGATTTTGTCTTTCTCAACAAGGAAGTGCCTGACACAAACAAAGCCCTCCATTTTTGTGGATTATTATTTTCTGTTGTTGTTGGTTTGCTGATTTGGTTTTGAGTTTTTTTTTTTGTATTGACAGTAATCAGGTTTGAGTTCAGGGCTTTCTGCTTGCTAGACTACCATTTGAACTATACTCCCAGTCATTTTTGCTTTAGTTATTTTCCCAATAACATCACACAATTATATTGAGACTGGCCTGGGTGTTTATCCTACTATCTATGCTTCTGGCATAGCTGGGGTGGTAGACAATAACTACTACATTTTGTTTTTATTAGTTGAGATGAAACGGGGCCGGGGTGGGGTGGAGGGAATCTTATAAACTTTTGCCTGAACTGATCTTGAATTTCAATTGTCCCAATCTCTGAATTCTGAGTAGCTAGGATTCCAGGCATAAACCACTGTGCCTGGCCCTCTATACTTCTATGTAAAAGATTAATGACCTGAGACACTATGTTTGTACACACCACAGCCCCATGGCATATGTCTAATGGCTGTCCTTATTAATCATCTGGAGAAATATGGTAAGTGGCTTGTCTAAGGTCACTGCATTAGAAGCGATGGAGCCACAGCTGGGTGCAGTGGCTCACACCTGTAATCCTAGCTACTCAGGAGGCTGAGATCTGAGGAACCTGGTTCAAAGCCAGCCTGGGCACTAAACACCATGAGACTCTTACCTCTAATTAACCACTAGAAAATCAGAAGTGGCACTGTGTCTCAAGAGGTAGGGTGGTAGCCTTGAGCTGAAATGCTTAGGGACAGTACCCAGGTCCAGAGTTCAAGCCCCATGACCAACCAAAAATAAATAAATAAATAAGAAAGAAAGAAAGAAAGAAAGAAAAGAAAGAAAGAAAGAAGTGATGGAGCCAGGACAGTAGCAGCCTTAAACTCCGGGAGCCCAGTTCGAATGCATTCTCTATCCTATGTTCTGCTTGCTTCCTTGGTGGGCTGCTTTTCAGACATCAATCTTAATTAAGAAATTTACCCACTGACATCCTTTCTGTATCTAAGGCTGGAGAAATAGTACAGTGCTGGGGCCGCCAACAGAGGGGACCACCACCATTTCAGACTATTAGGGCCAGCATGTATGTGGGCCTTTCTGGCCACTGGCCCTGGCTCAGCTCACTGGACTGTCACAATCTGGTCCTTTCTCCCTCCGTGTCCTTCACCACCTATCTTTTTCACAGTTCAATTTCCCCTCTTGTCAACAGATCTCTCAACAAAATGTTTTCCACCCTGGCTGGCTATTTTTACCCCCTTTATCAGAGTTATTTCCTTTGGTAAATAGCTTCCTGGCATGGGGTAGGCAGCCTCATGTGGGTGCCAGCCAGCACCACGTGTGCAGGGGTTAAGGGGTGGATAGGCGGGCACCTGGGAAGAGAGGGGAGAAGCCAGTGAGCAGGCTGTGGCAGGCTGGCCTTTGGGACCTGCTTTCTGCACAGAAGATGCCATTGTGGCAGCAGCAAGATGCTTGCTCATTCATTCCCAGTTCCATTTGTTAAGATCCATGCTTTGAGGAGGCAGTGTGTACAGAGCCCTTGGAAGCAGACAATTAGCCACAGGCACCCAAAATAGACTCCGAAATCACCAACATTTTGTTTTGCTTCAGGCTTTTCATGCCTGTAAGGGGAGGAAAGAAAGGATCCGGAGTGTTTTCTGCATCCAAACACACATCTATTTTACAATAAGACAAATGACTCCTATTCCTGCTATTAAATCCAGTGGCATCCCCTCCCCCCACCCTTTCTCTGAAAGCCTTGCCAGCATTTCCTTTTGTGGCTGCAAGAGAAGCAAAACAGCAGTTCACTCCAGTGTGACCAGGCATGCCTCTACTCTGCCTGCACTCTCAGCTTTTACAAGCTGGGATTTTCATAAATTAACACTGCGCATGCTGCTACGGCTGCCATAATGAACAGTTTTCCAGAAGGTGCTTGTGAGAGCCAGCCCTGCTTGGAGAGAAAGAGCCAATGATTTGCTAGTGGTAGCAGCCTATTGGCCCCAGTTAGGGGTTGTGCGAGACCATGGTAGACAGTCAGGGCTGCTCTGTGAGTGCTGCTGATTGTCACTGAACCTCAAGGTTCAATGATAGAAACTTCCCAGGGAGCACATAGAGGAAGGGAGTCCCAAGAGGACAGAAGGAGCCTTGGACTCCGGTCTCTGTCCCGACACCTCTCTAAAGTGGTACTTTGAAAATGAGATGGAAGGTTTATTTGCAGAAACTTGTCCATCTGGATTCAGAGCCTGCATCCTTAGCTCCAGGGTTATATCTGGCCAGATGTGTTGATCCACATATCAGCTGTGATTACTTTTGTTCCTCAATGGCAAAGTTGAGTAGCCCCTATTAACAGACTCTATGATCCCAAAGCCGATAATATCTACCTGCTGACTCATTACTGGGAGCGTATGACAGCTCTAGTCTAAATGGTATGTTTTACAAGAGTGGAAGCCATGTCCCCTTTGAGTGAATGAAGGCCACACTCAAGATTACCCAGCTAAAGCAGACTGAACAGCCAAGACAATGGGATATGGAAAGGTAGTGCTGATTTCTACAAAGAAGAAATTCCTACCAAGCAAAAATAAAAGCCATAGAACATGTGTATTGCCAGGAAAATTAAGTGTACTGCATCCAGTTTCTGACTGTTCAGTGTTCCTAATGAACACTAATAGACATTTCCTAACAGACACTTTGTTAAAGTTTTCTGATTACAGTGTTGGTTATTAGCTACATATACTGATACTTAATTTAGGGTGATTATTTAATTAAAAAACTATACCTGGTAAATCTTAGTGATTTTCTTTCTGGCCTGGGTCTCCTACTTGGTCCCCAATAGGAACTTTGGGGTGTCTATCTGTTTCTCTATCCTAATACAGCTCATGTGGCATGTGGGTAGACAGAGAGGGGAGTGCCTTTGAATCAGGGGTGGCACCACACAGAGGTTAGGGCACTTTAGAATCCATAGATTTAGATTCAGATCTTGCCCCTGCCATTTACTGAAGCATGTCATTCACACCGAGCATTCTATTCCCAGCCTCATATCTCAGTATCCTCATCTGGACGATAGATGGGAAACAGAACTGTCTTTCAAGGAACAATAAAAATTAAATTCACAAGTGTGTGTTTCGTATTTAGAACAGGATCTGGCATTCAATAGTAATAAACAGTAAACAGTCAATGTCTGCTATTTCTCTGACCCACACTACCTGGATTAGGTAGGTTCTAGCTTTTTCTGAATTCTGATAGCAATGGTTGTTTGGGGGGTAACTAGCTCCCTGAGGACTCCTGTGTGCTCTGAGAAAGCCTCTGCTCTGTCACTGACGTGGAAACTGATAGAAAACCCGAAATCCTAGCAAACCCAGGCAACCCAGCCACATTCCTGGCTCAAAGACCAAATAGGGTCTTTGAAAATGTTCATTATTCAAAGGTTGCATCAGTTCCCTCATTTGCATTAGATAGAATGTGTTTATGAATCTATATGTAAACACATTGGATGGCACGTGAGTGGTTATTATTGAATTAACAAGTATAATACACTTTATGGAAAGCTCAAATAATACAATTTTTAGAAAGACTAGGTCAAAGCCCAACAAAGTTAAGTACCTTGAAAGGGGTACCCACAAGAAGGGTGGTCAAGGGGAGATGGGGAGATGAATGAGGAGGAGAAGAGGAGAGAATGCAGTCAATAATTTGTTTTATATACCACAAAATTAAGAAGAGTAAAGGTGGGCATGGGTGGAAGAGGGGAGAGAATGTTGAAGGAATGACACTGATCAACAACTGTATTCATAAAGTGCTTTATTATATGGCACCTCCTTTGTACAACTAATAAAAACATTAAAAGAAAATGTTCATTTTCCTAGAGAAACCTCTAATTGAACAATTGTAGGCTTTCTGATTTTATGCCAACTTACAACTTTGCTAGCTCTTGAGCCGCAGGATTTATGAGGGAATTTATTTCTGAAGCACTCTGACTGATGCTGTGGACCCAGCTAGGAGGATGGCCACTCCTTTCTCTTTGCCAGGTGGTGGTGATTCTGTCTAGAAACCCGCACAGAGTTACCACTATCCCAAGGGATGTGGGGCACTTAAAAGACATCCCTGTACCCAGATTTTTCCAGAAAAGGAACAGGGTGCTTAGAAAATTCTCAGGAAGCCATTACAGCCTTCTTCCACACTTGGAAAGTTTGTCTCGTCAGAGCTTTGGAGTGTCTCTCATAGAAAACTGAGTGGAAGACATCTGACTTGAAGAAAAGGCTGATTCCTAGGGAGGAGAAGGTTCCTTTGGGTACCCAGGTTTATGTACACTGTGGCAGAGCCTAGCAAAGTCGTAGGGGGCAGATTGAAAAACAAAAACCAGAGAATGAGAGAGTTTGTAGGAAAATTCACTTGGAAATAGAAAACTTTCTGTTTTGTTTTTGTTTTCATATATTTTTATTGTAATTAATAGAAGGGTTATAGTATATTCACCAGATAGAAGGTACATTACTTCACAACATCGATTCCCTTTCTCATGACTTGGTCCCCATTTCCCTCCCCCCACCCCTGCCCCTCATCTTGTTTTCCCCCCTTCCCTATCCTATTTCAAATAACCAAATAAACATATATACAATGTATCAGATAACAAGGTAAAATACTGTAACAATATGAGATAGAGAAATATGAGATAGAAAAATAGAAAATTTAAGAGAGCAAAGCTCTAGCAACTGATCAGCAGTGACTGTAGCTATTTCTACAAGGAAAATGATTAGAGCAGATCATGGGATAGGATGGGATGGGGTTTGGAATCTGAGATTGACATGTTTTCTGCTGGGCCTGAACAGCCTCAACTGTGCCAGGTGAGACAAAATAAACAATGCCTTGGTCCTGTGTCTCACCGGGTCATGTGAAGGACAAGAACAAAAGACAGGTGGCTCAAGCCTCTCCTGGTCCTCTGGGAAGCCTTCCATGAAGACCTAAGCACAAGGCACAACCCAGCCCCTGAGTACCATGACCTGCCACTACCTTGAAGCCTTCTCTGCACTTCTGCTGCTTCTAGGGGTTCAGAAACTCACATATCATGTAATAACCTAGATGAGCTCACATTCCAAAGGGAGATGGAAGAGCCCTGAATTTCCTGCATCCTAGATGACACTGATTACAAAATATTTTATCAGTTCAATAACAGCAATTCAGGAAGCAAGAAATACTCCCAAATTAGCCAAAACATGCATTATAAAATTATCTTGATTTGAGTAAAGTAAACACAGACCACCTCCATGTGTTTAATCAAAGAAGTAGAGTTAGTTAGGGGTCACAGTGAGTATAGTCTGTGACACACTATGAGGGTCCTGGGAAGGAGTGATTGATTTTGCCTCAGAAAGGAGGTCGGGGAGGTTAGGGCTCTAGGGAGGAGACACTGAGGAGTGTATCAGGCCCACAAGGCAGGCGGAGTGCTCCCACTAAAGAAACAACCACATGGACAAAGGGACAGGGTGTAGACGTATCTGAAAAGCAAAAATGCATGTATGTGAAGCTGGACAGACAGACAGATCAGTACAGATGAAAGGGCTTTAACTTCTTCCAGAACTGGGTATGAGAAACAAAGTTGTAAAACAAGAGAGAGTCCCAACCTCGCTGACAACAAGAGGCCAGAGCAATCTGCCACTACAGCCCCATCTCCTGTGGTTCTCAGCATGGGAGCACAGATGCTAGGTAACCAAAGGTGGTCTATTTAAAGCCACTTGTGTGTAGATTCTGGAAGCACACTGAAGGATGGAGATGGTAAAAGGAGCATCAGGAGGAAGAAGATCTTGGTTGAAGACTGGCCCTGAGCAAAAGGCATAAGACTGTGAAAAATAACAAAAGCAAAAAGGGTTGGAGGGATTTGTTCAAGTGGTAGCTACCTACTTGACAAACAAAAGGTCTTGGATTTAAGCCCTACCACTACAAAATGGAAGCATCTCCCTCACAAAAACAACACATTTTTAAAAAAAGCCATACTGAATTTTCAACCAATGACTCAAAGAGCCCTTGGGCTCTAACTACACATCCATTGATGTCTTGGAGAGGAGAACAATCCATATGGGGGTCCAGACACTGGTGGCTCCCATCTGTAATCCTAGCTACTCAGTAGGCTCAGATCTGAAGAAAGCAATTTAAAGCCAACCCATGCACGAAAGTCCATGAAACCTTTAACTTCAATTAAACACACACACACACACACACACACACACACATACACACACACACACACACACACACACACACACACACACACACACACAGAAACAGAGCTATAGTTTAAGTAGTGTAACAGCTTTGAGGAAAAAAGCTGAGGGACAGTGCCCAGGCCCTGAGTTCAAGCCTCAGTGCCAGCACAAAAACTGGGGATACTGAGGCTCAGGACTTGACTGCTGAAATGTGAGGATCCAACATCCTACCACCTACCACAGGCAGGGTTTGACTCTGAATCTGCTTAAGCTGGACCTTGAGAGGACCTGGGAAAAATGTTTTTAAGATCCTGAAATGGAAGACTTTTTCACTTCCTGGAATCGCAGGATCCTCTTGAGAGCCCTGCTCAGTTTTCAATATAGAGAATATACCCTTGCTTCTTTGGACCTCAGTCACCTCTGTACTTCATACCTTGGTCTATCTCAGTCTCTGAAATAGGCTTGGAAGGTTTCAGTAGGCAAAAGCTGGGAGGAGAATACTGTCTTAACTGTTTTGTCATACTGTAAGACAATCCCTGAGTCTGTGAAGCTTACAGAAACATGTTTGGGTGTCCTGGCCCCGGAGGCTGGGAAGTATAAGATGATGTCCCTGGAACCTGATGGCAGGGGCAGCAGGACAAGAGTGAGAGGAGAGGACTGCATTTACTTCTATAACAAATCCACTCTTGCAGTAAGGAATATACCACTGAGACAGTAACAAACCACTCACAAGGGTAGAGCTCCCTTGACAAATGCACCTCATACAGCCCCACTGCCCAATATTATTGCATTAAGAAGCCAAGTTCTAGCACATGATTTTTTTTTGGGGGGGGGATACACCCAAGCTACAGCTAAGCTAAATCTCCTTCCCTGATCATCCACAACTTGCTGCTACTGACTGTACCTTTTGTGTCCCTTCATCTACATTGTTTCTGTACACACATGAGCTGCTCTACCACCTTGGCCTCACTATCCCTTCAGTGTTCCCACCTTTCCTGGTCGGCTACCACTACCCATTTCCATCCCTGCCAAGTTCCTATGCAAGCTCCAAAGGCCATCTCCTCTAGAATGTCTTCCTTGATCTCTTCAGATGGGAGTGTTCACTCCTCCCTTCCCTGTCTTTCTAATGATTTATACTTTATGGATGGTAGTCTACTTGGATTTGAATTATATCTGTAGCCCCCAACTCTGTTAGAAAGCTCAATAAGGCTAAGATTTTGATCTTGTTCTCATACATTTGACATCACAATCCAGCTCCCAAATACTCTCTCACACACTATAAATAATGCTTCTTCATTTAGATTCTCTGTTTTATTTGTTTAGCAATAAAATGGGCATTATATTGATGAGAGGAAGTAATGTACATAGTATGTAATAGCTGTACAATAAATGTGACTGTTCTTCAAAAGGCACAAAAAAAATCAAGAAATGATGCTTATGTAAAGCAACACTTACTATGCGCAATACCCTGTGAGATGTTCTTTCTTGAAATCGTTTTTTTTTTTAATTGTATTAGTCATCCACTAAACTGTTTTCCTAACCCCATCATGGGCTGCAAGCCACAGTTGAGAAGGGGCAGTGCTGCAGCACCTACTTTACAGGGCAATGTTGATGGCAGGATAGTGTGGTAAGGCTGGTTTTGGGACTGGTGCACCCTGGCAGGTGCCCAGAGAATCAATCCAGTTGCCTTGTTGGGCCTCCTGGGCAGACCAATGCTCCCTAATGGTGGCTCCTGGCTAATACAGGCCTGAGCTGGCACTGTGTTTTCCACTCTGACCCAGATTTGTATTATAGGCTCTGTTCCTCCTCCTCCTTCTCCTCCTCCTCCTCTCTTTCTCCTCGTCCTCCTCCTCTTCTTCTTTCTCCTTCTCTTTCCTAGGACCAAGGAAACAAGCATCTCTTGGGCTTTATCTTTCAAGTCTCTAGCTCTGCAGAAGCCAGCACCTCCTTGGGAGGTGAGGTTACGCCCTGTCCCCATGGTGCTGTCACTTTCTTCTCCTCAGTCTTTCTGTGTGGAGATTGTTCTTTTAATCAGGATGGAGACGCAGCTCATTACAAGCTGGTGAGACAACGGCTCTCTGCTCCAAAGCCGAGACAGGCTGTCTGGGAGCTTGGCCAGCCTCCCACTGCCCCGGACACTAGGGCAGCGGCCTCAAAGTGGAGCCAGCCTGCTGAGTTTGTCTACCCTCTTCCCAAGGGACAAGCAAACAGACATTGTTTGCTGAGTCTTCTATGGCTTTTGCTATTGCAAAACCTCAACCATTCTCCTACCCTGCAGTTCATCCAACTAGATGGTACCTAGAACTATATCTCACCCTTCCTGGGCATGTGCACATACCATGCACTGCCCAGTGCTTCTGGTTCAGTGTGTTAAGGTGTTTTCACAGTATGTCCACTAGGTGGGGCTGGTTACTCCCACTCTACAGATGCAGAAACTGAGACCTCGGACTTGGTAAGCTCACCAGGCTGCTGGAATGGCCATGGCCAGTCTGGCCCAGTGACCCTACTGTGTGCCTCTCACATCAGCATTGCTACAGAAGCATGACCCTGAAATTCTCTTTCATGGAATGCTCTGTGGCCAGTGCCACTGGGGACTCTGCCCCTCACAGCCAGGTTACCTTCAGCTATGGAAGAGTTAGCTCCTCATACCCTTCTTTTGTGTCGCTGTTGGGTACAATGAATGCAATCGTGTGTGTTTGTTCCTCGGGGAGCTCCATGTAAGGGATGCATGATAAAAATCTATTTATAAAAGTGTCAGTTCAGCTCTTTTCCCTCTGACTTGCCAATATCCCAGAGCCATTTCCCACAAGCATGATGTCAGCAGGCAGAGGAGACGGGCAGCCAATCCTGAAGCCTCCCTCTACTCCCAAGTGTCTCACATTTGTGCTTTGTCACCTCTCCATCACACTCTCTTCCCCAGTAGCATCTCACATATGACTAATATGTCTTAGAGGACCATGGAGAAGCCACTCATTTCCTCCAGCCACAGAACCCTCCAGCCAGCATGAGGGGGGAGAGTCATGTGGTGGCTGCATAGTCTCGTTTAGCTGCAGTTTAATTACTGCCTTCAGTATAGGTTTTTAATAACAGTAAGTCCCAATTAGTAGCTTGTTACTTCAGAAATAATTACTGATGGTGGCCCTTTGTCTTTGTGTTAATTCCAGTTTCATTCCCAAGCTGCACAAGTCTACGTGAGCAGGCTTTTTTTTTTTTTTTTTAAGCTGAAGGAGCTGGAGTTCTAGGGTATAGGAGGAAGGCTTGCAGAGAGCCGTGGGTTTTGCTGGGGTCTGTGTGTTTGCCCGAGAGGAGAGTAGGGGGTGACAGTGACCATGCTCATACCTGAAGATGGCCCTTCAGAGGAGATTCTGTCTTAGGCTGGGGATGGAGAAGGGCAATATGGCACTGACCACAATAACAGGTTAAGGACCCTGCTAAGCCCCCCTGCCCACTGACCACCCCCTTCTGACAGTGATGGTACAAATGGGAGAGCTGCTTGGGGGATATGGGGTGCACTGCTCCCTTTGCTAGACCAGAGCCCCAGCTTCAGCCACACTTCCGATCTTCAGTCCCATAGGGAATTTTCTACCATGTGGACGAGAACTTGAGAACACCCAGGGGGACCTAGAATTCACACTGCACTTGTGAGCCATCTGTGCTCCACAGAAGCCGCACCCAGGTAAGGCAGCCACGTAGACTTGTTCAAAACTGATGGTCTCCTAGCTTCAGCAAGCTTTTCTTTGGTCTGAACTGCTTTCACCTTGCTTGGCCTTTTGAACTTATATTCTGTTGTGCTGATAAGTGGGTAGATGAGTTGTTTTCTAGTGTTGTATAGTAATTAAAGCTAACATGTGTTGGGATACTCAGTCTAGGTCAGGGAAGTTTACAGGCACTTATTCCCTTACCTTACACAGAGAATTCTCTGAGCCCTAATTTGCAGATGAGGCACACAGAAAGGTTAAGTGTTTTGCCCTAAGTCAACTCTCTTGCAAGGGGCAGAGCTCGGGAGATTCCTTCTCTGGCAGTTTGACTTTATAGCCAAGAGTCTGACCACGAGGTTATCTTGCTTCTTCTTGGAAAGATGTGACCCCTAGGGCGCAGAGTGCATGACAGTGTGAATCCTGTTTTTTCTTCAGTTGCTTCTGGATAGTATCTTCCTTCCCAACCAGTTTGTGTGTGTGCGTGCGTGTGTGTGTGTGTGTGTGTGTGTGTGTGTGTGTGTGTGTGTGTGTGTGTGTGTGTGTAGGGTAGTTCTTGATTTCAAGTTTGGTTCTGAAAACTTTTCCCCACCTGCACCTCTGTGAAGATCCAGACACATACTTCTGTTTTTAGTGTTTCTGTAGTCAGTGTTGACTAGAATGACAGAAAAGAAAAAAAAATCTTTTGAACCTGGTCCCTGGGCTGTGATTCAGGTCACCCTCATCTGGAGGTGTTAAAACCCTCTTTGCCATTATGCTGGCTAGCCCTCAGTCCTGTCCACGATACCCTGTCCTTCTTCCCTCAAGACTAGCTTGTCAAGAGGAGAAGCCACAGTGCTGAGCCAGTAAATTGCTTCTTACTTTTTTTTCCTTTCCATCATGTTCTTTGGTTTCCTTTCCCTTGAGAATCTTTTCCAATGAAATTTCAAACCACTTGGCTGAAGGAACCTGATGAAAATTCATCCTTTCTCCTGTTTTCGTTTTTTACCTCCTGTTCACTTCATCTTGTGAGCCAAACCACGATGTTGCCTTATTGTTCATAATCTGGCCTCTTCTGTGTTTGGAAGTTCATTTGGAAAATTGTGACCACAAGGCAGAAATATTCCACTTTATTCCAGACACAAAAGGGTCCTTTGAAGGTGCAAAGGGCTTGGGATTAAGTAAGCAAGCAAACAAGCATGGCTTTTTGAGGAGACCAGTGGGAGAGGGTGAGGAGAAACAGAAAACCACCTCATAAAACTGTCCCTCTGTTTATTTAGACAGGGAGAGTTTATTTGTGTTTATTCAATGCTCATGTCCCAGAGTGGCCAGGAATGCTTCTGTGATGCACTCCAGAGGCATCAGGCTCTTGCCAGAGTCCCTGGCTGTCCAATCTTTTTGAAGTGTCAGGTGAAACACAGGCTGTGGTTTTATTGTTTGCAAAGCAGCATGTGGAAGACCTGGTATGATTTTTCAGTGACTGGGAATTTTTCTCTTCAATGTGAGGCTAATGCATACCCTGCCTTGTTCCAGCTCTCTCTAGCCATGTCTATATAGAAAAGTCTCAGCCTCAGTCTGGGAATGATAGAGTGCTTGCCCAGCTTGCATGAAGCCCTGGGTTCAATTCCACAGTACCATATAAACAGAAAAAGCTGGAAGTGGCACTGTGACACAAGTGGTAGAATGTTAGCATTGAACAAAAGAAGCTCAGGGACAGTGTTCAGGCTCAGAGCTCAAGTCCCAGGACTGGCAGGGGAAAAAAAGTCCCAGCCTTAGTGATTCTATCTCTTCCTTTCCTGTCTCTTCAATCTAGGTATGCCACACACCCCCAGCGTGTAGAAATATTGGTGTGAGTAGTTTGTCTGGGAAGGAACTCCAGGAAAGGATGGAGAGTGAGACAAAGAATCTCTTCTGGCCCTCCTTATTTGATAGATAAGCATCCTTGCTCTAAGAGGATGTTGGTGGCCATGTCCCTGTGCAAAGGGCAACTGTCACAGATGGGTATGACGAGAGTCACCATCTTCTGTTTCATCAGCCAATTTCCCTAACGTTTGTAATCACTGGCTAACTATTAACCAGTAATGTTTACCTAGAACCTCTGACCAGCCATGTGTGTATTAAACCCATAGATTTCCCCAGAACCTTTGTGATAGGTTACATGCTACAGTGTAGCATGTGCCTATGAATATGGCCTCTGGAGCCACTCACCAGGTTCCCCTGAGTGGTGTGTGACTGGACATGTTTTTTAGCCTCTTTAGGCTTTGGTTTCCATACTTGCAAAATGGGTTAGAATAGCACATGCTTTACAGTTCTTCTTCTTCCTCCTCCTCCTCCTTCTTCTGCTTTTCTTCAGTATAGGGATTTGAACTCAGCTAGGCAGATGCTCTACCACTTGAGCCATGATCTTGGCACTGCCTCCCTTATGTTTTGCTTTATTTTTCAAATAGTACCTTGAATCTTTTGCTCAAGCTAGCCTGAACCACATGGTAATTCTTTTACCTATGCCTCCCACATTATTAGCAATTACAGATATGCACTAACATATCCATCTAGTTTATTTCTTGAGATGGAGTCTGCCTCCATTTTTGTTCAGGCTAGCTTTGAACCTCAGTCTCCCTTATTTCCACCTTTCCAGGAGCTGGGATCACAGATATGAGCCACAGTGACTTTCCACATGTCAAAATAAAAGGATTTCCAGCAGTTGGCATCCAGTAGGTGCTGAGTGAACACGAGGCTATAATAACTACATTATATAATGTATTATGCACAATCATACCACATACAATATATTATATACAATTATGCATATTATATATAATCATATTACATATAATGATGAAATTGAAGCTTGTGATGAATATCAAATGCTGAATGATGGGATACCACGTGTAGTGAACAGCGCCATCCTTCAGTTTTCTGCAGCAACAATCGCCATTCTTCTTCCATATCATGTGCCTGTGGTGATAAATGAAAATTGAGAGAATACTATCTGAACTCTGAAGTGCTCCACCAAGGCTTTGGTCTGTGATATCTTTTGGGTTCTTGTAACAGCAAATACAGAGTTGTTCTCTCAAGTGCTTCTAGTTGGTTTTTGTACTCTGCGATCTCTTGTCTCTATGTGCCTGGCCAGTGGGCATGGAGCCTGGTTAGATTTTGGCTAAGTGGATGAGTTACTAACAGTTCCATTGGCATCTTTCCAGAGATTATATCTCTGAATTTGTCCTCAAAACAGACAGCTTCTATCACAAACCCAATGCCCTGCCTCTTCCTTGCTCAACTGCCCATAAACCTGGACTTAAAGAGCTTCCTCACCCCAGCCAGCACCTCTACCCCATGGTAGAGCTATGCTTCTTTTGTCCCCGAGTGCCTCTACTGGCTCAGAACTAGGTCTTCCAGCTTCTCAGGTTGCTCTTCTGCTGTGTATGACCCTGGACTCTCTACCATGAAGGAAAGTCCTTTCAGGCAGAGCTGAGAAGCATTCATTTCTTTGTTTATTTTTACGTAGATAAATACAGACTTTGTCTCCAGCTCGTGGATGGAGAGAGAGCCAAGGAGAAAGAAGTAGATGATGGTATTGAACGAGCAATCACATAGCCAGATCGCCCCATACTTTGTAAGTGTTAGCATTTACTGAGTGAGATGGGGGCTTTTAGGTTTTAAACAGAAAAGAAATGTAATTGGATATAAATGTTTTAAAGGATTACTCTAGAGGCTTGATGGAGAAGAGTCTAGGGGTTCACCAGGGAAGGCAGCAGCAGCTACGGTAGTCAGGACAGAACTTGGCAATGGCTTGGACCTGGACTGGGTGGTTTAATGTGATCAGATTGCTAATAGATTTCAACAATAAGCTATCAAAAATGACAGCCACATTTGGGACTTGAACAACTGAAGGGCAGTGTTGTTTACAGAGGTGGAAGACTGTGAAACGATTGAAGGTGGACACAGAGGGTGAATTTGGAGTCTTAGTAGTACGGGTTTTATGGCATACAAACCAGGAACTACTTCACCAAGGTTACTGCCTTTGAACTTCACAGTGGCTTCATGGGATGGGCACTTGCGTGCCCCACTCTTTTAAAGGAGAAGAAATGAAGGTCATGGGAAGTTATCCTGCCTGAAACACCCCAGCTGGTACATTGCAGAACTAGGATGGAGTTGAGACAGCCTGGCCTGGGCTCTGTCCCTAACCAGTACACAGGATTGCTTTCTACTTGTGGAGAGGTCCCGGGTAGGGGGAAAGCAAGGGATATTTATTTGTTTTGTTTTGTGCTGATACTGGGGCTTGAATGCTGGGGCTTGCCCTCTTGCTTGGCTTTTTCATTCAAGACTGGTACTCTACAATTTGAGCCACTGTCTCACTATTAGCATTTTGTTTTTTAAATTGTTATTATAAAGGTGACATATAGAGGCGTTACAGTTACCTAGATCAGGTAAAGACTACATTTCATTTTGGGCAATGTCACCTCTTCCCACGCTCTCTCCTAATACTATTATTCTTTTTTTTTTAATTGTAATTAGTAAAAGGGTTACATGATATTTGCCAGATAGAAGGTGCATTAATTCACATACATTGATACCCTTTCACATGTCTTGGTACCCGTTTCTAATACTATTATTCTTTTTTTTTCTGGTTAATTGGAGATAAGAGACTCAAGAACTTTACTGTCCAGGCTGGCTTTGAACTCTAGTTCTCAGATCGAGATGTGAGTAGCTATACTTAAAGGCATGAGCCACTGGCTCCTAGCTATGTAAATTTACTAAGGAATAAAAAGAATATCAGCTGATGGAGTTGTTCTGCCTGTTCCTGACTCTGTCATTTGGGCGAAGCACATGGTCATCAGGTCCCAACCTCACCTAACACCCTCTCACAATTACAGGAACAGTCTCATTACCCATCCTCACTATATTTACCATTGCTTCCTGTGTGTCTGGGAAACACAATCCCTATTTCTAAGGACTTAACACCTATACTGCAGGGGTGTGTGTGGGGGGGGGAAATACCGTGGTGAAAATGTAAGCTTCTAGACTCCAAACCAGTTCCAAATATTATTCTTAGGAAAGAGAAAGTAAAAATCAGCTGTCCAGGCTCTGGGACCTGAGATGAGCCTCTTATCAGGAGGTCCAGTGAGGATGGTGGAGGGAGGGAAGAGGAGGACAGGCACAGCCTCCCGGGTGTAGGCCACATTCTGCCTCCCATGCAGGACTCATCTCCAGGACTGCCTCTTTCTTTCTTTCTTTCTTTCTTTCTTTCTTTCTTTCTTTCTTTCTTTCTTTCTTTCCTTCCTTCCTTCCTTCCTTCCTTCCTTCCTTCCTTCCTTCCTTCCTTCCTTCCTTTTTTTTTTCTGTGTATAGTACTGAGGAATTGAATCCAGGGCTTTGGGCATGCTAGGCAAGCACTCTACCACTAGGTAATGCTTCCAGCAAGACTGTCTTTTCTTAAGGCTTCTAGCAAAGGCCTTGCAACACTGGTCATTTCTCAGCTTCACTGGATTTTAGCTTTGGGGCTTTGAGGCTCAAGCAAGATTTGGGCATGGGTTTGTTGTTTCCTTAGGATACCAGATGCTCTCTTGATGTGCAGTCCAAGCAACCTGCTGCTCATCTTGGAGTCCAGTTAGGAGTCAGAGCTAGAAGATTATTCCAGGAAATCCAAGGGCTTGTGGAATCATACCAGTTCAGACAGAGGCGAAAGATTAATCGGCATTTGTGAGCGGTCTGCATTCTCGGCTGGATTTGAATGCTATAATTTTATCTGAGTTCCATTTAAGAACTCAGAATTACTCTGAGGCAGTTGAGCAGAGATTCCTGGGAGGGGCCTTCTTGATTGCAGAGTTGGAGCTCATGTGTGACTAGCTCCTTGGCAGCACAAGCCAAGCTTCTTTGTTTGGCTGTCAGGACTCTGCACAGACTCAGCTCACATACTGCTTTTTGTTTTTTGTTTTTAATTTTAAGAGATATTGGACCTTGTATGCCCTTACGGGCCAGGTAATTTACTAGAGGCTTTCACATGTATGGCTTTTATTTATCCTGGTTAAATTTTCTAATCCAGCTGTAGTACAGGTGGATTAGACCTTATCAATACTTGGGACCCCAGGTGTTTCTGATTTGGGAGTTCTATACACTTTTCTGGCTGAGCATCCCAAATCCAAAACCTATAAATGCCCTGAAATCCAAAACTTTTAAAGTATCAGACAAGTGTTGACATGCCTTTGGATGTTTGGACTTTCTGATCAGGGACCTGAAACCAGTACTGCTCACTCATGGATGGAGAACTGGGTACAGAGAAGTCAGTTTGCCTCAGGGGTTGGACCCAATGAGGGTAAGAGCCCCAAGAGCAGGCACTGGGCTTCCCTCTACCCCCACAGTGGTACCTCCCCTGCCCCTTTTACTTTATTTTGTCCTTTAGCTTCTCCCTACCAATGATCCTTCCCCTAACTACTTCTGCTTAATTGCTCACTCGCCACATCCCATCCCTGCCTGATCCCTATCACTCTTCTAGTGGCACTTATGTTGCCTCACCTGAATCTTACAACCCTGTTCTGATCCCATGTACTCTTCAGAGTTGCACACAGTGGGGAGCCTGAAGGCCACCAGGAAGCTAGAAGTTATGGCAGTCTAAGTTATCTCTTCAGGGATGGGGGAAAAGGGGAAGAGGATGGAGCACTCAGTGGCAGAGTGCTTGCCTAACATGTTTGAAGTCTTGGATTCATTTCCCAGCACCAAAATGTATTTATAATATATCTATAAATAAGTTTATAGATGAATGAATAGCTATACATTTATCTATTAGTAGATAAAACAATAAAATGAACTACTTCTGCTAAGAGATACGGTGCCCAGGATATCATGGAAATAAAGGGAAAAGTCTCCTTCAAGACTCTAGACTTGTTTCTGTGTTATCTTTTACTTTTATGCTTTATCAGACTAAGTGCAATCCAGATTGCTTTCATTTTCCTTAAAATGAACATATATTAATTGTACATTGCTCTATTTCCACAAGTGTATGTAATATACTTCCTATTTCCATAAATATATATGATATATCTTGATCAAGTTCACTCCTTTTATCACTTTCTTATTCTCTACCCTTCAGAACATTTTTAAGCTGTTTTCATTACTCTATTTGCATACTTTGATTCTATTCACATAACTCCCTCACCTTCTCCTCTCACTACCTCCATGAACTGGATAGCCACAGAGAATCACTGGCTTCCCTCCAGATCATTGACTTGAAATACACCTTTTCACAAGATCACCATTAATGTTTGAGAAACACTGCTCTAACTGGTATGCACGAATGTCACACCCCACATGCCAGGACCAGGAAGAGCTGAGTGCCCCCTGCTGTGTGGCCTTCTCTCCAGCCACTTTGGGGATGGGCCTTCCTAGCTTCTGTCCTTGGGAGGGTGGGGAGAAGAGTGCAAAGGCATAATGGAGACAGTTCCCATCATTTTATCCATTGCACCCTTCAGCCCTTGTTCAGATAAGTCCCTAGGCTGTGGTTCCCAGATGGACCTTTAGTCTACCCTGGAACCAGAACCTTCTCAGTCTGGTTGAAAGATAGCTTCCCTGGGCCTGATAGATCAGGCCTAGTGGCCTGCTCTCTTCTCCTTACCATCCTAAAGAAGAAGGCAGCTCAACCTGGCACTGTTCCCTCAAGTATCCCCTGAGGCTACAGCCAGAAGCTGAGCAGTCTTGTATAAGCCTTACTGATACCTCTGAACACCATTCCATATCTACTCACTAAACCCCAAAGGAAGGAGCTTATGGTTACTTCTTGCACACTAATCCTCCACTCCTAGCTCAGCAATTTCCTATCAGTCTTGGAGCCTGTAATGAATGAGGTGGCTGGGCTGACAATGATAGTCAGAGAAGAAGAAAAACAGGTCCATTGAGCAGAATTCAAGATGGGAAGTCAGATTCCAGGCTTCTGATCATAGCTTGGAAAAAGATACTTCGTGAGTAAAGAGAGCCAAGGAGAAAAATACTTCATGCTTTTGGAAACCTCTCAGCAGAGATTCCCCAAATAAGATAACTGACCACAGAACCCACTCTTGCTTCTTTATTATTCTTCATTTTTATGCAACACTAAGAAGATAAATGTAACCCCAAGAGCTACCACATGTTGATGGCTTGCTTTGATCCAGAGAGACTGTGCTGAACAGAAATGTATTATTTGGGATCTTCAGAATTACTCTATTCTCCTACTTTACAGAAGAAGAGGGAATCTAACAAGTCCAGTCACTCACCATTTGTCAAAATCAGAGCTGACTTCAAAGCTCTTTCAACACCACCACATTCTGCTAGGCTGCTAGGGTTTTTTTTTTTTTTTCACAGCTCCATTTATCACATGGAAGATACAGGGTCAGCTTTAGCAGGACTGTTGTCACTATAAATTCTATATGTATTTGGGAAGATGTCGTTGGAACTACTGCCTCTTTCCTAGTGACTCAGCTGCCTGCATCTTAATGGTCTTGCACATTGTTTGCCATTCAAGATACCAAGCCTGAAACCCAGCAGATGTCACTGTAAGAAAAAAAAGCACAGCCAACTGCTGGGAAGTGCTTATTAGTGCATAAACACAATGGCACCCTTGATATTACCAGAGGAAGGGGTGGGAGGAGTACAGGCTAAGTGTATGCCAGCAAGTGAACTTAACCTTCACACAAAGTTTCAATTGTAGCATCAAGTGTCCGTGTAGTCAGAGGAAACTTGCCCTGTGTCAACCATAATCTAAGGAACAAAAGATTTTTGTATGCCATATGGGTAAGTCCCTTCTCACTCACATCCACCTCTTTACTCCCACACACATTCACCCCTCCTGGGAGACAGGAGTCGCACTGGGACCCACACTAGGAAATGTAGTCTTCTCTAAGAAACAAAGTTTCCTCCCCTTTCCCTTCAAACCTAATTGTATTTGTTTCTTATTACCACAATAACTAGGCTGTCTTGGTAACTTAAAACTACGCAAGTGTATCACTTTTTTGGAGGTCAGAGTTTAAGATCAAGGTACCAGCAGGCTGTGTTCCTCTTAGGGCCTCTAGATCATCCATCTCTGAGTCTTCGTGTCTTCCTTGATTTCTAGAGGTCGTCTACATTCTCTGCTTCACTGCCCCAGCTAGTCATCTACCTTACTTGCATTGTGACCTCTGCCTTTATTGTCGCATTTCCTTCTCTGGTGTGCGTGCGTGTGTGTGTGTGTGTGTGTGTGTGTGTGTGTGTTTCAGTCTTTTATCTTTTAGGTCCATTGTCATTAATTACATTAGGTCTATCTGAATAATCCAAGACAATCTTCCAATTTGAAAATTCTTAATTATATCTGCAAAATTACCTTTGTCATGTAAAAGTGACTCATAGATTCAGGGAATTAGATCACTAACACCTCTAGGGAGCTCTTCTCCTGCTTGTCACACCAGCATAGATCTTTTATAAAGCAGGCAATACCAAGGGATTTATTAATTTAAGATAGGAGACAGGCAAATTTTATCATTTTATTTTATTCTTTGAAAGAAAGCAACAATATCAAATATAAAAATTGGAAGCAAATTTGAAGTTGAAAATTGAGCATTAAGAAAGAAAGGAAGGGGACAGAATGCAAAAAACCCATCAACTTCTGTAGAAACAGAGGGTAAGGGGGGAGGGAAATGGGGACCAAGACATGAGAAAGGGTATCAATGTATGTGAAGTAATGTACCTTCTATCTGGTGAATATAGTGTAACACTTCCATTAATTAGAATAAAAAATATATGAATAGAAAACAGAGGGTAAGGAAAACCTGCAGAGGAAAAGGAGATAGAGATTAAGAGAGGGTAGAAGAAAGGTGTCACAGAGGGAGGAGAAGCTTGAATGAAGGCCTCAGTGTGAGGTAGATCCCCTCTGTCCTGGTGCCTTACAGGTGGTTTGTAGGTAGTTGTCTTTACTAGAGGCTCTGTTTTTTAAATTCTGGGACCATATCCTCATTTTGGTGTTCCTGAGAGTCTAACCACTGTAAGCCTCATCCAGCCTTAACTTTTCCGTTTCCTGGATCAGTTGAACAATGGCTTCTTGGCCATGTGAGCAAAGTATTCTCCAGGAGTCTCTGTACTCCAAGCCTGAGAGGAAGAAAGAGGCAGGTCTCTGTTTACAGAAGCTCCATCACAGGGAGTTTTACAAATTGAAAGCATGAGAAACTGAACCTCACCAGGGATATCAGTTCATCCTTACTGCTCTCTCACACAGGTAGACATCATGCCATCCTCTGTGAGTGCTGCAGGCCGAGGACAAGACTGCACTGGACAGTGTGAGTCTCGAGGGTGATGGGTCCTCATCAGATGCCCCAAACCAGGCCCAAGAGCTGCTTGTTGAAGAGCTGCCATTCCTGAGGCAGAAAGAAAGGCAGAAAAAGGTAGCCTTCACTTCACATGTGTGTTAGGGGTGACAGGAAATGTTGAACCTTGGTTGGGAAGCTTAGCTTAGTTCCTGAAATAAACCCCATCCTTCTTCCTCATTAGGTTAACCCAATTATCTTTGTCCTTTTGTGGTTGAACTTTATCTCATAAAGGATTTAAGGTGCTAAGACATAAGTCAATATTGGCTAACAACCTATATGTGGAGGAAGAAGTCTGAGTAAAAAGAAGGATAAAGAGAAGGAAATCAGATTACACCTAAGGCAATGGGTAGTAAAGTCTTAGCATGATGCACAGATGTGCTTGTAGCTGTCTATAACATAGACTTCCTTCAAACTCTCAGAAAGCTCTTATTGCTTTATATTACAGATGTAACCTAAACAGATTTTCACAGATAAAGAACCACACAGTTTGGAAAACTGTGCAACCTGTTTGTATCAGTTCTCATATGACCTCCAGCCTTAGATAGGAAGACCTGAGATTATTCAACTTAAAAGGTACAGGCTTAAAAGGTACACATTCTCATCCACCTCTCCCAACCTAGCCCTTCCCTTATTTATCTTAATTTTAGGTTATGTATTTGTGGGGTGTTTTTTTTTTTACTTTTAACAAAGCAGTTTATGTGTACGTCTTGATCTGTGTCATCATTTCAAAAATCATCATCCGACAACCTACCCCTTCCCTTATATCTCTTAATGAATTCTTGCCAGCATTCTCCTCACTTCTCACTTTATTCTTCTACCCCTCTCTCCTTGGTACTTTTGCAAGTACCCGTTTCCTGGTACTTACTTTGTTGGGATTTTATCCAACAGAGCACGCATAAGGCCACACTAAAGCTACCAGTACAGCTATGTTCACTGCAGCATCATTTACCATGGCCAAGCTATGGAATCAGGCCAGATGCTCCTCAATGGACAAATGGGTCAAGATGTGGTATGCATACACAATAGAATTGTACTCATCTGTCAGAAAGAATGATTTTGTGCTATTTGTAAGGAAATGGAAAGACTTAGAAAAATTATATTAAGTGAAATAGGCCAGACCTAGAGAAACGTAAGTTACATGGCTTTTCTCCTGTGTGGTTGCAATACTGTGCCTATAATCCATTAATAAACACACTGGCTAGAAAGCCTGAGTGGTTCAATGGTTACAATGTCATCACCTTCAGGAATCGCTCTTGACACTTCACTCTCTTTTATACACACATCCTCTAGCAAGTGGAGGTCTATATGCAGGCCAGGTGGCACAGTTGTGCTGTCTGCTCTGCAGCTATGGGTCTCCTATTCTCAGAACCTCTATAAAGTTTTTCAGGCCCTCTACTCAGTGGATAGCCAGGCCTTCTAGAGCACAGGGAAGACAATGATGAGAATTCCTCCAGTCTCCATTTTAAGAGCAGCTTTATGTCTGAGCTTTTTCTTTAAAGACTTCTGATCACCAAAATCTCCTCTCCTCTCCTCTCCTCTCCTCTCCTCTCCTCTCCTCTCCTCTCCTCTCCTCTCCTCTCTTCTCTTCTCTTCTCTTCTCTTCTCTTCTCTTCTCTTCTCTCCTCTTCTCTTCTCTTCTCGCTCTTCACTTTTTTCCTTTGCAGTACTAGAGTCTGAATCAGGGTTTTATGCCTGCTATGCAGGTGCTGTACTAGCACTTCTACTTGAAGCATGGCATCAGCCCTTTTAATTTGGGCTATTTTGGAGATGGGGCTCTTTGCGCATGCCTAGCCTGTATCCCTGTATTATGATCCTCCTGGTCACACTTCCTGTCGTGGCTTAGATGACAGGCTCACCCTCAGGTTTTTCTATTGAGATAGAAAGGTTCTCAAAAATATCACCCCTCCACCCCAAGTCAGCCTAGAATCATATGATCCTCCCAATCTCAGCCTCCCACATAACTGGAATGACAGACCTGAGCCACAGTCCTGCCCAAATCTTTAAATTTGATACAACTTCAGCTCCATCCCTTAGAATGTGCTTCAGAAGACAGTCTGTGACGGACCCAGCAGAGAGCTGCATCCCAAATCACAGGAGGCTGAGGGTGGACCAGAACTTTATATTCACTGCACATGAGGTTGATTCCTCAGCACCCACTGAACAAAATGCTAATAACAATAACAAGTGTATGTGTTAGTGATATGACAGTTTTATATAATGTATACTTATGGAAAAACTACAGTTACTTAGCACTTAACTGGATTTACATTCATATTCAACCCCACCATTTCTTTATTGCTTACTTGGTTCTTTCACTTGGGGAACATGCCTGAGTCCTCTATGCCTCTATTTCCTCATCCATAAAATGGTATAATATTACAGGAACACCTCATACCACTGTTGTGAAAGTTGAGATTCCCTGGCAACATCTAGCACTGAGTACACATTCAACCCTACCTGTTATTTTGTGATTACTGTTATTATAGAGACATTGCATGCATATCTATCTCTACCTAGACACATTGTATTATTAAAAAATCATCCTGTTCTGTAATTAATCAGCTCTAAAAGTGTCAGTATTGAGGGTGGCAAGGGAATGACTCATGTCCACGATTACCTTGTGGTGCAGTGAGCATAATCCTAGCAGAATCAGCCCGAGTGCCACTGTGGTCCTAGCACAGGACATGCTGGCCACTGGACTTCATTTCTTTGAATCTTAACAAGGCAACCATAGGGGCTGGGTTTGTTTAGCATGAGGACTCTATCAGTTGCATGATCCATCTGCCTCTGCCTCTGCCTCTGCTGCTGGGTATCCTCACCCTACACCTAGCAGGTGGGCCCTGGAGCATGAAAGCAAAGCCCTGCCACCTCCCCCTTACCAGGTCTTTTGTTTGTTTTTCTGCTCCCCATTTTATCTGACAACCCATACCCTGCAATATTGCTCAAGGCCATTTCTCTGGATTACTACAACATTTTATGAGCAATTTACAGTAGAAATATTGGCAGGTTTGGTCCTGGTTTCTCTCTCTCTCTCTCTCTCTCTCTCTCTCTCTCTCTCTCTCTCTCTCTCTCTCTCTCTCTCTCTCTCACACACACACACACACACACACACACACACACACACACACACACTACAGTCCTACAGATTGTGTGTGTCCACACTTAGGAGTATGAGTTCTTGTCAGAGTCGAAAAGCCCAGGGCACATGGCATCCAAATATTTATGGCTTTGTATTTTTATGTGGGTTTGCCTCTTTTTATCAGTGCTCAGAGGTGACCATTTCTCTTTGGATGCATGCATGCACGCATGCATGTGTGTGAATCTAGGGGCTGGTGGGCCTCTAGAGGTCCTGTGCTTGTTCTTCCCTGTGTGTGTGTACCCAGTGCGTGTGTACACCAGGGAAGGCCCCTACCAATCTCTCTTCCAAAGGTGTCCAGAGACACAAATAAACTATCCTTCACTTGCATTGTTGAGACTCTCCTAGGACACTTTGCCCTGGCAGGGCAGGGAAATTTGGACAGGGAATGTTTAGTCTGAAAGGAAGGCCAGAAAGACAGCCTGAGATTCCCTGTGATGCACCCAGCCAGCACAATGGACCTGGGATGGCTCCAAGTGCTCCAGGCAACAGGGAAGACAGCCCTGTCCCTGCATAGCCTGGGTGCAAGGAGGAGGACCCTCTGCCTTGGCAAGACTGGACCCTGGACAACTCCTCTGACTCAAGGGCTAAGCAGGTTCCTAGCCAATCCCAGCTGGGTGGAGACTGGTTCCTTGTTTTTCTTATTTTCACTGTCTTGATGCTTTTTAGTCCTCAGAATAGGTTTCCAAGCAGAAATAAGGGAAGAGGTTAAGACAGAGATGTAGAAAGAGCACAAGGCTTTGCCATCAGGCAGACGAAGACTGAATTGTGGCTTTGCTGTATACCACTCACACAAAACAAAATGAAGGATGTTTACTTAACATCTGAGCCTCAGTCTCCTCATCTGTATAGACAGGTCTAGTAGCATTTCATTATGGGTTTATCTGTGGGCTTAAATGCTTAAGATCCAAATAATTTAAAAAAATACCTAGAAGATTCTCTGTCATTGTGTCCTCCATCTCTGTCTTGTCTCTTGAGTAACACAACTTTCTGCTTTGTTTCCAGGAAAAGAACTTACTGTTGATGACCTAGGTGATGACGGTGGTATCTTTTACTTGACATAACTTGAGTTAATATTCCTATCCTAGTTTATTGGGTGTGCAGGGGGTCATCCTAGAAGCTTGGTGGCAGCCATGATATAGGGGATAATATGGAATGTTGGAGCAGAAATTTCCCAACATACTTGCCAGCTGGTTTTCAGGCTCTGGGTCCCAGAAAACTGTGACTAGGCTGGTAAGGAGGGGAAAGGGGACCCATGGCTGGCTGCTGTCCCTCAAAGCACTGTGCCCTATGCCAAGCCCAGTTCCAGTCAGGGATACTGAACTAAACAAGATAGACACAGGCAGCCCTCCAGGAACACTGGGCAGAGACACAGACAAGACACATGAATCAAGGAAATTCACTTAAGCTAAGTGATGGGAAGAGTAAATGTAGCGATATTGATTTAAAACAACCACATGGTGAATAGTTAACAAGCAGCCACTTATGTAAAGTAGTCATAGGGACAGCTTTGGTTGAGACTTCAATGATAAGAAATTAAACCAAGATCTAGAAGGGGAAAGAGTGATCCCCCCAACAACCTCCCTCATACACACACTCTTGTCTTCCAGATTATAATCCAAGGCTACAGAGTAGCTATTTAATTCCTACACAGTCTGACTTCCTTTCTTATTACTGTCTAATTACTGCCCCTCCCAAGATTACTATACTCCAACCACAGTCACACGTTCACCTCAGGGCCTTTGTACTTACTATTTGTCCCACACAGAACACTTTTCATAGATTCGTCCTAACAAACTCATTTCAAGCCTTGCCTAAAAGTTCTACTTTTTATGGTTTCTGAGTTATGTTTTTGTCATCTGATACTATTTTTCATTGTTGATAGTTATCATCTTACATACATTGTAATTTACTTATTTGTTGTTCACATTTTTCTTTTCTCTATATGCTATAAACTTTTTCTTGCTTTTATTGTTTGATGTAAACAAGTACCTAAAGTGATGCCTTGAACATAGCGGTTACTTAAGAAAACTTTTGGATATTCTCTGGCTGCAAGGATGGGCTCCTTATAACCAGGGGCTTAGACTCAGCACCAGTAAAGCAATAGGTTCCTTCTGAATTTCTACCGTGAAATCAGCTCTGTGTTCAGCTGCAGTGCATGGGGCCCCAGATTTGGCATCGAGAAAAAGAAAACCCCTAAGTCAGTTTGGAGATATCAATCATCTTATGAGAGTATGTCCCAATATCTCTGTAGACCAGAGGAAATCTGAGTAGAGGAGGGGTGGGGGTGGGGAGGAACAGAGGTAGATGGAGGAAATGGGAGGATGGCATTTTGGGTCCTACCTCTTCCCCTCAGTATGTTCTCAGCAAATCCTTACCATCCCTGTCCAGTTTGTGATCCTCTGCTAAAGTATGTCCTATCTCACAGGACAATTGTAAAGATTAAATGTGATTTTTGTTTATTTACTCGTTAGTGCCAGTTCTTGGGTTTGAACTCAGAGTCTGAGCACTGTCCCTTCACTTTTTTTTTTCTCTCGAGGCAGGCACTCTAACATTTGGGTTATACTTTTATTTCCAACATTTTTTCTGATTAATTGGAGATAAGAGTCTCGTGAACTTTTCTGCTTGGGGTTATTATCAAGCCCTTATTGTCAGATCTCAGCCTCCCGAGTAGTAGCATGAACAACCAGTGCCCAGCTCAGATGTAATCATTGAGTTGCTGAGAACATTACCCTTTGAAATCAAACATGAGTTCAAATTCCATTTCCAAATTGTATGACTTAAGCACCTTCTTTCTTAATCATAAAATGGGAATACTGCCAACCTCATAATATAGTTACAGAGATTCAATGAGAGAGGATTATGGATGCTTTGTATGACATAAAAGTGTTAAGTGCTCAAACATATTACTTGACACCTAGTAAGTCCTCCTGTGCTGGTGGATTATTTGTAGAAGGAGAGACCAAGTAGATGTGTTGGACTGGTGTGAGGTTAACAGTCCATGTGCTTGCTGGCTTCGGGGTTGTTCAGGTTGTTGAAGTGGAATGTTCATTTTGAGCAGAAATACTTGGTCATAACCATAGAAGCTGAAATTCTATTCAGCCCAGCAGTGGAGAGAGAGTTAAACAGAGGCCACCATACCTTGGCCATTTAATGAAGCCTTTGCCAAGGTGGCAAGGTTAGTCGGATGTCCTCTAGTTCCTGGGCCATATCAGGCTGTGGAGAGAGGATGTCCTGTTCTGGGCTTCAGTCTCTCTATCTGTGCCTGAAGATTAGGGGCCCAAGAAAAGGAGCTGGTTCTGTCTGCAGGAAAGACTAGGCCCTGGAGTCAGGAAAAGTGGGCTAGTCCCTCCCCTGAATTTACTGGCTGTGGTACTTTAGACAAGTTCCTCAACCATCACTCCATTTTCTGGTCTGCCAAAGAGAGAGATTGGTAATAGCAGCCAGGGCCACCAAAGCCAGATGAGCATAAGTGTGTGAAATGTGCCATTCAGGACAAGCACATGACACATCCCCATAAAAAGTGGCAACTCCAGCCACCCTGATGAGGACCTTCTGCAGCTGGCAATCTTGGAGCCATATGCCTCCCTCCCACTCTACTTCTGAGCTTTAACGGCATGGATATCTCTGTCCTGGTCAGGAAGTGCCTTAGCCCAATCCAACAGGGGAGTTGTATGTGTTGGGGGCCCAGGAGTCAATGAACATTATGTACCTTTTTAGGAATGGGAAATGGGAATGTTCCTGGGCACAGAGCAAGCTCTGGAGCCGCACCCTGGGAACACTCATTTCTCCAGCCCCATTCCAGGGCCTTACTCCCCTGGCTGGGCCCACAGGGAGGAAGACCAGTCTTCAGAGGTGGGTAGGCCTGCTTCAAGTCTCAGCATATTGTACACATAATGGATAGAGTTTCATACAGTCACAGATGTCCTCACATGTTATGCTCCCACAGTGACACAGATGCCCCCCCCCAATAAACATCTTTGGAGTACACTCCCATCACACCATGCCCTCTATTCACAAAAGTAGCTCACAGGTCCAGAATCCAGCCCATGAGCACACACTCGTTCACACTCACATACCCACCAGGATACTGGTAAATCTCTTGCTCTTGGCCACATTCATGAATACAAACATTTTTTACATAATCATGTATATGGATTTTTGTAGTCCATATACATATAGATATTCATACCATGAATATACATACACATGGGATTATATACAAAGAACCAAGCTCATCACAATCCAATAGTTTGCTAATTCTCTGTTATTACCTTCAACTACAATATCCAAGAAAAACAGTGTAAATCAGACCCATACTTCCCTAAAGCCCCCCTTTTGTGGGAAGAACCCTCAAAATCGGTTCTACAGGGGGCCAGGAGTTTGGCCTAGTGGTAGTTGCTTGCTTAGCATGCACAAAGGCCCAGGTTTGATTCCTCGGTAACACATGCATAGAAAAATTTAGAAATGGTGCTGTGGCTCAAGTGGTAGAGCACTATCCTTGAGAAAGCCCAAGGACAATGCTCAGACCCTGAGTTCAAGCCCCAGGACTGGCAAAAAAAAAAGTAGGTCCTATATAGGATAAGAAGACAAACCTGCTAGGAAGCAGGCAAAATCACTTGAATGCATCTCAGTTTAGAAGGTGCCTGTGTGTCCATTGTATCACCCTCCTCTCTCTTTCCTGCCTGTCAGCCTTTGTTTCTGCCATACCTCCCACCTCTCCTGGACTAGTCCAGTCTTCCTGCCTGCTTCATCTCTACTCTTGCATCCCTAACTCCCAGCCCTAGTCATCTAGAATAACATTTCCTACTCTTACAGTCCTCATGGGCTCAGCTGTCATGGACACTGCCTTTAAAATTCTTACCACTTTCTAGGGTGCAAGACAACTTGTAGAGACAGATAGCCACTATCTCCTCAGCTCTATAGTGAGCTCCTAGGAAATGGAGTCCATATTCCCTCAACCCCAATCTCCAGTATGCTATATGGTCTAGTATAATGCATGCTCGATAAATTACATCTCTTCATCTTCATCTCTCTGTATGTATATATCCTTAATGTACGCCTCATCAATTTCCTGTGCCATTAATATCAGCTTAAAGACTGGTCAGTCTGGCCCTTGCCCCTCAGTATGAGCCCCAAGAAGCCTAATTTCTGGTTCTGCTTTTACCACGGGTTGGCTTTTTTTCTACTCCACAGGTCATTTTGCTCCCTGGGTCTTTGTTTTCTCAGGTGCCTGATCAAAGGACTGAACAAGTGCTGTGATTTTCAAGTTGGACTCTGAGCAACACTGTGGTTCTAGCAAGATGGTGGTGAAAGTGAGTCAAAAGGCGACAAAAGCAATATGGATGGTTGGGGGTCACTTCTACCCATTTAGCAATTCCTTGCGGTTTCATACTTTGTACTTCATTCAAGATTGCATTTGAATAAAGGGTCCTGTTTATCAAAAGAATAAAGGGAAAGGAAAAGAACTCTGGTTGCTGTGCTAAGGAAAGCAGCTGAGCTTTGCTCAACCAGGGTTTGTCATGATTAAATCCTCTAAAATGCTCTAAAATGAGGATGCTTCAGTAACCACCCCTAATATGGCACAGTGGGGTGCTTATCTTGCTTCACTCAGTGCTTTATGGAAGCTGTGGTTAAAGGTCGACCAGTACAAATGTCCCACACTGAAGGTTGCCCTCTGAATAGTGGCCATTGTGACACTAGCCTCCAAGGAGATGGCTGTTACACCGGGCACCAGGCCTGGTATATCCTTGGGGTTCATAGCCAGGGAAGATGGCTCCTTGATTAGAAGCCCCTGTATTGTAAAGACATTTAATTAGCTGTAATCTTTTCCAGAGCCAGCTTGGTTGTGTAAGTTTTATTTACATATTTTTACACACCCTCCTTCAGCAAGAGGGACCCAAGCCAATGTTTCACCAGCCCCAGTGTTTGTTTGCATTCCAGAGGTGCCAATTGCCCCTTCTCATCTTTCCATGGCTCCTAACCACCAGGGAACATGACTGTTGGCAGGTGGGAGAGGAACGTGAGGAATTGCTTTTGGGTGTTGCTTCAAAGACCCTCTCCAGGAGCAGTACACCGAGAGTAGATGTGTTCACTAGCTTTCCTGCCTGGCACAGGGGGTCGGTGATTTCACTTCCCTTACCATCTTCTCAAAGGGAAAGTGTGATGTGGTACAATTAACACTGAGGCTGGCATCAAACATGATTAGCCTTTCTAGAGCAATTTAATTTGCCTGTCTGCGTCTCAGTATCCCTCTCAGGACCTTTCATTCTTCTCATTATGAGGCTGTTGTGGGCTTCATCCTTCTACACAGATTCTTTTGATTCCTCCAGATGAAATGATATCCATGGTAGTTAAAATTCATTGGCAAACTGAAAGTCATGTCTAGATAGGAATTATTCTTACAATTGCAGACTCTCCTTGATTATTCGAGGAACTTTTATCCAGTTTGGACCATTCCAAACCATTATTTTGAGATTATGAGAGACTGGCCAGCCTCTTCCTGCCTGCTGTTGTCTGCTTTGTGGTTTGCATTTTCGACAGTTCAAAGAGGCCAACTGGCAAGAGTAAGCAAGTTGGAGAGGCAGACATCCTGAAGCATTGTTGATGGTGGTGGTTCCTATCTTCTACCTCTCTTCTGCTTAGAAAATGACTAACTTCTCATAACTTCTCAGCACTGGCAAGAATCCATTCACTCTGTACAAGACATAGTAATCCCAGACTCACAACTTTAACACAGTTCATCTCATTGGGAGAACACAAATCCACATAGCACTTAGCAAGTACTTGGCTCAGCCCTGTTGTTACTCATGTTCTTCCTATCAGACTGTTTCGGTAGATTCTGTTCCCAGTCCCACTTCACAGACAAAAATCTGAGACCCAGGGAGGATGTTATGTGTTACACAAGAAGGGAATCCTGAGCAAGCCACCTACTTTTTATTCTCCTAAGATGTCTACATTGTGTCCACCTCCCTCTAAGTTTCTTAAGGACAGGGCATATTGCAGTCATCACAACTCTTGACATAGGCTTCTCCTAAGGCAGTGATCTCTGATTTACCCCACTCAGAACCTAGCTTCCTCTGAGAGCCTTCTAAAAGGATTCTTGCTTTCTAATCTTCTTTCCAACAACAACGTTGGGACCTCCCTCCACTGCCAGGCTACTGAGGCAAGCAAAGGCTTGACCTGGGCCTGGGGCTCCTGGCTGTGCCTCCCAGACAGAGTGGGAGGTGCCTGGCATCCAGGACTTGGAGTCCTTACTTGCCAGCTGGGCCTCAGGCTGTTGGACCCAAAAGGCCATGCCACTCACAGCTGCTGGTGGAGACAGAGCCCAAGAGGCCTGGTCAAAAGTTGCTTGTGGGCTAAGAAAGGTGCTGGCTCTGGTCTGTCTTATCTGTGAAATCAGATGGGAAAACTGACCCAATAACCTACTGTGTTTATCTGGAGAGGCTGTGCCAATCAAGCCTCCTTGACAGAGTTCAGGTTCAGGGTAGAGCTACTGTTCCTTAGCTCGCTTTCCTGGTCCATAAGCAGCTGCCAGGACAAGTAGTTGGAAAGTTTGTTCAGGCCAGGACCAATGTGTGGGCCTCATTAGCTATGCAGGCCTAGGCACTGGATTGCATGGAGAAACAGGCATGGATGGCTTTACCCTTTGTCCTCTGATGAGCAATGGGAGCAGTCCTGGCTCAAAGAATAGGTATGCCTGGTTTAGATGCTAACCCATATCAGCTGTGTGGCCTTGGAGCAATCACTTATCTTCCCTGAGCTGCATCTTCATCTGATTTGTGAGGATGTGCATAAAAGTTTTAACTGGCTGTTGTCGTAAAGACAGGCATCTTCTTAAATACTTTATAGGTGATTGGTATATATTAATTACACACATGAATGGGGTTCAGCACAATATTTCAACATAGGTGTGCAATATATACTGATCAAATCCAGTCTCCTTTTATCTGTCCCCACCCCCACAGCCCTGCCCAAACTCTAGTAATCACTGTTCTACAGTCCAGTGTACTTGAATATAATTGTCTTTTTACATCTGGCTTAATCCACTTAACATAATGTTATTGTCTGGTCCTGTCTACTTCGATGCAAAAGACAGGATTTCATCTTTCTTTATGGCCAAATAGTAAGGGTGTGTGTGTGTGGGTGTGTGTGTGTGTGTGTGTGTGTGTGTGTGTAAATATACCTAGTGGGAGGATAGCTGAATCATATGATAGTTCTACTTTGGTTTTTCTTTTCTTTTTTTCTTTTTCATTCTGTGGCAGTACAACTAGTTGATCTCAAGTGAAGTCAGGTGCTCTGCTCCTTACCACACCTCCAGCACTCTTGAGGTTTTTTGTTTTTGTTTTTGTTTTTTTGTTTTTTTGCCAGTCCTGGGCTTGAGCTCAGGGCCTGAGCACTGTCCTTGGATTTTCTCAAGGCTAGAGCTCTACCACTTGAGCCTCAGCACCACTTCCGGCTTTTTTTTTTTTCTATGTATGTGGTACCGAGGAATCGAACCCTGGTCTTCATGCATGCTAGGCAAGCACTTTAACCACTAGGGCAAACTCCCGGCCCCACTCTTGAGTTTTTTTTTAGCAACTTTTGTATTGTTCTTCAAAATAGCTATACTAATTTATATTCCCATCAGCAATGAGTGAGTTTCTTCTTTTCTACATCTTGACCTACAGGTTTTTATTTTTATTTTTTATGAGGGCAAATCTGACTGGGGTGAGATGGAATCTCATTATAGTTTTTAATTTGTTTTTCCCTGATAAGTAATAATATTTTTTCCACAAATTTCTTGGCTATTGGTTTATTGCTTAAGAAGTGTCTATTTAAATCTGTCTGGACCAAGAGCATGCCCTAGGGGTAGAGTGCTTGCCTAATATTCATGAAGCCCTGGGTTTATAACTCTGGTACCACATACATAGAAAAAGCCAGTCAAAAGTAGTACTATGACTCAAGTGGTAGAGCACTAACCCTGAGAAAGGCCAAGAACAATGCTCAGGCTGTGAGCCCAAGCCCAGGACTGAAAAGAAGAAGCAAACACCCAAGTAACCCAATCAAAATGGACAAAATGATTTAATTTTTTTTTTGCCAGTCTTGGGGTTTGAACTCAGGGCTTGAGTACTGTCCTTGGCCTTTCTCAGGGTTAGTGCTCTCCTACTTGAGCCATAGCACTATTTCTGGCTTTTTCTATGTATGTGGTACCAGGGATACATGCTAGGAAAGCACTCTACCTCTAAGCCAAATTCCTGGCCCCTACTTGTTTTTTGTTTTGTGGTTAGGGTTTTGAGTTCTTATGAAGTCTTACGTTAATCCCCTGTCAGATGAATAGCTGGCAAAGATTTTCTTCCAAAGATTTTCTCTCTTCACTAGGTTAATTGTTTTTCTTTTGCAGTAGAAATATTCTGTTCATTAAACACAATCACATTTGTCCATTTGTATAGACTTCTTAAATAATACAGATAAGCTGTCTGACTCATGATCTATCCATAATAGACAAGTTCCTTTCTTCTTTCGCATAGATCCAATTCTTCCTAGTTGTCTCACTCCCCTCTTGTCTACGTCCTCAACATGCAGAGAATTCAGAGCTCTGACCTCTGTGCTCACGACTGTCCAGCAGGTGTGCTGGACGATTTCCCTGCAGAAGCCCTCAGCTGTGAACCTAGTTGTCAGCATACACATGTGACAGTGTGACATTACGGAAGTGTATGGTTTACTGTTTGACAGCAGTCCATCCACAGACCTATGTTATCAATTTTCTCCATTTATTCTCTTCATTTGTTTATTCATTCAAAAGAAAACCCTTTTACTTAACAATTGCTTTGGGTAAGGCCTTGTTTCTGGACCCCAAGAGTACAGAGATAAACGAAACATAGTCCCTGTGGAGAGCTTAGTTATCTGAGGACATGCACAGTGAAGAAATGATTGAAATTTGATGTGTTAGGTAATTAATAGGAGGAAGGTACATAATTCTGGGACACAACAGAGATGAGGCTCTTTATTTAGCCTGGGGAATCAAAGAAAGCTACACAGGAGAGTTGATCCTATAATATGGAAGGATAATTCGAAATTAGGCAAAAAAAATTTAAGGACATGGAGAGAGGGAGAAAGAACAGTCAATGGCCTGATAATCACAAGAAATATCAATGTATTTACCATGTACTTATCAGAATATGGCAGCTGGTATTATGAAAAAAAATCCCCAAATTTTCATACAGATTTCATTTTATAAAGAATTCTTTCTTCTTCCTGTAATGTTCAGTACTGGTGCCTCAGCTTCAGTGGCTCTGCCTAGCACAATCTTCTACAGATCACTCAACCTTGAGTCATCTCTATGTTTAAGAACCCCTGCAACTGCCCCCACTTCCCAACTCCATAATGACCCTTCCTCTTGTAATACATGCAAGGTATCCTAGATTCCTTCAGAGGTGGTAGGCATTTCATTTTCTGTTTCCAGGTACCTTCCTATACAAGACCTGTAAAAAAGATTTTATTGCAAGACAAATTTTTACTGATAATTATAACTGATTATCATACATTTCAGTTATTGAGCCATACATATATGCTAAGCACTCTATGTATGTTACCCTATTATGCACTCACAGTAATCCTAATAGGCATATACGCACATACCACTCATAATAAACATCTAACAGAATTGTCTTCCTTCAATCCCTCTTCTCAGAATCTCTCTCACAAATCCATCTGTTTTTTAGCAGGAGCATTTGATTGATCTGGACACTGGATAAAGGTTGTATCAGTCTTTCCTCCCCTGGGAGTTTGGTACTAAGACTGAAAGGAGACTAGCTTTTGCTGTTATTACACTAGACTTCACCAGTGTGAAAACATGTCATGGGGAAAACTTTGTGCTTGAAGAAGCAGAACTCTTTAAAAACAATTTAGTAAAGTTAAACATGCTTAGTTTGAAGCTTTACTTTTTGCAATTTTTAGCCATATGATTTGAACTAATGATACTAATGGTAGCATTAGCTAACATTTATTAAGCCCTTTCAAAATCTAGGTCTTTTCCCCAACGCTTTAATGCAGGAGATTATATACATTGCCTTCAGTTGTCATCACAAGGACAGCAGAAGGTAGTTTCTATTATCAGTCTAGCCTATTTTTCACACACAAAGAAACCAAGGCTTAGAAGAATTAGTAAGGAACCCAAGAGTGCACAGGTAGTTGAATGTTATCTCTTGAGCTTTACTTTCTGACCCATAAGTAGAGAGAATAGCCATTCTTGTATAGAAAAGAGTGAGCATGGCAAGCTAAACTGCTATATTTAGAAAGTCCTACTCACAAGATAGGTCCTTGGCTAACACATAACAACTGGGATTTCTGAAGCACTCCTACCATTCCTAGCAATAGCTCACTGTGCCTAAAATGTTTCTTCAGACAGTATGGCTTCCACTTATGGTCCCTGCTATATTTCACCTTGGATTTGACCTAGAAACTGAAGTTGATTTGCTGCTTAGGAGAGAGTTAGGTCACTGAAGTGCTTATGACCTACTTAAGCCCTTTGTGAGAAGCCCCGTTTGGAAGATGCAGCCTGAAAATCCCTTGAAGAGATCCCACCCCCCCACCACCCTAGAGATCCTTTTCTATCAATATTGCCATTTTTAGCCTTCTGACCATTGTACTGAAGGTCTGACACCCTACGTGGAATGGCACAATATGTCTAGATATTTTAACAACAAAGGATGTATTTGCGTTGGGAGGTTTCTGGCTTCTAATAAAATGGTATGTGGGAAGGACTCTTTCTGTTGCTGTATTTTTAGGTTAATTCTCTGACTACCAACTATACCAGCCCACTGACTTGGAAAGCAGCAAAAGTCAACTCTTGGTGATAGAGTCTTTCATAGTCACTCACATCTTTTGACACAAGTGGAAAAGGAGGTGCACGCACATGATTTTCTGTGGGTCTCACCAGCAGATCACTACTGATGACCAGGTCTAGGGCTCACCTGAAATATCCTTCCATTGACCTCCTCTCCTAACCTCCTCCACTACCTTCCCTGTGCAGCTGGGGATGCCACACAGGGTCTATATACAACAAAAAATGGTTTAGAAGACCTAGAAAATGTGGAGAAAGGGCATGTTGGATATTTTGGTAAAGGGGAATAAAAAGGAACATTTAGTTCCATCCAAGGCCTGGATGGAAGTCAAAGGACGACTGGTTTGAATTTAGCATGGGTGAACGGAAGGTAAGAAGGTGATTATTATGATCCCCTGCCCATTTGTTAAAATCAATTTGCGTATTGTTGTGCCAAGATTGTCCCATGTTCTGGGAATAACCCCCCTCCCCCCTTGCTCAGGGCTCATGTACTTGAATCTCAGGTGGCAACAGCTTGATGCTCAGTGGTTAGACACCTGAGCTCTGATTCAACCAGTGGTTTGAGTTACCAAATAGCCAACCAAGTGATTGTAACTATGGAATTCCCCTATAAAAGCTGTGTAAAATCCTTGTTCAGGGCCTTTCAGCGTTGCCGGCTATGGGTACGCAAAGGTCTGGGTCTAGACTCGTAATAAATGACCCTTGGTTTTTAGCTTTGACTGTGGCCTCTGGTGGTCTTTTTGGGGTTCTAGGTATTCGGGTACAACAGTATATAAATGAAACCAGGTCTGTGAGCACTTATAAAGAAAGAACTCACAAGGTGACAGATAATCGAATTTTAAAACAGTCCATTTGGATTTTAAAACATCTGTATATTTCAGAGAAAAATGGGCATATTATAACTCAGCCATTTGGATTGGCATTTCCCAAAGCAAAGCTATTTGTTATTGTTGCTTAAGAAAGAAAGGTTGCTTAAGTTACTAAGCTTGAGCAAGATAGAAACCTACTCTTCACAAATAAGCCAGCCCCACCCAGTCACACTCCAGGGAGGTGTCATTGTTCCAAATAAGTTCTGGAGAGAGTTCATTAGACCAGAAGATGAAGCCATTTCCTAAATATCAGACTTGTTCAATGTGCCATTGTGAAATCTTCCTCCCTGGAGGGCATTTTAGTAAAGAGATTCTTTTCTTTCTCGTGCTGCTTCTGAGCAGACTTTGGTCTGCAGATGGAGAGCAAGAGAAGCTGAGGTCTTATATAATCTCAGGATTTCTCCCCAACACCCTGATCCTGGCTACTCAGGACCCAGTAGACCTGGAATTCCACTGTTGGATGCTTTTCTGACTGCTAAATTGTCTGCTTGGACTTCTTCCCCCACCTGGGCTCTCCGGATGTGCCAAGGCACTGTGCATAAAGTCAACGGCTTTGATTAAGCAGCTTTGATCTCTGTTGAGCATCTCAGAATAATATCTTTGCTTTCAGCATCTGTGCCAATTCCCGAAATAGTTTAGCCCAGCTGAACAGGAGGGGAGCTGGATTTCAAGTGTATTATATGAAAGATTTAAAAAGAAAAGGCAGCTGCAAACAGTCAGGGGTATATGTGGTGTCTATGTGTGTGTGCACACTTGTGCCTGCGTATGTGAGTAAATGGGAGCACCCAAGGCCCCAGAGAAATAATTACTCTGCTATCAGCAAGTACCAACCCTGTACTCACAATGATTGCCTGCTGCGAGACAGTGGGCAGCTTGCAGCATTCGGATCCTTGTGTCAGGTGGCAGTTCTGTTGGAGAAACAAAATCATCAAAGGCCTTGGCTTCTATTTCATGGCTTTTGCTTGTTTTCACTAAGACATTTGGAGATTGTATGCCAGCATGCATTCTGCATCACTGCCCATCTGGTGTAAGGCTTGGCTGTGTGCATGGATGGGGAATCACCATAGTTTTGTGATGTTGGGCCACACACAATTATACATGTATGCACATACATAGATAATTACATATCTGTTTATATATATATATATATATATATATATATATATATAGCCTCAGGATGGAAGTGGTTTTACTTCTACATAAATACATTCTATTTGGGCATATGTGTTACCATGAAGTTCAAGAATCGCCATGTAGTTAGGTACATAATGCCTTGAGTTGGTAAGTAGGTAATGCTGCAGGATAAGTGTATGTGATACCTCTATTTGCTGGTTCTCCTAGTAGGCATTTGCATTTGATGCCTCTGTGGGAAGGGGGTATGCATGAGCCATGTATTGGCATATTGGTGTGGCATATTGGGGCATTTATACCCATGGCAGCCTTTCTGTGAGTTGAGTTGTGAATGATACATTCACATAGCACAAGGATGTGTGCATGTTTACATTTGTGCAGGGTGAACTCAGAATTAGAGGCTGGAGAAAAGGTATTTGACGTCATGACATTCTGAAGAGGAAGTCGTGATTTTCTCCTCTTTGTTCCAACCCCTAGGAGCCTTGTTCTTGTCTGTAGCTTCTCTGCATGCACAGAGGTAGCAAAATGTCTCTATCTGAGACCCTTTGTTCTTCTGGAGGAAGCATTCCTTGGTGCTGTGAGAGCCTTTGTTCCTGCTGTGGCCCTAGGCTCATGGGTATAAATATATGCCTCAATTCTAATCCCCTGTGGAGGAAGCTTTTTTATTCAAGTGGAAGGAAGTGGGAGCTGGGAGGGGACTGTGGTTAACATTGCTTCTGATGTAGCCATTTATGTGGGTTCCTTTGCTCTGAGGATTGCCCCAGCTTAGAGGTATTGACCATTGCAGAAGCCAATCAATTGCTGAGACTGAGAGAGGGGAGCCCTGGAAAGGAGGCATTTGTTTTCTAGGGCCATACAAAGGTGTGAAACTGGAGGAGACAAAGAGCTGGCTTCAGTATGCACCTCAACTTGTTGGGCCTCACCTGGGACAGAAAGCAGATAGCAGAGATTGGACTTGAAAATACACCAGCTCAAAATAGATGTACCATCAGTCCAGGTCAAATAAGCATAGTCCTATGATCTAAACCAGATAATACATTTTCAGTGACCTGGGTGAGGCTTTGACTGGAGGCAGCACAGAGTATTTTGTAATGAACTGATTGGTTGCCTGTATTGACAAGAATAATCAGGCTAACTTCATTCATATAAGGAAAGAAAGTGGATGTATTAATCTCCTACCACAGCTATAACATATTTACAAAAATTAGTGTACAGCATAAATGTATTCTCTTATAATTTTCATGGTCAGAAGAGAAGCTCAGATATTACTGAGCTATAACATAGGTATCAAGAGGTCTATTCTCTCTGAGGGCTTTAGAGACGAATCCAGTTACTTATTCAGTACAGGTTCTAGAATCTGAACACATTCCTGAACTCTGATGATGATTCTCCCGTCTTCCTCTTTATTTATAAGAAGACTGTGATTACATTGGGCCACCTAGATAATCCAAGATAACTTCCCTATCTCAAATCCCTAAATTAATCACACATGCAAAATCCCCTTCACTATGTCATATAACATTCCAGGTGTCAGGGAGTAGAATGTAGATAACTTCATAAAGTCAGACAAAGAACATCAAGAGGATGAAGAGGGATGAGGGGGGAAAGGAGAACTAATTTATCAAGTCTTTAGTATATGTACATGCTTGCTACATTGCTAAGAAGCATGTCTGTTTCAACCATGATCATAACTTTGACTGGGTGAAGAAGTAATCAGTACTTTATAGTTGAGACAACCAATGTGCAGAGAAGTTATTCATCTAAAGTCACCATGTTGGACAATGGAAAACAGAAATACAAAACCAAATCTGAAACCATATCACCCTCAAGGCTGCAGAAGAGAGCATGGATAACTTCTGACCGGAATAGTGATTTCATTAAACATCAGACTGACTGCCAGGGGCCAGATAATGCAGTGGACAAATGGTGGGTCCTAACACTGGCCTTGTCCCTGTGCCTGTGTCCATCTTGCCACATTTCCCCTAGCTTGGCAAGTAGAATAGAGTGAGAGCTCAAGGCTTGGGGCTTCAGCTCTATCAGCAAAAATGCTAATGGCTTTCCTAACAAATACTAGAAGTTGCACATCTGTCATCTCTAAGTGTGATTTTATATGGACATGCTTCGTGTTCCAATGGCCTCTCCTTGTTGACCTTGAGAGACACTAGGATACCCGAAGAGGAGAAGACATGGAGGCATAGGATGGGAAATCCATTTTTTTAGTATAGATACTCTTTGTTATTATTATTATTATTATTTTAAGCTCTTTTTTACTGTAATGTATAGAGGAGTTACAGTTACTTTCACCAGATAGTAGGTACATTACTTCTCACACATTGATACCCCTTCTCATGTTTTTGTCCCCAATTCCCTCCCTCCACCCACTCCCAATCATCTTGTTTCCCCCTTCCCTTTCCTATTTCACATAAATGTATATACAATATACCCGATAACAAAGCCAGATACTGTA
Organism: Megascapheus bottae; assembly: GCF_031878675.1. Lineage (NCBI taxonomy): Eukaryota > Metazoa > Chordata > Mammalia > Rodentia > Geomyidae > Megascapheus > Megascapheus bottae. The sequence goes on along the minus strand of NC_143524.1, from coordinate 30,843,111 downwards.
ATAATATAAGATTAACCAAAGGGCAACAAAAGAGAAGAGAAATAATATAGTACATTAAGAACAACAATCACACAAGATAAAGCTCTTGCTTCCATATCCTGGAGATCCTTTCATTTAGCCTCATCCTATATGACCTTATGTATGTAGGTTTTGTGCTATTGTAATCCTCTGCTAGGAGAGTCCTACGTATAGTACAGATACTCTTAACAGCACATCAGACAGGGAGTAGACTGGCCTGGTAGTATGTCTTTTCCTAATGATTTTTCTCTTGTGCAGACAAGCTTTGGGCAGCCGCACATGACAAACAATGGTGTGGATTTATGGCCATGTCTGAGCTAAAGCCCTGCAGTGGTGCCTGTTGTGTGCCCCAAACTGCTAGATGTCATAGGGCAGAAGGAAGACTATGTTCAGAAGAGTCAGAGTTCAGGGTTATATTTGAGTACTTTTTAGGGGTAAGGGCACTGAGCAGAGACAGTTTCTTCTAAGATGAAAATTTGACAGAGAATCATAAACAAGGTGCTATGTTGGGTACTTTAAGCAAAGTTTTTCATCAGATCAGCAACACAATGAGGTTAGTATTTCTGTTTCTCTAATTTGCAAATATAGAACTGATGTCCTATAGAGGTTAATTTGCACAAAATCACATCTCTGGTATGTAGCAGAGACGTGATTTGAGCTCAGTTATAACTTCGTCTATCGCGTACCTCTCCTTAGGTCCTATAGCACACCTTCTATTCCAGCCTGCAGGTTCCCTGAGGCTCTGCTACAAGCAAGCAGCAGAGGTGATAGGAAATATCACCCCCTCCCATACTCTGCAGAGGCTGGGTAAGAAATAGCACTTTACCTCCGAGTCTCTGACTTGAGCTGCTGCAGCTTCCATCCTTGAGCCTGTGGTGGGAATTTCCCCAGGAGATTTCCCTTGTCACACTGCTCTTGGCAAAAAGAAAATGCAGCCTGGTAAGGCTGAGATTGCGCACACACATGCCTACATTCTGTGTGCCCATTATTTCAGGTTGCTTAGACCTGAAGCAGCAGACTTGGAGAAGCTGGCACTGTGTATCCACTGATGCCACCATAAAAGACTGAGAAGCAGTCCCAGATCATACCTAACTCGAAAGCTGCCCTTTGCTTCCTGCAGTGTTTCTGCCTCTCCCATCCTTCCAAGCCTGGAAATCCTAACTACCATACAAAGTGAGCACCTGCTGTGTAGATAGAATCTCTCCTGTACCAGCTTTACTCCTCATCCTCATGAGAACTCTGGAGCAGACAGCATGAACTTCATCCATATGATTTGAAATCTATGGGGCTCATGGACCCTCCATCACTTGGAAGCTTTCTGCAGTGCACAAACAAGAGACCAGTATTTGCCTTTGGATCCTTCTGCCCTTAAAGTTGGACCTGCCCATGCACAACTTGGAATTTTCATACAGTTACTTTTCGATTAGTGGTCCTGTTTGTGCAGGTGGAATGAACAGAGTCAGCCTTCTGACTGTCAGCCTTCTGACTGACTCTCTTGAAGGAGAGGAATAGGGTCCCTGTAGTGGAGAAGAGTCCTGGCTTGTTCTTCTTTGTTTGCTTCAGAAGTTTAGAAATGAATGCTCACTGAACACTAGTATGTACCAAATGCAGGGCCAGAGATTTTTACATTAGTCTTTCTTAGTGCTGTGAGTTAAATGCCATTAGTATCACTTTACAAGAAAAAATTATAGCACAGAGGCTCAGAAATTTAATTTCTTCTTTGTGCACATGGGGCTGGCCCCTCCACAAGTGGCACCTTAGCCACTTAGCCACTTAGGTGCCTTATGGCTGGGTATAAGAGACAGATATTAATTTTTCAGAAATTTTTGTGAGTTACTTGTCAAAAGCAGTCATTATTATACAATAAAGTCATTATTATAAAATCACTTTTATAGCTTGCAATTGACTGTTTTGTGTTACAAATAAAGGTAATAAAACCCCATTATTTCTTAATTACCACTCTAGGCTCTTGACCTTATTTAGCTCTACTATATCTTATGGTAGAAACACTTCATAAAACAATGCATACTGGTTTGCAATGTACATCTCTTCTCAAACCATTTACAATGAAATTTCATTGGTAGCCTGAAATCAATTATGATGCGAGTTTTTTATACCACAGGCAAACACACAAAATCACAGCTGGCTTTGTGTTTCCTGAAGAGCCAGCTGCTCTATATTGACCTACACATGGTAGACCTCTACTATATCCTGTTTCAGGACAAGCACCAGCAATTCAAAGAAAGTATTCAAGATCATGTGTCTGAGGAGCCCAGTCCTTTGCGGAAGTAGCTCTTAGCTTTATTGGGTGTTGGCATTGGTTTTGCTGTCACTGCTGATAGAGCTATAATTTGCTGAGTGACACCAGTTATGGAGAGTTTGGATAGGGTCTCTAGAGAGATTACAACTTGTACTTTTTCCATGCTGCTATGGTTAGCCTTAGGGATAAGAAAAAGAATGTCAAACACTTACCCTGTGAAAATCAAATTCGGGTAGCAACATAAGTCATTGTACAAGTGTTATTAGTTTACTGTAGAGAAATCAGAGAATACATATAAGCCAAAAAGAAGCAAAACTTATTTAAGTATCTACCACATAGAAAAAGTTAATGTTGAGCTGAGCATGTGCAGAAGTGGCATTGGCTAGCATGTCCAAGGCACTGAGTTCAGCACCCTTTATTGCCAAAAGAAAAAAGAAAGAAGGGGCTGGGAGCATAACCTAGTGGTAGAGTGCTTGTCTAGCATGCATGAAGCCCTGGCTTCTATTCCCTGGTACCATATACTCAGAAAAAGCCAGAGGTGGTGCTGTGGCTCAAGTGACAGAACTAACCTTGGGCAAAAAGTGTCCAAGGACAGTGCCCAGCCCAAGTTCAATCCCAGGGCTGGCAAAAAAGAAAGAAAGAAAGAAAGAAAGAAAGAAAGAAAGAAAGAAAGAAAGAAAGAAAGAGAGAGAGAGAAAGAAAGAGAGAAAGAAAAGAAAGAGAGAAAGAAAAGAAAAGAAAAGAAAAAGGGAAAAAGGAAAGGAGAAGAAAGGAAAGAAATGGCTTCTGGTCATATTTCATACTTGATAGCTTCCTATGCTCCTTAAGAACACTGTTAGAGGGTAATATATGTTTCCTGTTTTGTAATAGACTTTTCATTTAGTATTGTATCATAAGCATCTTTCCCTGTTAAATTTAATGACACCTCTTTTAGAAACTTTTAAGTTTCTGTCATGTGAACTTATAATTCCTATTTTAGAGGATCTATATTCATTCTAATTTTTCTCTAACATGAAGCACATTCTTTTTTTAAAGGATAAAACATTAAAAAATGTTTCTTTCCTCTTTATCTTTGAGTTGAACTTTCACTCAATTGCCCCGGCTACACCAAAACTCATGATTTTTTTGCCTCCATTTGCTAAGAAGAAAGGATTATAGTGGTGGAAACCAGGCTCACATAAAAATATTAAGAAGAAAAGGCATCATTTGAATTTAAAATGTATAATGTTTTTGTCATCATTCCCTAAACAATACAATATAGCAACTATATTGTATTTTCATTATATTTGATATTTTAAGTAATCTAGAGATTAACTGGTTAATTCCAGCTACTTGTGAGGTGGAAAGCTGAACAATTGAGATTTAAGGCCAGCCCAGTAAGATCTCAACAGTTGTCCAGATGTGTTACTATTGGCCGTGATCCTGGCTAAATAGAAGCTCATATGTATGACTGAGATTTGAGGCTATCACTGAATAAAAATAAAAGACCTTATCTAAAGTATAACTAAAGCAAAAATGTACTGAGAGTATGGCTCAAATGGTAAAGCTCCTGTTTAGTAAGCATAGGCCCAGAATTGTAACTCCATTACTCTCCCACCCCTCCAAAAAGTCTAGATGTATTTATATGGAAGATGTGTACAATGCAAGTCCTACCTTATTTTGCAGAGGAGACAGATTTTGGTAAACAGTGGAGGTGGGGAGGGGTGGAAGACTCCTGTAACCAACACCTTGTCAATACCAAGAAACCTTTCTACTTACAGAAGAGGAATCTGGAGTCCAGAGAAGTCAACTAATTACAAGGCCCATTGCTGCACAAATGATATGGCAGTTAAGATATGAGAATGGGTCTTCTGGCTCTGGAAAATCCACCACAGACTCCACTCCTAGGGTTTCTCTGATGACTGGTCAGTTGGTTGATGTCTCCATTGTCACCATTATCATTGGCAATTGGCAAGGATATGGTGTGGTCTGCCAACCTTCCACAGCTTGGCATCCAGCCTCATACTCCCTCTGGGCAGCTGCCCCTTCCTCTTCCTCCTCCTTCTAGAGCTCTCTGTGCCCATTGCTACTCTAGTATTTTAGTCTTGTTAGGGTCTCTCACTTCTGTTTTTGTCCTCTTTCTTCTATTGCTTCCCTGTCAACACTCAACCATCGGTCCTGGTTACTGAGGCTGTAGGTTTTCCGCATGTCATGCTGCACCAGTGTCTCTAAGCACTCTTGTCATCAAATCTTTGCATCTTTCCTCAGGATAAATTCTCTAGAATAGGTTTGCTGTGTTAAAGAATATAACAACCTTTACATTTTGGCAATGGAATGGCCTTCTTCCATTTGATTTCAAATGGAACTAAAGAGTTTCAAAGGGATTTAGAAATGTGACTCTTACCTCTGTTTTCAAAATGGCCTGGAGGGGAATGTACTATAAAAGACAGTCTGTTCAGACTGCTCTAACAGAATACTCTAGGCAGAATACTTAGACATTTATATCTCACTCTTCTGGAGGCTGTGAAGTTCAAGATCAAAGTACAGCAAGACCTGCTTCCTAGTTTATTCTGGGTCCTCTTACTTAAGGCTCTAAATCCATTTATGAGAGCCCCACCCTTAAGCTCCAATTGCCATAATGAGATACCTCCACATATCCATTTAAATGCTAAAATGCGAAAGTAAAATGGTAACAACAAGGTAAAGTAACTGTTGCTTGGATTTTTCAGGAAGTTAAACATACATTTAGCATGTGTTACTAAGTATATTGCATCCCTTCAAAAGTTATATGAAAATTCTAACCTTTGGTACCTGCTAGAGTGACTGCTAAGCTGCAATCATCAAGTATTAATATGACCAAGATCTTTAGAAGAAAGAAATTTGGACACAGAGACACATAGAGGAGAGTTCTTATGAAGACACGGACAGAAAATGGCATATGAAGACAGAGACTGGTAAAATTATGTTATCATAAACCAAGGGCTGGGTCTGGGGTACTGGAGGCTAGAAGAGATAAGGAAGAATCCTCCTCCAGGTTCTTTCTTTCTCCCTACTAGCAACTTGATTTTGAAGTTCTAGCTTTCATATCTGTTCAGATGATACATTGATATTGTCTTAAGCCACTCCGCTGTGGGCCTTTGTTATGGCAAAGTTATGATGTTACAACTGGGGGTGTTGTGGCTCACACCTATAATCCTAGCTACTCTAGGGACCGAGACCCGAGGATGGTGGTTCAAAGCCAACTAGGACACTAAAGTCTGTGAGACTCTTATCTCTAATTAACCACTAGAAAAACAAAACTGGTGATGTGTCTCCAGGAGTAGGGCAGTAGACTTGGGCTGAAGAGCTCAGGGACATTGCCCAGGCCCAAAGTTCAAGTATCACGGTGGACAAAAAAAAAAAAGTTATCCTGTTACCATACAAGTTAGCCACCATATAACCTAGCACTGCCTTGCCAAAGTGTTTAAACAAGTGAAAAGGGAGTATACAGTTACTCAAAAGACTGGTTTATTCCTGACCATGCAGCTTCCTTTATTAAAGCCCCAAACTGGAGAGAAGCCAAATGTCCAACAACAAGTAAATGGACATGCAAATTGTGGTATGTTTCTATCATGGAATACTACTCAGATGTTCAAAGGAGCAAACTACTGATACATACAGTTACACAAATGAATTTTAAAGGCATCATACTGAGTGATAGAAGCCAGCAGAGGGAGAAAGAAAGATTACATATAGAACAGTTCCATCTGTGTGAAATTATTTTTTTAAAGAAAATTTAAGCTCTAGTGACTTAAATTAGGAAGCAGAGCTTCTGAGGTGATGGAAATGACTATATCTGGATTGTGGTGGTGATGATTACAGAAGTAGAACATTTATAGAAATCCATGAACTGAACATTTTAAATGAGTGCATTTTATTGTATGTAAATTCCTCCTTAAAAAAAATTGAACTACAAAGGGAGAGCTGTGTGCTCTATACAGTTCTGATGGCCAGGTCAGACCTTGAATCCCATTATCTGAGTCCCAATTCAAGGATCTCTTGGGAGAAAAATCCATCCCAAGTGTGGTGTACAAAACCAGTAGGTTTACTCTATGGACCCTCTCAGCACTCTTGAAGGGCCTTTTCTAGGAGGCACTCGATAGCTGGTGTCTGGGGAGATGTCTTTTCTCAAGGAAGACCCTTGAGAACAGAAAGATTGAGAGCCTAACTTAAGCATTTCCACCTACCAGGCTTCTCTGGAAAGAAGGAGAACCCAAGAGTACTTCCCTAGGGATATAAGAATAGGGATTCTGGAATTGCTGTTGGGAAACGTAACATACCATGTGTCCTGGATGCCATCATTCATCCTCATAAACCCCATGAGACTTCCACACTTGTAGAAGCAGCCATATCAGTGAGCTCCAGCTGAAAGAGTGGTCTCAGATCATACCTTGGAAAAGCATATTGCCTAGAGGCCAAAAGCCCCCTTTTACCTTATTTCATACTCAGGCTCAGTTTCCACATCTGTATGGGGAGCACATGAGACCCATTTTGAAATGTCACTGTGAGGAATAAGTTAGAAGATGTATGGTGCAGCACTCAGTACCATGTGGCATGAAATATAAGCCCAACGTGTGGAACCTGTTTCACCCCTTGAATTATTACCAGTCTTTATTAAGAGCCCGTAGAGAATTCTAGTGGGAAACAGAAGCTGAAGAGAAAGGTTTGTCATCCACCTTAGCAAAGAAAGGGCAGATGGTGGCCCTGACAGGCAACATCTGCTTCTAAAAATCATTTCTAGCAGGATCAGTCACAAAGCATAACAATATGTTTTTCTTCTGACCTAGAAGGGTGAGACTTTGGAGAGCCTAAATGCTTAAGTAAAGAGATTATAATGTACTCTGTAGGTAATGGTGAATGTCTTAGAGTGAGGAATAAATTTATAACAATTCTGACATACACAATAACTCCAGAATATTAGCTGATTTCTACGCAGTGATGGAGTATGTCCTGCCCATGGACTGTGTAAAATCCACAATAGGATAGACAACCAATACTTCTTGTCAGCTGCCCATGGCCCGTCTGCTTGTATTGATAATTTTGTAAGGCTCATAATGACGTTACAAATGTGTAAATGGCTCTTGGCCCTTCCCTCCTTCTGATTTGAACAATGTCATTTGTGCCTTGTGGTCTCCGCTAATAGATACATTGTGTAGCATCTTCACTGGGCTCAAGGACACAGAGATAAAATGTGTAGAAGGGAGTCTTAGCTTACCCCAGCGTCATCTTCAAGACCAGTTCTCTTCCATTGCTGTCCTGGACTGAAAACAGGCACAGCTGAGAAACTGGATAGATTCTGGCAGGGCTCGGGGTCAAGGAAGCCCTAATCCCAGCCTCTTTGCAGAAATGGTGAGGAAGCAGGCTCAGGATGTGCAGTACGTATGCATGTCAGGGCATTTCTCTGCATTAGCCATGAAATGTGGTGGAAAATCAAGCCCCCATCATTCTTGCTTGGATGAGCTTACATTTGTGGACAGAGAACTATCAAATTCCCCTCCCTTCTTTGGTAGTTTTATTTCCTTTTCTGTCTTTTATTTTATTTTCCTTTCTCTCTTAACCATCACCAGCACAGTTGTGGGTACAATTAAAAGCCAAGGATAGCCTTAACTCCATGACTACCTTGTCTTCTTTTTCCTACTGTCTGAAGAGATCAATGATAAATACATACTTATGGTTTATGCACTCATGTGCTTATATGTTCATGTACAACCATAGAGCATTTAAAAATTCTACTTTTCCGTATAAATGGAATCATCCTACATATAATATTGCTTTTCCATTTGGCAGCTTTCCATGGCAGCACATATAAATTCACACTGCTTTCTCCTTAATGAATGCAAAGTATTTCATAGTTTGCATGGGCTATAATTTCCTTAGGCAATTCCCTGTTGAGTACTTAGGTTATTTCCACCTCTTGTGAGTCTACAAAGCCTTGGTTTTCATTTCTGAATGCTCCCAACAAGGACAACAGGCTGTCCTGCGATCAATCTTAGCCCTGCCCGATGCAGCTTCTCAATCTCTGACCTCCCAGCCCCCACTCATGGCTTCCCCAGCAGCTCAGCCTCTCCTGCCTTTGGCCTTAATAGCATATGACATTTGGCTCAAGAACCACTGAACGACTGATGAGCTTCATTCTATGTCTGATGCGGCTGTGTTTCTTTAAGTGCTCTTGTTAATGTTTCATGATGGATGGCAGAGAAACCTGGGAAATGTACCAGTCTGGATTCTTAAAGTATCTGCTCGCACTAACTTAATGTATTCATTTATTCAGTGTGACAGTAAAGGAAGGGAGAAAAAAAGTGCTGTGCATGCAGAGGCAAGCCTCAGAGGGAGAACAGGACTAGAAGGAGAGAGAATTAACATTATTCAGGCCCTACCAACTGTCAGGATTTTACATTTGTGAGCTGATGGACACTATAGCCAAGGTAGTTGCTGCCAATGTCCCCATCTTACAGGTGAGAAAATTGAGATGGAAGAACTTACTCTAAGGCACATTAGACAGACAGAGTTGAGATTGGAGCCCCAGCATGACTGGTGGCAAACTTTATGTTGTGCCCACTCTGCTGCCCTGGTTCCTGTGTCATTAGGTAATACCAGAGAGGATGAGGTATGATGGTAACAGCTAACATTTGGGGTTGACTCGGTACTAGAAACCTTTCTAACCATGCTATTGTACACAAACCTATGCATAATCATGGGAGGTCAGTGGACACTGTTACATCCACTTCACAGATCAGGAACTTGAGACTTGGTATAAATTACATCCAGGTAGTTAGTCAAGCCTAGCTGGAGGAGCTGGGAATAGAACTTGAGGAGATTCTGGACAGAACCACTCCACCTCCCTGCTTCTTACCAGTGACCTAACACAGGCATGACTATGCACAGTAGTCAGCAGCCTCGCTGTCTCTCCTCTGGGTCCTGGGTAGAGATAGAAGATGGAAAAGTTCCACTGGTCCCTTGGTGTATCTGATGCAGGCTGGCAGGGGGCTTTCTAGGCATTTGGCTGGGGAAAGTCTGTCTCCACTGGGATTCGGTAAAGGCCAAGCACTTTGCTGCCCTGTGTTTTTCTCACTTGGTAACTTCAAACCAGGTGTCAATTGAAGTGATAAGAAATGACAACATGCACAGCACTGTGAGGTGGTGTAGGGACCAACCGTTCCCAGGAGAAGAGCTGCAGGTGACACTCTGGGACAATTCTCAGCAATGGAGTCCCTAGCCAGTGTCTCTGACTCATTTGTACTTGAGGAGTTTTGTACACTCATGAAGTGCTCAGCACTCATCTGATCGAGGGATCAGGAAAGAGGTCATTGTAGCACAATGAGGAATGAAGGAGATGGGCAGGGATACAGTTGGGAGAGCAGAGCCAGGTCAGGCCAGGACTTGAAAGTCTCAATGAGAACTTTGGAGGAGGGTGGTGATTTGATCTGTTTTTGATTTTATTATGGTCTCTCTGATGAGTGAACAAAGAGCAAGATTGGAGTGAAGATGACTTGGTAGGGACAAGCCCCAGGAGACAGCCATACACATATCAAGTAGAGTCATGATAAAAATGTAGACCCTCAGGCCCCAACCCAGCCCAACAAAAGAATTTGCACCCTTTAGGGCCTCCTAAAGGGAACAGGTGAAATTATCTGATTCAGTAGAACTGACAGTGTTGCTTATGAATGAGATGTAGGGGAGGAGGGAGAAAATGGGGCTTCTTCTTGGAGCTCTGATACATATGGACCATGGGGGAAGAGAAGGCTGGGGGGGGAGGATCAAACGTTGTCTTGACTGTGTCTTATGATAGTAAGTGGTACTCTAGAGAGGAAGGTTCATTTGCATATGTAGAGTAGAAAGGAGAAGTCTAGGCTGGAGTAAAGTTTGAGTTTTAAAATCCTTGAGAAATCCTAAAAAAGAATGAAGGTAAATACACTAGACATCTGATATACAGAGATAAAGAATGAAGAAGAATCTAGAATAGATTAGGATGCCTGATGTGATTTCTGCTCTTTTCTGAGCATCTATTTGTTTGTTCATTATTTTTGTCCATATAATGAACAGATGTTTATATGCAAAAAGTAAACGAACAGCAACAGGGCATATATATATATGCATATATATATATATATATATATATATATGTTTGTAGATAGGAACCAGTCAGGTTTTTACAGGTGGTGGGCAAGGGAGAAAGGAAGTATGGGACATGACCAGATGGTGAGGGCCCTGTGAGCCACAAGAAGAGAGTTCTTCAAGGTGAGAAACTTGAAAGGGCTCCACACCACAGACCCTGATTTGTGATACTGAAAGGTGACTGGGGCTTGTGAATGAAAAGTGGGTTGAGAGGTGAGTGGTCAGAGAAGCAGCAGGGACATTTTAGGAATTTAGGTGAAAAATGAAAATGATCATATTCTGGACTGATGGTAGACTGATGGACTAATATAGGTTTCAAGGCAAAAGAGAAGATGGAATAAAGGATGATTTAGTAGTCTAGATCCCCATTTCTTGAAGACAAAAGGCCCATATCAACTTCCTCAGTTCAAATCCTGACTCTTCTGTTTATCCATATGTTAGCCCTGGGTAAGGAAGTCCATCCTTAAAAGCCTCAGTGCCCCTATGGCAAAGGGGCACCTTGTTTCTACCTCACAAGGTTGCTGTGAAGTTTCAGTAAGGCACTCTGTCAAGTACTTAGAGTACCTCCTGAATATGGCACACAATACACAAAAGAAGAACTATGGTTGTTGCTAATATTGGTCTATTGATTGTTTCTCTACCTACCGTTAAGAGATCAAGCTTTTCAAGGCAAACAGCCCTTGTTTGAAAAGAGGCTGTTATGCAAAGGAGGAACCCACACATATCACACACACACACCACACACACACCGTGTTTGTGTTTCTCTACCACTGTGGGAGCTTGGCAAATCTGTTCAAAGTAAACACAGGTTCAGTGCCTCCGAAAATATCAGGTTGAGCAGCACAGCAGCAGCCCAGACAGGCCTCACCACTGAGGAAACAGGCTCACTTTATGCTGACCTCACCAGGTCACTGCCCCGTGGGACTAGCCCTCTCTGATGGGTAGGTACTGTCACCTGCACTGTCTGGTCCCTTTTTGGTGTGGCTTGGAATGAGTCATCATTATCATTCACTACTTCCTGTCCTGGACATTATTAATCATCCAGCTGCTCGACTTAACACCAGATGACAACAGGAGGTGGAAAGGAGGCGAGAGCAAGTGGGCAGCAACAATACTGTCCTGAAGTATCAGGATGAATTTGAGGTCTTGGGGCAGTGAGAGGAGGGGAAGATGGATGGGTGATTTAACTGAAATCAGCATTGTGAGAAGAACGTGAAACTCACTGAAAACTGTATTTTAGAAAAAGAGAAGCGAAAGTACTGGGTAAATAAATTTGATCTAAGTACATTATATGCATATATGGAACTACCACATGAAATAGCTGTGCAGTTAATGTGCCATAGTTTAGAAAAGAACAAAGGGGGAAAGAAAGGGAAGGAGAAAGAAAGGGAGAGGAGGAGAGGCCAGAAAGCTAAGTATAGAATGAGGGAAGAAGGGAGAGAGAAGGAAGGAAGGAAGGCAGCGAGGGAGGGAGGGAGAGAGAGAGGGAAATAAACAAAATAATTCCATACCAATGTGATTCTGGGACTCACATCTAAGAAACTTGTTCTAGATATATCATAAAAGTAACAGGTATGGAGCACACCAGAAATATACCTGTTGAATTATAAAAATCAAGATATTCAGGTAGATGAGATGTGGGGGATCTAGATTTGAGGCCAACCCAAGAAGTAAAAATGTGATACTCCATCCAACTGACCAACCAAATGTTAGACTAGGGACATGGCTCAAGTGATAGAGCACAAACTCTGAGCAAGAGAGTGAAGATTTCAAATCTCTGAGTTCAAGCTTTGTACCAGCATAAAATTGGGAGGGGGTTAAGGAAACAGTCAATTTTGCTTTTTAAATACAAATCTTCAGTGTTGAACATAATTTTTAAACCACATGTGTCTGTTACCATGAGATTCTGATATAAGCATTGACAGTGATGAAGAGAGCATCTGTTTAGTGTAATAGTAATCATTCCAGAACTGTTCTGTAAAAATATTCTCAAATGTGGAAGAAAATGAAACTTTTATACAGTATCACTCTTCTTAAATTGTGGTAAAATATAGAAAGATCATGAGATGTACCATTTTAACCTATTTTAGATATATAGTTCAGTATTAATAATTATATTCACAGCATCACTATCCATCTCCAGAATTTTGCCATCTTTCTAACTGCAATCTTGAAACAAAAAGGTCTTCCCCTGCCTTCTAACCCCCAGCCTCCAGCCACCAGTATTCCACTCTGCATCTCTCTGAATTTGACTAATGTAAGTATCCATGTCAGTAGATTCACACCCTGTTTTTCTCTTATATCTGGCTTATTACACTTTGTACAAGTTAATGTCTGAGTTTCATCCATGTTGAAGCATGTTAGAATTTCCCCCTTTACCACATTTTGTTCCAATTCATTCAAGGAGAGGCAGTCGCTTGCTTCCCTGTTTTGGTGCTACTCTTTAGGTCAAATTTGATAAGAAGGTTCAAAGTAACCTTCTTATCAAGATGTGAACATCTTCCAGTGGTTGTATGTGGGGGTGGGGTGGGGTGTGTGTGTGTAGTACTAGAGATTGAGCCCAGGACCTCTCATATGCTAAGCAAGTATTCTACTTGAGTTATGCCTCTAGTCTTTCCAGGTGTTTTAATATGTGACATGGCTTTTACAACTAATGCATAAAGGCAAGAATAGGAGTTTGACAATGAGTCAGACCTGCATTATAACACTAGCTTTGTCTCCTTTCTAGCTGTGGCCTTTTCCTTAAACATTCTGTCTTAGCATCCTCGATGTGGGAAAAGTAAAGACATTATGCCTATGTGGAAAATTATTATGCTTCTAAATAATAGAACAACTCTGAATACTTAATACCCAGCACATTTCTTTTTATTGACACATATTTAATTGTACATTGTAAGGGGTTTGATCATGGCATTTTACTACATGTATATAATGAACTGTGGTCATGTTCATGCCCTCTATTGTTCTTTCTTTTCTCTGCTCCTATCTCCCCCTTTTCTCTTCCCTTCTACCTTACCACAGACACCTTTTTATTATGATGCTCTTGGTTGGGTTTTGTTTCCCCCGAGCTTCTACAAATCAGAGGAACATGTGATACTTGCATTTTGAGAGCACTTCACATGATGAGCTTCACTTCCATCTATTTTTCCAGCAAACATAATTTCATTTTTTCTTAGTGGCTGAATACAGATTTATTGTGTTTATACACTACATTTTTATTCATTCCATCATTTGATGAGAACAGTAAGTTAATTTAGATTCTTCTGGTTATGTATCTCTTGATGGATTTCATTGTTGATTTCATATGATTTCTTTGTATCCATCCAATTTAAATTATAGTTTTTTATGAGGTAGTACATTTAACAAAAGTTTAGTTTATTAATGACAGAAGTCAGATTAGAGCTCAGGTGTCCTGATAGAAGTGACAGATGATCAGGAAACAAATGACATCTAACATGTATATCTCTCAATTAATTGCCCAATCAATTGGAATACAGTAGAAAAGAGTGTTATGCTCTATTATTAATATCTGCCATATATGTGGGGACAAGAAGTGGGACACAGCAGCCAGATATCTTTTACTTCTAGCCTAGATGCTAATTTAAAGAGTCTTTTAAATTTATTCTTTAAAAATTTTTCTAAAGATAAATATCTCCCATGTGTATTTTAAGCCTGTTGATCACAGAGATAATAGGAACAAAATGATCAAACAAAATGGTTCTTAGATTTTTAGTTTACTATCATTTTGGAAAAGACCAGAAAGTTCTTTTTCAAATTAGTTAAGAATATTCCTCTTGACAGCTAATCTCTTACTAGAAGTTTCCTTCCTGTGTCCAGAGTCACTCTGGACTTCAGAATAAAACAACTGCCTTTCCAAGGTGGCTTCATTGCCACCTGTTACCTGGTCTGCAATTTCAGAGATGGATCATGAACCAGCTGGTAAAAACACCTGACAGGAAACTGGTTGACAAGGTTCATTTCATGTAAAATCAGAGTCCTGCCTCCTCAAGCAGAGAGTAGCATTGTTATTTTGCCTACCTTTCAGACTCCAGGAGGGCCTCATGCCACAACTACTGTGTGTCAGGCAGCTGGAAAACAGATGCCTCAATGTCTCTAGGAGGACTGCCACGGAGCCTTCTTTCCATTCACCTCACTGCAAAGCTGTGTCTATGGCTCCTGGACTTCTTGCTGCAGCACTTAAGGATCTCACCCCTGACTGAGATGCTCAAAGCCAAGGTCAAGGGACAAAGTGCCTTTACCAACATCCCAGCCCATATCCTCCTCCCATTTCTTGTATACATCACCCAGATGCCAGATAGGCCTTTTTTTTAACTCAGGACTGCTTACAATTAGTTCTAGTGCTACATTCTGTTCTGGTAAAAGTACAGAGCTCTCCTAGCATCAGGCAATCCCCAGGGGTGGTAGTGGTGATGGTGATGATGGGAGTAGAAAGGTTAAGCCACTTTCCTAGATCCCTAAGATCCCACACTCTTCCTCTATAATTGCTTGTTTTGTGTCCCACCTTGCCCATGTAGGCTGTCTTCTGAATTGTGTGTTCTCAGTGGGAAACCCAGCCCCACTCACACCTGACAGTGAGTATGTATGAGAGTGCACTAAAGATTTGCTGGAGAGACAAAGAAAGGATATGTATTTCAGAAATTCATCTGAATATCAGATGCGGTCTGTGCAGTGAAAATAATGAAAGCTGATATTTCTGGGATATTCATTATATCTAGGCATTGTGCTCAGAATTTTATCTGATTACAATTATCTGATTTGATTGTCCCCATAACTCTATGAATTAGGCATTACCAATCTATCCAATTTACAAATACAACTGAGGATTAGAGAAGACCAGAAACATATCTGAGTTTACACAGCTGGAAAGTAGCAGTATTAGAGAATTGAACCCAGAATTGACTCCAGACTTTCAATCACAGCTGGTTCTGTGGTCCCCTGCCTCCCTCCCACATTGACCTGGGTTTTTCCTTGTCTTCTGCCTCTCCATGTAACACTCCAGCCTCCTATCACCCTGGTAACATAGTCTTCTTAGTCTCCTTTCTTATCTTTATCTCCTTCCTTCCAGATGAGCTTGGATATTTTAATATTCTCTCCCTTTATTATTCAGAAGATCTCATCTCCCCAGCCCTTTGCTACTAGCTCCTCTTCTGTCTCAGACCCATCAAAGTTTTCAGCAGAACAAAAGGGCCTCAATATTAATAACATCCACACACCTTTGATGTGAGGCGTATGGACTCATCTTCTAATGCATGTGTTTTCTGCTCTGTGACAGCTGTGTGGCATGTGGCTGGCACTCCCCACTCCCATCCTCATGGTAGATGTCACTAATTAGTGACAGCACTCCTTCTTGCTGAGCTCAGACATGGTACTAGAGTCCATAGAGCACAAGTGATAGACTAACAACTGATCTAGATTCTTCAATGAAATTAAGCCTTCCTTCTAGTCTTCCATACTCTTTCATGACTTTATAGATAGGAGACCAGACCACCCACCCATAAAGGGGAAAGGCAAACCCAGTTAGCCTTTAGGGGAGACAAAAATTAGACTGAAATTTCTTTCTTTTTGTCTGGGCCTCCATCTTTACTTGTCAGTTGTCTTCAGGTGAAGGCTCTTTTGAGTGAGAAGAGAAACTTGAGTCCTCATACATAGATACAGATCCTGCAGCTAGCGTGAGGACAACCATAAGTATCCCAAACTGAAGATCAACAAGCTTTGCCAGTTTCCTGGGACTGCCTATGTTTCACTGTTGCTATTCTTGAGCTTTAATAGTCATGTTTCATATCTTGCTTGGTTATGACTGGCCTGCAGACTATTAATGGAAGAGGCCATGGGTTTATGCTTCACACAGAGCCATTTATGGAAGAAGCACCTTTAAAGTCAATGTGATGGCAACAAGCGTGGCCTGAAAAATGAATGTTCAAAGGCAAGAGTAGAATCCAGTAAGCCTAGAAAGGGAGGAGATGATAGAGCTCTGACTGCCCGCAGAAACTGAACGTTGGACACACCCAGTACTTGAGCTTTAGCCTAACTGAGTCGACACCATGAGCTACACATAACTTGAAGTTGTCAAGTTGCCAGGAAGCCCTGACTGTGTAGGAAAATGCCAAAGGAAAGGGGGAATGGATAAACATTTCTTGAACATCTGCTATGTGCTTTCTATGTTCTAGATAGATGTATTCATCCCCACTTTCATATTATGGGAGCAAATTTAACTATCTCCATTTCCCACAAGAAAGTCTTAGAGCTCAAGGAAATTAAGGAACTCACACAAGTCACACAACTAGTCAGTAGCAGGACTGGAATCCAGACTTAGGCATTGTATGACTGGAAAGCCAAGGAGATTACCGCCTGCGTTGCATTCCCTGTGGCAGTTGGTGAGGGAGGGTTAGCTTCAGGCCTGCAAGACTGAACTGAAATGTGGAGTATAAGGACTATCATTATGCACAAAAACTACCACTTAAATTAGAGAGCACAAGAGGAGCCTGGCTTCAACTATGGGGTAGCAGCTCCTGCCCTATGGCTCTCTAGTATCCTCTGTTCCTCCTAGGCTCCCTCTTTCTAGCACTCCTTCTAGGTCTCTAGAACTAATTCTATTTTTGAGGCTGCAGAAACAGAAGAGCAGATGGCACTGAGTGGGCGGTTGCCTGACATCTCTGCTTGAGCTCTCTGACAGCTCTCTTTCCCATGATACCACCCTTCAGAAAATTCAACCCGGGAAAAGGCTAAGGTCCATTTATAAAGAACTAGCTCATTTGGAAAAAAAAGTAAGAGTGTTAATATTCATGGGGAAGGGTTGTTACTAGTACTAAACTCAATGTATGTAAAAGATCACAGTGCTAGATAGAGACTATTATTATCTTTGATGTCTAATTCATAAGATACAGATTGGAGGACAAATGTATCCAAACTATCAAAAGTATGTCTCTGAGGGAGAGAATAGGAGAAAAAGAGGGAACAGCTGATACTAAGCAACCAGAAAGAAATGTGCATTTCACCCAATCAAAAAGGGATTTTTTTTGCCAGTCTTGGGCTTGAACTCAGGGACTGAGCACTGTCTTTGGATTTTCTCAAGGATAGAGCTCTACCACTTGAGCCTGACCACCACTTCTAGCTTTTATTTCTATGTATGTGGTACTGAGGAATTGAACCCAGATCTTTCTGCATGCGAGGCAAACACTCTACCACTAGACTAAACTCCTGCCCAAGAAGGGATAATTTTATCAGTAATGTTTGAAAAGTTCAACTTTTTTTCTATGTAAAACTTGAGGTCTTTATAAATCAGAATTATCAACCTTGTCAGTTTGAATGTAAAAATGATTAAGTCTATAATTACTCAATCTAATAAAGGGGGAGAAAGTATGTCTCTTGGAAGGCAGTAATACCCTAGTTGGATCAATTTAATAATGAACCATTGGGCTAAGTGTTCTTACCCCTCTTCTTATAAAGAACTTTCTGAATCACTCAAACTCTTAAGTAATCCATTGCAACCATAGTTGAAGATTATTTCATTCTAGAATTAGAAATCTCAACATAGATTAAAGAATGAAATATGACTACTATCCTCTTCACTGTTGTTACCTTACCATCACTTTAAGGCCTACCAGCCTCCACCACAGGTCCTTTTAAACTACCAATCTCAAATCCCTTACATGTTCACAAATGAGATATTATAAATACCCTTCTGCAAATAAAATCAAACTGAGCTTCTAAGAAGTTAAACAACCATGCAAGTTCACATAACAAATTAGCAGGAGCAGAATTTGAACTAGTTATCTCAGAATTTAAAATCACAAGTTCTTAGCTGGGCACTGGTGGCTCATGCCTGTAATCCTAGCTATTTAGGATGCTGAGATATGAGGATCACAGTTTGAAGCCAGACAGTGAAGGAAAGGCCATGAGATTCTTATCACCAGTTAACCACTAAAAAGCCAGAAGTGGAGCTGTAGAGCACTAGCCTTGAATGAAAAAGCTCAGGAACCGTGTCAAAGCCCTGAGTTCAAACACTAGCACTGGCACCAATAGATTAGATAGATAGATAGATAGATAGTTAGATAGATGAATCACAAAGATGAATTACAAACTCATTTCTCTCTGTCCTTTGTGTTTGTCTTCTTATTCAACGTAGTTGTTTCACTGGCTCTACAGCAAAGATTCTGATTTTTGTTGGTCCATAGTGGAGTCCAACGCATGGATGGATGCTAGAGATTACACTACTTAATATGTAGGGTGATGTCAAAAGACTACATTAAGCCTTTGCAGAAACCAGTCATGGTTGTAGGTGCCAGCACATCCTACCTGGCTGGGAATACATCCTGAGTGTGGTAGAGAATAATTATCATACTCTTACCACTCTTAAGGGAGACTTGGGGTGATGGCATCCCATGTGGATAGTCTAAGTCTTGGGTTTCTTCCCCCCTGAATCAAAGAAAGTATCAGCCATATTGTGGAATGTGCCCTTAGCTGGTGCATCTTAGATAGTACCCTTTATCCTTGTCCATCTCCTCATTAGTGTAACCTCTTTAGCTCTGGCCTGTGCTGAGGAATGTCATATAGGCCAGCTGGGAATGTCCTTGCTCACCCCACCTGCTGCCTCTATGTTCTCTCTCAAGTAGCCTCATGCTACTTCACCTGGCCCCTCACATTGCAACCATTCCATTAAAATTGCTCATATTCAATCCTCACCTAATGCAATCAGAATCTAGGGGTGGGAACCAACACCAGTATTTTTACATCATCCTCCAGGTTATTTTTACAAGTAACCAGGGTTGAAAGCTGCTGATTCTAGCTAATTCTCACTTATTTTAAATGTTACTTCCTCCAGAAGCCCTTCCCCAGTCTCCCTTCTCACCCCCTGACTAGACTCAGACCTTTTCTACTGGTTGTCTTTATCATTCTCCTCCCCTCCAAAAGGTTGCCAGATCTACAGACAGGGTGATCGAGTCCACTCTGCCATTTTTAGGTCCTCAGAGATAGTCTACACATAGAGGAATGTATCTGTTCTTATTCACTGATGAATATGGTGAGAGCTCACAGAACTTAAGCAGTGATTCACTGATACCAGCTCAGTGGAGAATGAGTGCAGGGCTCTGGGGAGTATAAACTCAGTTGGTAATTTGAAAATGTTTTTAGCTCTATGATGATCTTGCATCTTCTCAATCCAGGGTGGAGTCCCCTCTTCCTGTCCATCCTCATTAAAGTCCCTGACTCATCCCTGTTTTGAAGTTAAAGAAAGAGATGCTGAGCTACCTTGCCCTAGTGACCAAGCTATGGCAGCTTAGAATTCAAACTCTCCCATAGCTCAACTGCTTATGAAATCACAAATTACACTGTAGCTTCCTGGCTCTCTCTTGCAGAATCTTAAACAGGCCTCTGGAGAGATAGAATATGTGTAATGAGAATATGACCCTATTTTGTTCTGGATGTCTGTTACCCTGAACACATAGGTATGAGGAAGTCGGTAGGGAACTAGGCTTTTGTCCTTTGTCCATCCTCTTGATACCAGTTAAAGAAAGACAAGTAGACAGAATGAATGGACATGTAACAGCCACAAAAGGAGCAATCAAAAAGGTGAAAAACTTTAGGAAGTACACCAGCAATGAGAGAAGGTGTAGTCAAGGTTTATTGAGCTATTCCTTAGCACTGGGCCTTCCTGTAAGGAAGAATATTTAATTAGACAACACATCTGTTAGATGGGCTTCACTGTCAATTCTTCACAGCCCGTACTCACTGTCATTCACTAACTTGGTCACATCAACTCCACTTTGTCTCAATGAATACTTTCCTATCAGTAAGACCCAGACAATCTTCATCATCTATTTTTCCTTCTTTCATTAGTTTGTTTTAAATGGCCCTGCTACAAAACATTTTAACATCAGCAACATGTGGGTGAACAAAACATCCATCTCTTAGAATCTGGGAGTACTTGGATGAATTATTATAAGTAAAGCACTATGTTTCAGTGTAGAGTATGCTCTCTGCACCTGCCAGTTTTACAGAATACCTACTACATTCCAGGTACTGAGTATTGTGTATCTTGTAGTCTCTTCTTCCATGGTATGAATCTGCCTACAGAGAAGCTCAGACTCTGTGAGTAGGACATTTGTGCCAAAGGCACCTTGTTGTTTAGCCTAACCTTGGTTAGAGACTCTACCTTATCTAGTTACCTTTTGGTAAATTCCACATCCTCCAATACCTATTTAAGACCAGTGGTAGGCCGCAGTAGCATGAGGCTCCTTTCTTCCATGAATCAGACATGGAATCCCACTGAAAATCCATATTTCAAATTTTTCTAAAATGTTAATCAAATCCTTCTTCTCCCCTGGATAGGAGGATCACCAATGCATGTGGGCAAAGTCTTAACCCTTCTAGTTTGCCACAATTTTCCGTGTGACCCAGCTAATGCCCTCACTAGCTCCTGGACTTCAGCCCTTAACATACCCACCTTGACTTGACACCACCTGTCTGGACACCAGTCCCTCAATTTGCCACATACACTAGACCTTGTCTTTGTCACACACACACACACACACACACACACACACACACACACACACACACCTGCTATTCCCTCTTCCTGGATTACTATCTATTCACACCTGTGCAGTCATGTCCATTGCCCCTCAAGTCTTGACCTTTCAAGAATATGGAAGACAGTCTTGCCTCCTAGGTTCTTGGTGTGCTGCTTTTTCATCTCTCCCCAAACTGAGGTAATCACAGCCTCTGAGCTCTAGGAGGAAGGGGACAAGGTACCCCACTGATATAATATACCCCCCACATCCTTTATTGAGCCTAAATGCAAGGTAATCTCAACCCATATTGGCCAAATGAGACACCTTTGTTTTAGTGCCCACGGGATTTGTGGAGAAAGGACAATGATCAGTCTTCTATCATAGGCCAAAGAGAATCCACAGCCACACTGTGGCTCTTCGCCTAAAGCTGACCATACTCAGTCACCAAATGTGCCTGCGATCCTCATAGGCCAGGCTAGGGGAAAGGACTGCTGATCAAGCACCACTCTGACTCACAGGGCAGAGGAGAGAAGGAGGAGGTGGGTGCTAATTGCCTAGTCCTCTGTGCCCAAAGGAAGGTCCAGCCTTTGAAGCTGCAGCTGGGCAACAGAGGAAGCAGAAGCAGCCAATACGCTGATGCCATGGCTTGTGGGCACCTCTCAGCCCACAGGAAATTATTAATAAAGAAATAACAACCGTGGAGCACTTTGTGTGGATAAATAATGACACCCTGTCTTCCCCAGCAACCTGGCCTAAGCACTTTGAAGCCACAGTCTGGTTCATCCAGCCCTCTTGGAATGCTAGCACAGCAAATGGAGGCAACCCTATGAATCCTTGTACCTCCCCTGCCCCCAGAGCAGCCCTTCTGGTCTCCTTTCCTTTGCTACAATCTTCATCTATTCTATTTTAATTTTTGTTGTTGTCAGGATAATGTATAGAGGGGTTACATTTACATTCGTCAGGAAGGTGCATTACTTCTCACACATTCATACCCCTTCTCATGGTTTTGTCTTCATTTATTCTAATAATAGCAGCTCACTTACATCTCCAGTATGTAGCCGAAAGGGGTAAGAGTAGGAGTCTGGTTAAGAGCATTTAAGAGGTGGCCAAAAATGATTCTAAAAAGATTAATTTGTGTGGTTGGCTATCTCTGACTGATACAATTCTTGCAATTTTCGTGGTTCGGGGCTGTCTTCTCTTGTTCTTGTTTATGCTTTAAAAATCCCTTGAACATAAAAATCCTAAGCATAGGTTCATAAAACATCCTTTCATAATCAGATTTCTCAGGTACTACTTTCTAAAGAGTCCTTTACTTCATTCAGCATTTATGTCCTATTAGGACACCTCATGTTTGCAATGACTTTGAAAGTCCTGCTTTCCCTTTGATTTCAACTCTCTTCAGGAACTCCCTTATCTTGTTTCCTGCAACAGGTGTTGGTGTTACTCTCTACTCTTCCTCCATTTCTTGTGGCTTCTGTCTTTATCCTTGGTATTAGACAGAATCCCTATGTCCCCATTGTTCCTTTAGCTCTCATGCTATCTATTCCCCAAGACTTAATTTTAAGAGTTAGAATAGATTTTCCTCCATAAAGGTCTAGATCATCATATTTTAGGCTTTGTACTATTTTAGGGCCATGTACTATCAGTGTCACACTTTTTCATGCTTGAGTTGGTTGCAACCCTTTAAAATATAAATTTGGCTAGGTGCCAGTGGCTCTTGCCTATA
This sequence comes from Megascapheus bottae, assembly GCF_031878675.1. Taxonomy (NCBI): domain Eukaryota; kingdom Metazoa; phylum Chordata; class Mammalia; order Rodentia; family Geomyidae; genus Megascapheus; species Megascapheus bottae. The sequence continues at coordinate 30,820,445 of NC_143524.1, read as the reverse complement.
ATCCTTCAGGAGGCTGAGATTTGAGGATCAGTATTTTGTTCTGCCACAAACTGATCTTGATGGATCAAGTTATTCCACTTCTCCAAGGATTAATATTCCAACCATAAAGTAGACATAATGTTAGTATCTGCCTCTTAGAGGTGTCTTCAGGGGTCAATAAGACCGTAGAAAAGAGCCTGGAGGTGTTGACCAATAAGATTCTGTGCTATCTGCTTGGCCCAGATCATTTAAGGAAGGAGGTTCACATTGAGGACAGTTGGCACAGTCTGGGTGGCCCAAAAAAAGAGCTTGGGGAAGAAACCTAGGAGAAACAGTTTATACTTCCTGCACAGCCAGCTCAGGCTCCAGATGGGCCCATGGCAGTAGAGTGCCCATCCATGATCATTGATGCCAAGGGCCCCTTCAATCTTCCAACTGATGGCTCATGACACCTTCCAAACCTGCTTTAGAAAGGCAGGCAGATGAATAGGAAAGCGTTCCCATGAGATTTTTGAGTATTTCTACATTTGTTTGTTTCTGGGCTTTCTTTGAAAGAATTTCATTCATGGGCTGGGAGTGTGGCCTAGTGGTAGAATGCTTGCCTAGCATGTAAAAAGCCCTGGGTTCGATTTCTTGCTACCACATACACGGAAAAAGCTGGAAGTGGTGCTGTGGCTCAAGTGGTAGAGCACTAGCCTTGAGAAAGCCCAAGGACAGAGCCCAGGCCCTGAGCTCAAGCCCCACAATTGGCAAAATAAATGAAGAGGAAGAGGAAGAAGAAGAAGGAGAAGGAGAAAAAGAAGGAGAAGGAGAAGGAGAGGAGGAAGAAGAAATGGGAAAGAAAAAAGAATTGATTCAGACAGGTTACAACAAATTATCTGTATGCAATATAATTGATATAGTAGAAAGTCAGCAAGAGCTGTAGCCCAAGAATTATATACTAAGCATTCAATTTGGCTCTAAGCTTCTAAGCAGTAGTGGCTAAAGGAAGAAAAGAAAAGATAATCCTGAGTAAATGCTGAGCATAATAGTCACAGGAGAAACTTCTGAACATTAGTCCTCTGGTAGGAAATGCTGGCATCTACATTTGTAGGAACAGTAATCTAGAAAGGCTACATCACACTTCATGAATATATTTTATACCTGTGATTATTTGAGCAACTATATGTGGCAAGCACTGTGCTAGGTGCCTTACAAGAACTTTTAAACTGTCAACCTCTCCTAGGAAGTGAAGTAGAGCCTACTATTATATCCCTCTGACAGATGAGGAAACCAGCAAAGACCAGAGAAAGGAGGTGATTTCTCTCAGTGAAACAACTAGTATGTGGATAAGCCCAAACTGCAATCCAGACAAATTAGAAAGGATTTCCTTTTTATTGCCTTCTGTGATAAATTTTTCATGCTCGAGTGAGATGAGTGACACACTAGTCAAATCATACAGGAATCCTAGAAATGAATTTAAACAGAGGTGAAATTTGTGTGTGTTGTCTTCTAGCTTTGCTTGGTGAACATAAGCACTAGAGCTGTTGGTTTTCATCTTCCTCTTCCTGACCTGCATCTCTCTGCTGCTTTCCATGAGGGGTTAAACCAAAGCGAAATAGTAAATGTGAACTGCCAGAGCTATGGAGCAGGGTCCCAGGATTCTATTCTCTCAGGCCAGAGCTGTTAGAAGCAACACACCCAGGATATTTTGAATTTGCCACCCTCCCCTTTCCCTTTTCTGGGGCTATGATTTTATGACTTTTCAGTTTGTTCTTTCTTGGGGCCAGGCACCTCTTCCAAGCTGAGCCAGCCTTTTATGGCTATGGAGCTAATTAAATAACAGCAACTCAGGGGCTTGGAAAGCATCTCGGATTGGATGCCATCAGGCCTGGGTTCTGCAGCCAAATCCCCTCATCCTGTGGGTGTGGAAAGAGCTTGTGGCTCAACATCAGGTTATTCGTCTATACTCTCTCCTGCTAGCCCCAACTTATCTCTATCACCTCTGCATCAGGAATCCTTGAAGCCACTTGTCCTTGGGCTTTTTGGAAACCTGCTGAGACCAGTATGAGGATCACGGTGCCTCAACACTGTTTCTATTTCCACTCTGGGTGCTTTTGGCACCAGGGATTGTGAGGATAAGCTCCAGGAAGTGTGCCAGCCCCTCTGTTGTCAGCCTTGGGCCTGAGGTAAACCCCCATATGTAAGAATGGCAGCAGCTCCCAGCAGGCAAATTTTATCAATGGAAGATTACCACCAACTCCCCCCACCCAAGGTGAATCTCAAAGGAAAAGAGAGGGAAGCTTTCAACCTCCTCCCAGTTTCACAGTAACTGTTTATTCTGGGGTATTGTCCTGGTCCTGGCTTACCCCTTCCAAACAAGGGGAGATTCTAGAAAGGAATTTCTCAATGGATATACAGGGACAGCTGGAAGTTTCTGTAGGTGAGATAAGAAAGCAGATTTTCAGAAGTCTTGTGCTCTACACACACCCATATGTTCTTCACCTCCTTTAGCCATTTTGCCTACTTAAAAAAAAATTCCCTGTGTCAGTTATGTGTAGCAGCTCCCTTGAGGGGCAAGAACCAGTTCTGCATGGGTTCAAATCTGACTTAGAACTTTGTTCAGCCTTGGTTTCCTCATCTGTAAAATGAGGAAACAGTAGACTTTGTGTGAGAATTAAAGTATGGAATTGAGGCAAAAACTCTGGGATATATCCACAACATAAAATCCTGATGAATATAGTAGCTCTTCTAATGTACCCATGACTCCTCATCCTACCCTTCACAGATACACAGATCCTCCTCTTGCACAGATGATAGAAGCATCCAGTATCTTTAGAATAATGATCTGGGATCCCTACTCCATGTGGCCTCAGTCTCTCTTTCCATTTCATATCTTATCCTACTTCCCTGTCTAGCTTTTCCTACCTGAATACCATAGATAAACACTTTAATCGCCACTATTAAAAATGCTCTGATATCTTTGTAGGAAATGATCTGTCCTTCCATTCTGCCCACACAACTTCTTCTTGACTAAATTCTTAACCATCCAATTATGTTTACTGTAAGTATCTTTCACAAAGAAGTCTTCCTGACCCCATACCACACAACATACATTTGTATGTGTACATACTCCTATATGGGGAGGATGCCATATATGGGATTCCATTCCACTACCCTGCAGTGTGAGGCATCCATCTCTCTGTAAATCTGTAAATGACAAGTGAGTATCCAAGTATCTGTCTCCTTCAGTCTGTGAGCTCATGGAGAACAGAAAACATTTCATATGCCTCCTGACACACAGTAGGGATTGGATGAAAAGGGGTGGAATGAATGAATGAATGAATGCATCATTAATCTGACTGACAGATTCCCTGCTGTCTCTCAATAAGTCAGGGCCACCATCTGGGTTGGGAAATGTACTAGCTGCATGACTACTCTGGGGCCCTCAGTTTTCTAGTTTTCCTTCTTCCAGTGAGTTAGCTTTAATTATTTGTACTTTGCACAATGATTCATAATTTCCAAGTGTTCACAACAGAAGAATCAAAAAGTGGTAATAATTCTTTTGGCCAAGGTTACACTAAAAGTGAAGACAGAAGCTCCAGCACGTACCAAAGCTGAAGCCAAACCAAGAAGGTCATGTTAAAGGTAGCATTCCAGAGGCAACCAAAATCCCCTCAGAACTCCCTGAGAGAAACAGGCTTGCTAATGGTCATGCCATTACCAAGTTTCCCTTGACCACTGCATTGTCCATGAAGACAAGACAACTTATTTATGCTCACCATGAATGCCAAGGCCAATAAGCACCAGATCAAACGGGCTTTGAAGCAGCACCATACTACTGATGTGGTTAGCATCAATCCCTGATCTTGCCATTTGGAAAGAAGGCATGTGTATCTAACCCCTGATTATGGTGATTTGGATGTTGCCAACAAAATTGGAATCATCCAAACTTTAATCTAACTAGCTAATTCTAAATATACAGATTTTCACCATTAAGAAATGGTAACGGCAGCAAGAATCCTCACATTTACTCTGCAATGCACTTGCCATGTAGTATTTCCTTTCCTCCATACAACAACCTTGTGAGGCAGATAAGATTGTTATGCCCATTCTACAGACATAGAAATAGTCTTTGACTAAAAATGGGAAGGTAGATTTCACTAGTAAGCCATTTGATCCCCTACTCTGCATTTCATCAACTCACTCTGTGAAGCTGGTTTCAGCATATAAGAAGCCACAAGACTCATCAATTCTCAGCTGTCATATTTCAGCTTTTAATGCTTCCCTAGTGAGTTGTTGTTCTGCCTTACTCCTTGTCCAAGAGCCTGACTGGGAAAATGGACAGATAGTAGAGTACAATAGATGTGGGTCACACCCAGCTCCTCCTCTTTCTGGTTGTATATCTGGAAACAGGTTATTTGGTCCTTGTGAACTCCCACATCCTCATTTGCAATGAGATAGTACTACAAAGCCTAGTACTTTGCTATGAGGATTTAAACCTAACTCAATGTGCCTAGATTCTCATAAATATTGAAATACCTCTCCTTGAAATAAAAAAACAAAAACAAAAGCAAGAATATTTTAATTTAGAAATCAATTTCTATGGCATTATGCTCAAGGAAACCATAGCAACTAGCTTCCCGTGGCTTGGTTTCCGGCCTTTGCTGCTGTACAATAGTACTGGGACTTAGCCTTTGTTTTCTGGATACCCCAGGGGAGAAGAAGACGTCACACTCAGTAGGGTGGAGACAACCACTGCCCAGGCTGGTAAGGGTGACAGTGCTATTGGCACTTTAGCTGTCTCGGGCCTGGCCCTTAGTGGTCAGGAGTTGCTATGATTTCCCACTGGATTCATCTGAGGACTGCCTCATTATGGTTGTACCAGAGATTTTTTTTTTTTTTTTAATGAGGATGAAAGCAGCGTTTGGTTGAGTCAGAAGTGCTTCCTGACTCTTCTTAGATCTTTAAGACATTTCCTAGGATATAAAGGCCACAAGAGTACTAGATAATTGTGTGTGTGTGTGTGTGCTCTGTATGTGTGTACACGCGCATGCATGTTAACCACAGCAGAAGCCAAGCAATGCCTCAGAAGGGCAGGGTTAAAAATTCCACCCTGTAGAATGCGGCCCTCTTTGAACTGGCCTCTAAAGCAGGTTGTAATCTGACCCAGGCTAGGGCATTGCTCACCCCAGCCTGCCTCAGACCCTGGCACACTGCATGCAAAGTCACACCTGTGCATCTGACGTAATTAAATCTGGTTATTGTAGTCTGGCTGTGGAATGATTTCCAGGGAAATCATTTAACTAGGAGCGATTCTTTGGTATCACAGGACAGAGCTGAATTTTGGCCTAGCCCAGGATGACAACTTGAAAAGATTGAAACCAGTATGCAAAAGCAATGAGTGGGAAATGTCAGTATCTGGTATGATTGACATATCTAAGTTCCTGGGACTTAGCCTAAGCAACCTAGGGTCCTTCTAGTCTGAGGGTTCCTGTAAGGCACATAGTCAGGGCTCCTTTTCATTTAACAGAGAGCCAGAAAGATTTAGGTTTTAGCCAATGTCATATAGCTTATCAAGTATAGAATTATTGCATTTTTGAGCCAGAATAATGCTTGAAAATTATGTTTCCCAAGCTCTTTAACTGATAAATGACAAAACTGAGAAGCAGGACAAAAAAAGAACTTTTCCAGGTATCAAATCAGGAGGGAGACCCACAGGCCATACTCTTTTGAGTTTGCAGTCAGCAAAGTACTGGTGCTGGGCCAAATCTGGCTTGCCCTATTTTGTAAATAAGGTTTTATTGGAACACAATCATGACTGTTTATGTACTTATTTTCTGTAGTTGCCTTTATATTATAAGGGCAGGAGCTACAACCAAGAATAGTTGCAACAGAGACATAGAAGCCACAACATTTAAAATATTTACTATGTAACTCTTTATAGAAATATTTTCTGATCTCTAGCCCAACCCTTTGAGGCTTTCCCGAAGGTCTAGAAACTGTTGGTCGTACTCCCAGCCTCCTTCCTCTTTGAGGAGAAGATAACCTATCCACACTGGCAGGTTGGGATGGGCCAGAGAATCCTCACCTTGGGGACACATTGGATCCATGAAAGGAAGGGAAAAACCTTGAGAGCCATAGCTCACACTAGAAGAGAGTACAAGAGAGCATGGATGAGAAGAAAAACAAAACAAAACAACACTAGCCCCCAACACATATGGCTGCATGCCAAGGATCTATTCTAAGGACTTTAACTGTGGATTTTATGGCAACCTGTGAGACAGGTACAACTAGCCCCCCCATTTCATGTTTATGAGAAAATGGAGATTAGCTTGGCCTAGTACATTATCTAGTTATCCATCACTATAACACATATCTGAAAGAATAAGCTTATAAAGAAAAAGCAGGCCAGGCACCTGAAGCACATGCCTCCCATCCTAGATACTCAGCAGGCTGAGATCTGAGGATAGTGGTTTGAAGTCAGCTTGGGCAGGAAAGTCTGTGAAACTCTTATCTCCAATTAACCATCAGAAAACCAGAAGTGGTGCTGTGGCTCCAAGTGGTGGAGCACTAACCTTGAGTGAAAGAACTCAGGGACAGAGCCCAGGCTCTGAGTTCAAGCCCCCAAACCCCCAACAAAACAAAACACACACACAAAAAAACCCAACAAACCAAACAAACAAAAAAACAACTAAAAGGAAAGAAGAGAAAGAGGAAGAGGTTATTTTCATTCTCACTTCTGGAAGTTTCAGCCCATAATTAGATCGTTTGCTTTGGATGTGGGAGAACAGTGCGGTGGGGAGCATATGGTCGAACACAATTGTTCACCTTGCAGCTAGGAAGCAAAAAATAAAATAAAATAAAAAGAACAAGAGGAAGAGTTTAAAGTGCTCCAGATCCTTAAAGGCATATCTATAATGACCTGAACACCTCCCACTAGGTCCCATCTCTTAACGTTTCTACTGCTTTCCAGTAGCACCAAGACGGGACAAAGCTTTTAACATATAGGCCTTTGGGGGACAGGCCAGATCCAAACTTGAGTCCCTAGTAGCCTATGGAATTGAGGTCTAGACCTAGGCAGGCTTACTCTGGAGTCCCTGGCCTGGATCTTGCCACAGGACCTGGATGAAGGAGAGTATCTCACCTGCAAAGGAGGGCCAAGGCCTGATACTGTAGCTTTTCTATTTTTCCTGTCATCTTAATGTGTCTTCTTGTGCATCAGTCAGTAGAGCTGCAAGAGGGAAACAGAATCTGTGTCTGAAGCCCAAAGGCAGCTGCATGATCAGTCATTGTCTATGCAGTGTTAGAAAAGATATAGAAGTAGAATACCTAGTAAGTCAATGTGTATTGCGTTTTGGAATTCAGACACTAAGGATTAGGGGCTCAAATCCTTAAACCTTGCATTGCCATAGAAGAAAAGTTCACTCATAGAAGACATGGGCATGTGGGGCTTATGCAGAACTAAGCAGACATTCTCCACTGCGAAGCCTGTAAATGCATAGTTTTCCAAGATTTCCCTGAGCCAAACCAAACTTCTCTCAGGCTACATTGGTTGTGATCTCTGTATTATATTGACTAATATTTACTGATATCAAATATTCCATAACATATTGCTATACATATATATATATATATGCTAACACTCAGATGAACACCTTTTGGGTTGGGTTTGGGTTTAAGTTCTTGTTTTTAGTGTGTGTTTCTATAAATATACAGAGAAAGGACTGAAATTATTATTTCTATTAACATGATATCTGAGGCTATTACTTTGTCCTTTTTTCTTGTCCATTTTTGTACAATAAATGTATTACTTGCACATGATTTTGTTTTTGAGAATTTATAAGGGAATGTGAGCATTATATAATCTTCCCCAATCTAACCCCCTGGCCCTCTTGACTAATTCCCAATTTTCAAGATTTATGGCAAATACCTACTAGTCCAGGTAACCCTCCCTTCTGATTCCTGGATAGGTTAGAGGATCCAATGCTCCCTACATCACATCTCTTCTTGTGTGGAGATTTTTCTGGATACCTGTGTATACATGGTTTCTTAAAGGCAAACATACTGGACATGAGTTTCCTGAGGGCAGCAGCTGGCTAGCACTGGATTTCTTAATCAGTGTGTGCTCCACACATGTATAAGGAATGAGGGACTATCAGCAGGGCTGAAGGCATGAGGGAAGACCCTTGAAGGACAGTCGTGAATACCGAGCTCAAGGGCAGGTGTGTGTGTGTGTGTGTGTGTGTGTGTGTGTGTGTGTGTGTGTGTATGTTTCACCTGGAGTAAATGACAATTACATTCTGGAAGTAAAGGGAAGGAGAGGTGTCCTGGACAGTGGCTAGGCTGGGCACCTGTTTGAATGTGAATAGAGAGAATTCAGGTTGGAAAAGAGGGGCTACAGAATGGGGGCTGGAATCAGAGCTGGTTCCTCTCTTGCAGACTTGGCTTCTGCCCAGCTCCTCATTCCTTTTCCCCCACCCCCTCATCCCTTCAGGGCCTTCTTGGCACTGGGAGCCATGCTGGCTTCTGTCCTGAGCAGCATGACCTGCTGCCCGTGAGTCAGGGACTCGGCCATTCCAGAATGACTCAGATTGTCACTTCCTCCATTTCCCGTAACTGCCCAAGTGAAGACTCAGACTGAATCACTGTTTATTGTTTTTAAGAGTTTCCCCTACCCCCACTTCCAATTTTTAAAATACCACTTCCAATTTTTAAAATATTAACTATCCTAGCCAGGGTAGTGAAGCTGAATTAGGGCTACAGAATTGCAGGACACACACACACACACACACACACACACACACACTCACACACACTCACAATACTTGGAATCCCATTCCACTTAAGGAAATAAGAAAACAAAACAGCTTTGGCTGTGGAACCATAAAAACGTACATTAGAATTTGTTCTCGTTCTCACTTGCTGTGTTCCCTTGGGAATGTCATTTCATCTCTCTGAGCCTGTTACCTACAAAATCAGGGATAAGTATCTGTTTCATAGGGTTGCTATAAGAAAGGAAAACCATTTCTGTAAAGCAATTATAATATGGAAAGCTTTCCATATTCTATAATGCTGGGTATTTATTATAAAATATCACTTCTCCAATAAGGAATGAGTTTATGTGGGAGAAAGCTGTAGGCCTTATGCTTTCTGCCCATCTGTGAAAAATATAGGGTAATAATGGACCTTTCAAACTGTTGATAAATTGTTTTGTTCAATTATGAATAGCCAACATTTGCTGAACACTTACCATGGTCCTTAGCACTGTTCTTAACACTTCGCATTAAATAATTGATTTAATTACCATAAATCCCTTTCTGATAGTTATTATCATAATCCTCACTGACAGAAAGAAACTGAGGCATGGAAAGCTCAACTAACTTATTAATGAGACAGAGCCAAAGTCTGAACACACATGATCTGTCTGCCAGTGAGATTCTTTGAGCTATCCCCTAAGCTTGTCTGTCCTTTAGTGTGTTTTATCGGTGTCATAGGCACCGAACTATCATCAATCTCCAGCTTAATTTCAAAGGTGAGTTTGACTATCCTCATTTTCTACATAGGAAAATTGAAGTTTTAAAACAGTGAGATGTCTAAAGTCTGTGATGGAGCCAACATGTGAATTCTGGTCTTTCTCTGAATCTGAAATTCTACAGGGAATGTGGCTGAGTCAGAATCAAATGGGCTTTTATCTTTGGGATGCTTGCTGATCTGGTTATCTGGCAGAAAATGACTCATAGTTTTGCCTAAATCCTCTTATTCAATAGTCTGATGAGATCTAATAAAAGAGGAGAAGCCCCTCTTGATGCCAGTATCCTCCAGCCTCCCACAAGCTGGAGTCAGAGGTTCCAGATGTAGCTTGCTTGCTCTTTCTTTACCAGTCCTGGGGCTTGAACTCAGGGCCTGACCACTGTCCTTGGACTTTCTCAAGGCTAGAGCTCTACCACTTGAGCCTCACACCACTTCCAGCTTTTTCCAGGTCTATGTATTGAGTATTAGGTCTAACCTTTTACGTATGTTCATTGTGTCATATAATCCATTATCCCCACTAACAAATAACAACACTGAGCCTTAAAAAAATTACTAAACTTCCCAGTAAGGAAGTATATATTGAGACTATGTGGACCGTATGTCCTATGTATTGAAGTGCTTTATATAGATGGCTTAATTAGTCATGAGAGAACTCTAGGATGTTCGGATTTGTTTCATCCATTTTTAATATTATTTTATTATCAGAGTAATATATAAAAGGATTATAAGAAGTAAGGTATGAGCACGTTACTTCTTGAACACTGTTACCCCTTCCCATGTTTTTCTTCCACTTTCCCTCTCCCCACCTCCTCCCAAGTTGTAGAGTACATTTCCAACATACTGTCTTCTGAATATCACTGTTACACTGGTTCATCTTTTGTCCTTTGTCTCATCATCTTGTCTCAATGAAACCATGAAAATTAAGTGAAGCAAAGGTTTACCCAAGGTCACATAGCTGGAATAAAGAATTCAACCCAAATCTAATCTATGAAATAATTGTGCTACCCTGGCTCTCATGGGAAGTTCGAGGTCCTTGGTTTCAATTGGTGCTTTGCTTGATTTTTATATATGAAATGGAGACCATGGACTATGATACTTAGCTCTCAACATTGTATGAATCTCATGGACTAGGGGAAACCAACTCGTTCTGGGACCCTTGTAAGTACTGTTGAATTAAGAAAATGGGCCAAGTGTGATGGGGAGCAGAAAGCCTCAGGGCAACAGAAAGTTGAGTTGAGCCACCTCCTTTTTTAAAACTAACAAGGACTGAATTTTTTGCCAGTCCTGGGTGTTGAACTCAGTGCCTGACCACTGTCCTTGGGCTTTCTCAAAGTTGACACTCTACCACTTGAGCCATTGTACCATTTTCGGCTTTTTTCAGTGTTTGCAATACCGAGGAATCAAAATCCCAGAGCTTTGTGCATGCTAGGCAAGCACTCTACCACTAGGCACATACCCAGCCTACCAGGACTGAATGTTTATGGACCATCATTTGATACAGAGATAGCTTGACTAGGCTGGATGCGGTGGCTCAAGCCTATAATCCTAGCTACTCAGGAGGCTGAGATCTGAGGATCAAGGTTCAAAGCCAGCCCAAGCACTAAAGGACCTGAGACTGTTATCTCCAATTAACCTCTAGAAAATGGGAAGTGGGGCTTGGCTCAAGGATAGGGTGGTAGCCTTGAGCTGAAGAGCTCGGGGACAGCACCTAAGCCCAGGGATAGGGTGGTAACTTAGAGCTAAAGAGCTCAGGGACAGCACCCAGGCTGAGTTCAAGCCCCATGATCCACAAAAACAAAAGACAACAACAACAACAGCAATAGAGATAGCTTGACTAAACCTGCGCTGATGATCTTAATAGACTAATCAGCCAAGTCATTAGAAAGAGGAGGCCAGACAAGGCCTGGTGTTCCACCAGAAGACAGCCAGGTAGCTCTCTGGTTTTCTATTGCCTGGCTGTTCTATTTAGAGATAGAACCCAGCAAGGACGAATATCCATACAGGTGGAGCTATAAGTTAGGTCCAGGATAAGCTGGCTCTACCCCTTTCTGACCGAGGGACCATGCTATGAGCAAGTCCCTCAGCATCTAGCTTCTTAACCTCTACTCCACAAACAAGAGCAAGGCCACATGTTTCATGGCCTTGTCGAAGAAGCACAGAAAATAAATATTGCCAAGAGTATAACTTTATTAAATTTAAAAGACACCTTTATTCTAATGAGAACATTACATTTTTGATGTTAAACTATAGGAAGCATTTTACTCTTTTTAAATATACTTGCTTAGAGAAATTAAATAAACAATAACCCATAAAGTACTTCCTCACTTTTTGTTTTGTTTTGTTTTATTTTGGGTACTGGTCCTAAGACTCAGGGCCCAGGTGCTTTTTTGCTCAAGACTAGCATTGTATCTCTTGAGCCACATCAGCACATCCCTCTTTTTGATGGTTAATTTGAGATGAGTCTCTTGGTCTTTGCACCTCAACTTGGCTTTTAACTGTGATCCTGAGATCTCAGCCTCCTGAATAGCTAGGATTACAAGGGTGGACTATTTCTTCACTTTTAAAAAACGTATTCATCAGGCCAGGAGTTTGGCCTAGTGGTAGAGTGTGTGCCTAGCATACACAAAGCACTGAATTCAATGCCTCCATACCACATACACAGAAAAGGCCAGAAGTGTAGCGATGACTCAAATAGTAGAGCACTAGCCTTGAGAAAGCCCAAGGACAATTCCCAGACCCTGAGTCCAAGCCCCAGGACTGGCAAAGATAGATAGATAGATAGATAGATAGATAGATAGATAGATAGATAGACAGACTCATTTGTATAATACCAGAAGTGGAAATCACTCACATAATTTCCCTGAATATTAGCTTTTTCATCTGAGAAGTAGGAAATCATAATTGCATCCATCTCCCTTGCAAAGTATTGTGAAAGAAAAGTGAGGTCATATACAACCTATTTGTTCCTGAACTCAATTTAAAACAGAATTACAGTTATTGCTCAGCATCCACAGAAGATTGCTTCCAGTACCCCTTAAGAATATCAAAACCTGCAGATGCCTAAATCTTTTCTATTAAATAGCTGATTTGCATAGAACTTCTATGTCCCTTTGTACTTTAATTTGATGTTAGGTTACTTATAATCTAATAAAATGGAAATGGAAATCATTGGTAGACTAAATTATTTAAGGGACAATGACTTTAAAAAGTCTATATACATTTAGTACAGATGAAAGTACCTTTGAAAGTCTTGTTTTGGCTGAATTTACAGATACAGACCCTGTGGGAAGGTGTGCTCTGTTTTATGTCAACTCTCATGGCCTAGGTCTACTTGGACATTACTCATATTACGATCACCCCCATCATTTCTGAGGGGTTTCCCAAGATACTCACTCACATGTAAATGTCTAGTGGAAGGCTACCATCCTGCTAGCATAGTTCTGATCATTTCTTAGACCCCAGTGGTGAAGGGGAAGTACCTACCTTAATCTGAGGGTCCTCCTGGTTATTGGCACCTCTTAGAAGAAAGCTTGCGTCTCAGACATACTTTTGAGCCTGGAATGCCCGCCTGTTGTCTGAATGCTATTATTACACACTTACCGGCTCTTGAGCATCTCTCTCATGATGGGAAGTAGGGTAACTAAGGATCACGATTGCTTCCGCAATACCAAAATCAGCTCAGAGCTCTAGACGACAGGCCTCCTTCCATACCAAGGCCTCCCATGCACTCCACAGTGAGAGTCTCTCTCTCTCAGCCAGTCCTAAGATTCATTACATTTCAGTTACCATCCAAGATGATCATCTATGGGACATCTAGTCTGTCAGAGCTTGTGGTTCCCCAGCATGGTGCCATGCACATCACAGGCATCAGGCAAGTGTTTATTTCCCATCCTAAGGCCATCTGTCTAAGAGTGCACATTCAGACAGAGCAAGGGCTCAAACTTCAAATCCTGACCCCTATTTGGACCCTGAAAGGAGACCCTGATCACAGTGGCCACCCTGAGACTACTTTCAGAAACTTCTACAACATCTTCATCCAGCAAACCCTTTAGTTTCGTGTGATTGCTTGGCTTAGCCTACCACTTGGGTCTGGTGCTCTGAATCTTGCCTTTAAGTCACCTTAACTTCCAGCCTGATTGGAATTCCCCTCACATCTCAAAGGGCCTGTGATACCATTGGTCAATGGCGATCTGTTGACTAAAAGGCTCTGCAGATTTTCAGTCCCTGGCAGTAGGAGTGAAGGAAGAAGCCTTCAAGCAGCCATAGCTAGAATCAAAGCCTGTGACAACACCTCTTCTTAATCTCACAGGATCAGTTCTATAGATCTGGCCAGGCTGGGAGGGCAAGTTCCACAGGCCCCAAGATAATGTTAATGAAGAGAAGAAAGAATGAGCTGAAGGGAGGGGAACGGACTCAGGCTTTTCTAAGAAGGCTGAACACTTAAGATCTTCCATATACAAACATGTATTTAATGCCTACAGACACAAAACATTTTTCATCATACTGAGATCTTAGTAGTCCAGGTGGGGATGAAAGACTTTCACAGGAACTCTTGAGACAACCAGTGAAGGCAGGAGGATAACTACAAATATAACAGAGATTAGCCTAGAGACTTGAAAACTAGACCTCGCTCTACCTCTGAGGTACTGAGTGATGTTGGTTAAGCCACTCACTCTCTTTTATCCCAGTTGCACATCTGTCAAATTAAGACGCAGTTTCTAGAGCCCCTGCTATTCTGGCACTTGGCACAGAGCAGGACTTCCAGAGCCCTCCCATCCATACTATACTCCAGTCCAGGGCTCAAGGATTTTTCAAAGGGAAAAAAAAATCTTATTTAACTTTTACATTTTTAATTCTATGGAGGCTTCTCCAATCCTATAGGGTTAAAACGATCACTCTCAGATTGACTGTGGAGTCTGTGGGCTCTCCCACATACTATCCCCCAGTCCCTTAACTACCCATATGCCTGCCTCTTCTCATCACTTACATGCCTTCTTCTCAGCTCTCTAGCCTCTTCATCTGTGTCACTGTCTCTCATTTCCTTGACACCCCAAATAGGTTGGGTCCCCAAGATAGGCTTCTTTTGCATGCTTTCCTCTTGACTAGTTTATCTCACACATTTGCTTCTTAACATACACCCAACCAATCCCCTGCCAGATTGTGAGTTTCAGTAGTATAGATAGTCCCATATCATCCCAGCATCTGCGCTCAAAGCAAGCATCTATTATGTTTACCCAACAAGTCTCAGCTTCCCTCTGGCTCAGTGTGGGGTATCCCTGGTTCTAGTGACCACCTCTCTACCATTTTTCAACTTGGGGATAAGGTTTATGGGCAAAACTGCATTCATCCCAGCCCCCTCTCTAAAATTTACCAGTTGGGCAATGGAAAATGAGCCTCTTGAATGAACCAAGTCCAGAAGCCCAAGCAAGCCATTGAAAGGACTCAGTTCTAACTATTGAGTACATCCAGATAAGTTATTGTCACATTTCAGCTCTGTGACTTTCAATAGATATTCTTTACTCTGAATCTTAACTTTCCTCACATAAACTGGAGGGGGAGGATTGTACTCAATGATAACATTTAGTCTTTAATGGGTACTTACATTCTTTGCCAGGTCTTGGGCTAAATCTTTTATAGGCAGTACAGGTGATTCCCACAGCATCCATACAGGGCAGGCACTATTATTAGTCCTGTTTTACAAATGGGGAAATTAAAGATTAGAGAATTTATGTAACTTTCCCAAGGTCACATGGCTAGAAAGTAGCCAAGATGAGATTTGAGCACAGGTTTGTATATGTCTGCCTCAAGATGGTTAACTCTGTTTTCTACTTTAGCTCCTCTTGAAGGATCCCTGTCTGACTCTGTTATTCCAAAAATGTAAACCTACCCAGAGTCTTAGAAGAGACAGCTCAAAATTTAAGACAAACACACTCTCAATATAGCTTTATCCCTAAAAGCAAGGAGTCGGCACAAGTTACATACCAGTGTCCCTGAGCTATTGGCAACTCTGGTAGGAGTACAGTAGCACTAACCCTTGAAAATCAGGAAAGAGATGGAGATAGGTCTCTTGATTACATCCCTCCCTCTTACCTACAATCATGCCTCAAGCTTGTTTTTAGAACTTAAATTTCCATTTGAAGTGTTACACACTCTTAGAAAAGAACACCCATAATTCATGAATCATCTCAAAGTGAACACACCCATAAAACTGCCACCCTGATACTGACATAGGACACTACTGATAACCAACCAAGAGTCCCCATCCTGTCCTTACTTCTGTGTGTTTTGATCTACTTTTCATGTCTTGTGTTTTGATCTCGGGATAGTCCCTTAGTTATAAAGAAAGATTGGAATAAGAAGTTAATTTTCAAATTATCTTTTCATCTCTAGGGGAATTATAAATTTGCAGGAAGGAGATAGAAGAAGATAGAATTCAAACAGGATATTCTAAACCTTCAGATCTGATAATGGCTGCAGGTTCTAGAGAAAAAGAGGAAGAAAAGCTCTTGGACCAGACTGTCATTGTGTGTTTGTTGTTCATATTCCTGTGTGTGTGTGCTGTGAGTAATGTAGGACTTTTCAAAGTAGAGAAAACACTGGGACACTGTGGGTTTACAGAGGATGAGGGCTTCACCATCTCTGACTAGGTTAGGTTTCACTGAAAAGACAGACCATGCTTAGCTAGGTCTAAGAACCTATATGTCCCAGCCCTGCTTCCCAACAAGGTGAGGTTGTTGTGGCCTTCAGCATTCCAGGTTTGCTTGCTGTAAAACCTGTCTTCTTGTTTCTATATCAATCATTAAATGTGATTTAAGAAAAAAAAAAAGGAGGATGGGAGCTGAGGGCAGTGGCTCACGCCTGTAATCCAAGCTACTCAGGAGACTCAGATCTGAGGATCGAGGTTCAAAGCCAGCCTGGGCACTAAAGTCCATGAGACGCTTATCTCCAATTAACCACTAAAAATCCAGAAGTGACACTGTGGCTCCAGAGGTAGGGTGGTAGCCTTGAGCTGAAGAGCTCAGGGACAGTATCTAGGCCTAGAGTTCAAGCCCCAAGGCTGACATACATACGTACATACATACATACATGCATACATACATACATGATGGGATCCACACAAAAATCCTCCATTTGTAGGCAGTCTCTCCTGAGTTTGTCAACTGTCAAGTTCAAGATTCTCCATATGAGGAGTAAGATTCTCAAGCAGTGCTTTGATTATACATCTCCCTGAGTCAAGGGCATAGACATTGCCAGATTCTGAACTAGACCCTGACATTCGCAGCCTTCTCCATTCTAATAAACACGTTGGACATGGTTTCCACCCTTCCCCCTCAATGGATGACAGGTTGCTGGCACATCACATTTCTCAGAGTGTATTGTAGTATCAAAAGAATCACAAAACCACAGAATACAAAAGTCTCCTTGGACATAAATTTATTTTTACCTTAAGTTTTGAGACAATCATGTAAATAACCAAAATAAAAAGGTAAGCAAAATGAAGAGAATTATAGGATAGAATGACAAAATGTATGTCCCCTTTAACATTTCAAAGTGGAATTTGCTGTCAGGAGGCATTATGAGGTCTCTCTGCAATGAGCATTAGTTGCCCCGAGGATGACATGAATTCTTCTCTGCCTTCAGAGGCTTCTGTGGACAAGTCTGGCTCACACTGGAAAAGTAATGATCAAGTGCTGTTTTATGTTTTATCTGACTTTATTTCTGAGAAGGTTGAGCTCTGAATTAGAGCGTTGCTTACTTGTTATCCTGAGACAGACTCAGTTTTATCTGTTGTCCAGGTATTTGCAGCCCATATTTTCAAATCCACAAGATCCCAATCTGGATGGAAAAATCATGGCATCATTTTAAGTTATTTTCAAAGATGAGAGGAGGCCTGTAGGTTCCTTTTTACAGCTGGAAGAACTCAGCAGAGGAAGATCCTAGCAGATCTCCTTTAAGGAACTCCTGAAGGCTTTCAGGATCAATAGAAAGGGAGAATCTAAGTGCACATATTAACAGTGCTCCTATTCTTGGCCATGGTCAGGCAACTTGCCTTAGACAAAGGCCATGTGACAATGCTGGGACAGAGCCAAGGCAGCCAAGCTGAGCCAGAACACACAGAGATCTGAAGGGACAATGCAAATCATACAGGGGTTATGCCATACCAAAGCTGAGTTACACCAAGGTTTAAGAAAAACAAAAAAAGATTACAGGTCCAAAGGCTAAATGCAAAGACATCATGAGAGACCTGGCCTGGAATAGGAGAAACAAGAATGCAAGATAGGAATTCAGAACTAGGTCTTGGATCCAAGGCTCTGGGCATTCTTGGATAATGAAGTCTGGCCAAAAGGCTGAGTACAGCCTGACTGGGGAAGAGGCATAGCCTGGTAGCACAAACCTTCTATACACAACCAGCTAACTAAATTGTCTCTTGATTTCTGATTTTGGTAGCACTGCTTATGATTTCATTCTAAGTAGTTATTTTGCATAAAATGTATTCCTGAGACAGCTCTTTTTAAAAAGAGATTGCTTATTTTAGCTAGCATTGCCTTATTTGCATATAATTTCATTTAAGAACAAATTTAGCTAATTAGCCTGTCCCTTCCCTTGACATTAGTTTCATAAAAGATCTACTTATGTCAGTGTAGCTTATGAACAGAGTGACTGCATCTTTTCACACTTTTATCAGGCATTTGCTGAGTTAAAATGGATTGTGGCGGTTGCCAGATGTGGGCTATTGACTGTCATATGAGAATCCATCAAGTTCTATGAGAAGAACCTCCTGTGTGAAGTTGATTGGTTTATATCTATCCTCCAGTCTCTGAACTTGACACCTTACAGGTTCAGGCTGTCCCTCTAGCCCTTTTCTTACCAGTCATGACTGTGGAGTCAAAGTCTAGAGGGAGAGTCATGATATTAATGCCTTACAAGCTGCATGATCTTGGACAACTTAAATAAGCTCTCTATACTTTCATTTCCTCATATACATATATATGTACATACATATATATACGCACACATATATACACATATGTATGTATGTCTATACTTATTTATAATTATAGTTACAATGAATACTACATATATACATATATAGTTGTAATGAGCACTACCATGTAAAGTCATTATGGACATAATGTGAAATACTGTATGAGAAGAATTTAGAAACAGTCCCAGAATATAGTCAATGCTGTACATATTTGTAAGAAATAACATTAAATAGCTCATAACTCATGGGACCCCCCAAAAGGCAGTGATAACTTACATATATATGTATATGTTGATTCCCTACAACAGGCGACAACTCCAGATGGGATCAGTGTAAGATGAAAAAAATAATGAAACTTTCCTTAGGATTGCTCATCTGTCTGAACACCTTGGATAAAAGGCTGAGTCCAGCTGCACTGGCTGGTATAAGAAAAGCTTGTATAGTACCTACAAGGGTCTTCCAGTCTAGGCTCTACATTTGAAAGATAGGAAACTATCTTGAGAGAGGGTCAATAACTTACTCAAGGTCAGCAATCTCCATAACACAGTCAGATTTCTAACTTGCAAAGAAAAGAAAGGGTAAGATGAGGGGTGGGGGTGGGAGGGAAGGAAAAGGGGACCAAGACATGTGAAAGGGTATCAATGTATGGGAATTAATGCACCATCTATCTGGCAAATATCATGTAACCCTTCTATTAATTACAACAAAAATTATATGAAAAAAAAGAAAGAAAAGAAAGGGTAGGTTGGGGTACAGTGGCTCATGCCTGAAATCCCTGAGTACCAAGGTTCAAAGCCAGCCTGGGCACAAAAGGACCTGAGACTCTTATCTCCAGTTAACCTCCAGAAAATGGGAAGTGGGGCTTGGCTCAAGGGTAGGGCTGTAGCCTTGAGCTGAAGAACTCAGGGACAATATCCAAGCCCAGGGGTGGGGTGGGAGCCTTGAGCAGAAGAGTTCAGGGACAGCTGAGTTCAAGCCCCTCCCTCCAAAAAAAAGAAAGGGTCTAGCCATTTAACACTGTATGAGCT
The DNA here is from genome assembly GCF_031878675.1 of Megascapheus bottae. NCBI lineage: Eukaryota > Metazoa > Chordata > Mammalia > Rodentia > Geomyidae > Megascapheus > Megascapheus bottae. The sequence continues at coordinate 30,800,939 of NC_143524.1, read as the reverse complement.
AGTTTTCTCTCTTCAGCTCTGTTCTGCCTGAGCTCTCACAGCTGTGAAGCTAGATATCCCAGGAAATAAATTGTCCAGGATCCCTCAAACATTTTTACACAAACTTGTTTTTCTTTATACATGCATGTTTTTTTTTTTAATCTCTTCTCATGGAGTTGGGAGTTTGTCTTAGTGGTAGAGTGCTTGCCTAGCATGCATGAAGACCTGGGTTTGATTCCTCCGTACCACATACATAGAAAAAAGCCAGAAGTGATGCTGAGGCTCAAGTGGTAGAGCTCTAGCCTTGAGAAAGTCCAAGGACAGTGGTCAGGCCCTGAGCTCAAGCCCAGGACTGGCAAAAAAAAATCTTGTCATTATCTCATACTGGTTGTATATATTAATGGACACACTCTATTTCCATATACATATGAGGAAATACAGTCTGCATACAAAGGGATACCTTCCTACTGGTATTATTATGTCACAATTAGCAATTGTTCACTATGAAACCAGCCTACATGTCTGTCCATCAACAGATGAATGAATAAAATGCGGCATATGCACATGCAGAATGTATTTTAACTTTAATGTTCAAATGAACTACCTGAGGGTTTTGTTACAAAGGTTGACTATTACAGTAGGTCAGGGAGGGGCTTGGGAACCTGTGTGTCCCAGGTGGTGTTGCTTTTCTGGAGATCACCAGAGTTAATAAAGTTATCAAATAGCACTATCAAATACACTGTGAACTACATGCTCAATCTTTATTTTCCTATGTTTTTTTAAGTTTTTGCATCAACTTACACTATAATACAAAGGGGTTTCATTGTGATAATGTGCACTCAGTGTACTTTAAAGAAATTCATCCCCTCTGCCATATTCCTACTGCTGCCCTGCTCCCCCTACTCCTGTATCTACTGCTCTTCCTTTTCCCCAAACCTTTGTAAATCTTGTTATGCTATGTTCCCCTGTGAGAGTGTGTGTGTGGGGGGGGTATGTTTGTGTATATCTAATGTCCTTCAATCTTCTTCATCCCTCAGTACTTTCTCCTTTCTTCCTGCCTTCTTGCACTGACTCCCTCCTTGGAAGTCACCCTTTTACACTCATGTTCCACAATTAGTGGAACATTATTAGTATCATCATGTACAGCAATATACCCAAACTCAAAAAAGGCAAACTTCACGCTCTTGCTTATTTGTGTAGTAAACACTTAGAAGGATAACAATGATGATTCTAGTAATAGTAACAGGACATGGGTATGATCTTAAGTTTTTAGACCAACATAAAAATTTATGTAAAAAGTAGCATAGATTTCACTTCAATAACATTCCATTTAATCCAGTGTATCCAAAATATTCCCATTTCAACATATAATCAATTTAAAAATGAATTATTTCACAATTTTTATCCATATGAAATTTCTCACATGTGTGTATTCTGTGTTCAGGGCACACTCAGTTCCAGCCTTCACATTTCAAATTTTCAATCTCCCCATGTAGTGTGGGTGCCTCTAGTGTGATTCTGGGTCATATCTCAAAGGATCCTAGCCAAATTTTAAACTTCTTGATTCTCTTCTCACCTTGGCATGCCCCCTTAGCCCATCCCTTGTTGTGGGTGAAAACTGCTGCTTCAGCTGAAGTCACTGCTCCACTGCTCTCCCCCGCCTCAACTTCCCCACCTCCTCCCCTACCACAGCCCACCTAGATCCATCTTCCTGTGAACTCTGTAGCCTAGAAAGAAACAATATACTAAAAAATACTAAAAATACCATTCATTCCTCCATTAACTTTTGCAACACTAGTGTCTCTGGACCAAATATACCTCTCTGGCTGACACCTGTGATATCAGAATACATATCTGAGTATTTGAGCCTATGTGTTCTGTCCTCACTGGGGAAAACAGGGCTGGGAATATTTTTCACATGGATCTGGCCCTGCCTCTGTCTGGCTGGGTGGTTGGAAAGGTTTTGTGTGGGGCTAGCCATGGTTGTGAAAGATACAGGCTGTGATTTCATGGCCAGCTGCCAGAGTGACATCTGTGGGCCCTCTGTGACTTTGTGGGAAGTTCTTCTCCTGCCAAAGAGACATCAATGGGTTCCATCCGATAGCTCTGGCTGTGCATACATATTCAGTGGAGGGAATCCTCATACCAGCTGAGGGCCTCTTTGAGGACACGGAAGTCTTATCTGTGCCAGAACAAGGGTCACAAACATCTGGGACTTGCATGTGACTCGTCAAGCACTTCTGTTCACATCTACTCCCTGGAAACCCATGTCCATGAAGTCAGATCATTTAGCTACTCAAGCTGATGTTTGCTGTGGCTTCCCTTTGTCGGAAAAAGCTCGTCGTGTGACACTGCCTAATGCTGAACATATGAATATCTGGAAACATCTAAATGGTCTATAGACCACATCTATAGGGATGATCAGATTAATGGTATTTTCTGGTAAAGCAAAAACAGCTCCTTGTTTCACTCTTGTTGTGAATCCCTTTGAACTTGGATGGAATTTTCCCTACAATAGTGTACATTGAACAAAATCAAATCTCATCAGATGCCTCAGGAATATTACAAGCATTTTTATATATTGACCAAAGAAGCATATATATTTCATTAACTCAATCAACAAATGTGTTTTGAACACCTGTCATATGTTGGACATAGTTTTAGGCCTTGGGAAACAGTAGAAGTAAATCCTTGTTTTTATGGAGGTTTTGTTTGAGTGTTTGCATGTGTGTTGAGGTGAGCAAGGACAGGGATGGGTAACAAACAAGCAAACAGCTTACAAGTTATTCCAGATGGCAAGTGTTCTGTGCACTGTTATATACATGGTGGGCTGAAAGCCAAGGTCACAGGACAGACAGTGGCTCCCAGACAGCAGCTGCACTTTCAGATGAACAGGTTTTGGTCAGGCTCTGCAGGAGACCTGACCAACATCAAACCCTAAGCTCAATAGCTCCCTGTTCCTGATGGCTGGGAGTTACCAATTAAGCAGATCGTATGATGCCCTCCTGCTCTCATATTTTCATATTCATTTCTTTCTCTTTTGCTTATCTGCTACCAGCTTGCCTCTGCCTGGGTCGATGGTTTCCTCTGTGTTTGAAGGCAGAACTCTGCTCATGACTCTCACCTTCCACAGGGTTCCCTTGTGATAGGAGCAGGGGTAATGGTGTGTTTTCAGTGAGATAGTAGATGGTTTGTCATGAGGTTAGAACAGTGATAGCTAGAGGAAACATAAACAATGTTCCCTGTACCTTTTGTGCTGCTGTCAGCCAGGATCACCACTCCGACACACACAGTTTTCATTTACTCAGTGTTTGAAGCTAAAATATACCATAAATATACTCGGGCCCTTCAAAGGGAAGGTTCACAACAGCCGGCTTTGAGGGCCCACCAAAGTCATCTTTGGAGGAAAATAAAACAAAAATATATTTACAAAAATTGCCCTTTGGGGGAAAGTTGGGAACATTTTTCCTATTTATGATCTGATCCTTTTCCACTTGACAAACACAGATGACTCTTCCCCCACCCTCATCCTTGCCCTCTTTCCTCTGCTAGGTGGGGCCCAAATTCACATGGTTTTCTGCTTAAATAACAACTGCATTTGTCCCAGGGCAAGTCCAGTAAAATTGGAACACTAGAGAGCACAAGAACATTTTAGGCCAGCACTATTCTAGGAAGTAGAGGAACAGGAAGATAGATGCAGAATAGGCAGGGTCTTCTTTAAAACATTTCTTCACTGTAGCAGATGATTAGACTATAACATATAATTAAGAAATTACCACTTTTGAGTCAAAAGTAATGATCACTGAAAATATCATCTTCTTCTATCTAAAAATAAACAGCTACCATTATTGATGAATAATGTGTCCCAGGCATTGAGCAGTGCACTCAGCATACATTTAGTTACCATTTCTCGTTATGACATTTAATAACCCAGTGCTCGCAAGCACTGAGATAAGGATTTGTGATTTAGTAAAGACATGTTCCTAGGACAATCCTGCAGATGAGAGGATAGCAAAACAGGAATGAAGAGGAAGACAGGGAAGAGTGGGATTTCAGGCAGCCCTGGCCTCAGCCCCATCCTTTAGAGTACTAGAGTTTAAATTATACCTTGGAGCTTGTTGTACCACAAGGAAAGCAAGAAGGAATACAGCTATGGACGTGAAGAGATAGTGCAGAGCTCAATTCCCATTATTTGGCCACCATGTTAACATCCTGATGTCATTTTCAATGTCTCTAAGTCCTAGGGTCCAGCTGGTGATACCTAGCTTTTCCTTTCCCAAGAATGAGATTTCAAATCAAACCTGATTTATGAAGATTGTGGCAGGTGTGTGTGTGTGTGTGTGTGTGTGTGTGTGTGTGTGTGTGTGTGTGTACTGGCCGAGTGTCTCTTAGCCATAGATATTTTAAAGTTAATTTAACATAAACCATAAACCAGAGTTCCTTGTCTCTTTAGCTCTTCCTTGTGTCCCTCTAGATCTGGGACTACCTCTGTGGGATATACTGATATGATCCTCTACTGTATCTGGAGCCTGTCCTGATGCATTTAAGGACCCAGCAGCAAAGTGGTGTACAATGTTACAGTCTGAATAAACAGTTACTGCATGACCTAAGCCAGGAGACACACATTCACAGTGTCCCCTTCTCCACAACACTTGATGAGAAGTGCCTCAGCTATGTCCTTCTTGCCTACTTTCCTAGCCAGGTGCAAGAAATACCTGTCCATATGTGGCAATCTAAAGTGCTTCAGATGGCAGCTAAATTGGGATGTCTCTGATTCCAGACAAGATACAGTGAGAAAGACAGAAGCTAAAGTTTGCAACTGGATTTCACCACCAGTTCAGCCACTTACTAATAAAACTGAATTGTTGATTTCTTTATACATAAATTTTGTCCTCTGTTAAATCAGGAAATGATAATACTCTAATCTGTAATAAATTAAATGGGGTCTTATCTATAGACATCTAGCAAGAGTGAATGGAATGGAGAAATGCTTGTTTTCCAGAGGTTTTTTTTTCCCCCTAAATACTAACATGCCAGCATCACTACTGTCTCATTATCTGTCCTAACTTTAGGCTACTCTGTGCATTTGAGAAATGTGCTTCTTACTAGCTATGCTTTGAAGAGTTTTTTCCCTTCTGGGTTACCATCTGAGTTCTGTGAAAGAACACCTTGTTTTGTTTTGTTTTGTTTTTTTCCGCATTGATCTTGACTATTGCAAAAGTAGCCCTCTGCCCTCTTATTGAATTCCATTATACTCCACATACTAACAACTCCTTAGATGAAGTTCTCTAAGACATCTTAACACAAGAGAAAAAGCAAAATAAGTATGACATGGAGATACTGGATCATGCCCCTCTTTGACCTTCTCTTCCATACATAGAAATTCTGTCCTAGTTTTCTACAGCCTAATTGGACATCAATCACAGAAATGATAAAAGAAAAAACCCACAGGCTTTCCACCCACGCCATTGTGCTAAGAATAATTTTTGTCCCAGCAGTACAGCTGGTCAGAATACTTCAAGGCACTTCCATCTGGAACGAGGTGTGAGGCTTCTGGAAGTGCATCTGTCCATTTCAAGTTTCAACCTGTCATAGGCTCTGAAACTTAGACAGAAGCCTGGGGGAATTGGGGGACAAGAAATACAAATATCTAAACACTAACTTACCAAAAAAAAAAAAGCTGTCTCTTGCTAATTCTTCTTCTCTTTTGTAGTTGCATGATGCCATCTGATCATCTATTCCCTGTTGGTCCAGGAGTCAGTAGAAAACAGCTGTATTTACTCAGCAGAACTGACTCAACCTAACTTATCATAGTAGTAGGCTTCAGCCACCATAGTACCCTGGCTGGTGATTGTAGATGAAATTGGCTCTTAATGGTGGTTGGTTTAAGGCAAAGGATTACTACCTCTTAATCTTCCAAATAAACTGAATTGTCCATTCATTCAAAAACTATTTCCAGGATGCTGAAGTTGTGCCAGGCATTGTGCTACTCAAGAACCAATGACTTGAAACACAATAAGTCACCTTCTCCACCCTTTTAGAGACTTCAGTTTGATTCTGGGGTTCCTAGTTTTAGTCCTGCACATTAGAATCACCAGAGAGCTTCTGCTTCTGTAAAAATGTTCTTATTCTTTACTTGTTTAATCCTTGCAAGCATCAGGACTGATAGATAGCTGTAGGTACTATGCATACCTCTATTGTGCACATTTCAGAGATGAGGAAATTGAGGCACAGATTAGTTGAGCCACTTGATCAATGGTACAGATTGTGTTAGGACCACAGGTCTGCTTTCAGAGAACTTTGCAAAACTCTGAACTCTTCTTTATGCATGGAAGCATGGGATAATTTGGTATGTGTGGAAATGGCTAGAGTTGGTGGTAAAACAAAACAAAACAAAACCAAAAAGTAATGCTAGGGAGAGGAAGCGAGAGGAGAGAGAGCAAAGACAGGGCAAGAAGAGTTTTAGAGACATAAGCCAGGAAACTAGATTTATCCCATAGATAATAATTAAAGGACGCCTACATGTGACAACTAGAGTGAGAAGGTATTCTCTGGGGGACACATTTCTGCTCAACAAAATGTAGGTGAATGTCTTTGGAGGGAAATGGTGAAGGTGCAGACGCTGGGTGATGGCGATAGGCTCTGACAGTAGCTCGGTGCTGAGTAGGGAGGAATGTGAAGAGCCCTGTTCCTTTCCCCCCTGAACTCTTGTTTCAACATGTTATCGGTAACTCTAGGGTCAGCCCTGGTGCATCTGGCTCTGTGCCCTCCTTCCCTGGAAACTGCTTTGTCTGAAAGCACTTGTGCCCACTCTCTTTGCCACACCACCAGAATGGAGTTGCAGGTCTATCATTGACTCAGTGATTTGAGCAAGCCCTTTAACCTCTCTTAAGCTCTGATTGCTCACCTATAAAATGGGAATGGGATGGCCATTCTTACCTTGCCAGTGTGTGTTAAGAAGTGATATTATCCACGATGCACCTAGTAAATATATCTCAGGCCCTTCGTAAATACTAGTTTGTGCTATTCCTGATCAACTCCGTTATGATAGCCTCTCCCTCATCCGTCAAGAGAGTTCAGGATGATAGTCTCTGAACAACCCCCTTAGATAGGCCCATGAAAAAACTAAAGCCTGAACAGCTTTGGTGGCTTTCCGACGTTATCTGGTATTGGAACAGCAGAACCAAGGGCATGTACTTCCTATGGGAGGCCTCGTGGCTCCCACTGTTCAACAGGAGCAGGGGTGAGAAGTTCAACTCCAACTTGGCCTGATCATGCATGGCCTTTGCTCTGATTTCCTCCCTCCACAATGGCTCAGGCACAACCTTTCTGGAAGGGTTGTGAGGACGAATAAGCTGTCATTGCAGAGTGGTGAAAAGTGCTCCCAGGTGCCAAATGTGGATTTCAGCACCTCACTTGGCATACCCTCCTACCAGATGCAAGCTGCATGAGGACAGTTTGTGCACTCATGTATGTATGTGAGTGTGTGCGTGTAGGGAGGAGAAAAGGGAGGAGGAGAGAGAAAAGCACAAAGAAGATTCCAGATGTTCCAAAATCTCTTTCTGTACCTACACTCCAGCAGATGGTGATTTAGCTAACTTCCCTATAAAGAAGGCAGAATACTCATTTCCTTCCAAGGTCTTCTGGGCCTGTTTTCCTGCCATCTGCTGAGGGACTATTAGAGCAAGGGCAGCTGGCTAGGACCTGTCACCCTGTGGCCCACAACTGATTCAATCTGTGACTCTGTTGCTGAGAGGCAATGATTTGCCCAACCATAAGTAAACAAGAAGCACAGTTGGGGATGCAGTGGCAGATTGCTGGTGTCTAATATAGGGCTGTAGAATAAGTATGGAATTTGGAATTTGACAAATGAGGATCTGAATCCCAGAATCCTTCTGCTTCCTAGCTGTGAGACCTTGGGAAAATTACCTCTTCAGCTATGTAAATCTCAGTTTTCTTCATCTGTAAAACAGAAAAATGTTACTTCCAAGTATAATTCAAAGAGTTGGGGAATGTAGCTCAAGTGTACCTGCCTAGCAAGTACAAGGTGCGGGGTTCAAATTCCAAGTATTGTTTAGAGAAATTAAATGAAATGAAGACTTTGGCATGCAACCAATTTGTTACCATCAATTCTAGTGGCTTCTTGCACCTGGGTTACCTGGTATGATCTTGGTTTGGCTATTTTAGTCATGGAGTCAGAAGAATCAGCAAGTTACCAACATAAAGAGGCTGTCACTAAATGTGAAGCCTGTTTCTCAGGAAGGAGCCTCTCCCTTGGACAATGGCTTGGGCCCCTCAAGCATTTGATATGGGAGGAGAGCTATGCTTCATATGTCATAGGTACAGCATGTTAAATAGGTGGCTAGGGAAATAAAGGAGGCAGCTCATAGTTGACTTTTCAACTCCTTGTGAATTAAGTTAGGTAAAGTACAGATAAGGATGACCATCTGGGTCCCAGGACTCCACTAATGGAAACTGAGTTTTTCCTGTCCTTCTACCAACACCATGAAAACATTCAAGAAGTTTCCATCAGTCCCTCTCTTGTCTGGTTCATTGTGGATGTCCCAGTATTGGGGATACTGATTACTTTCACAGGATGTGGGAGGGTACCTATGAGTCACTCTCAGAAAGTCAGGGATCTCACTGGGCTCCAAGTTTCAGGGCCTGGGCTTATTATACTCAGCATCTAAGCAATGAAAATTCCCATTCATTCAGAAATACACACAATAGCAGGTCATATGGTAACTCTGGAGTAGAGAAGGAAGGACCTGTAGCATGAAGACTATGTGACAAGAAGTAGGATGATTATAATAATAACTGTGATGACGTTTCAGTCACTGATCAAAGACAAATATATCAGCTCAATCTTTCTAGCAACTCTATGGGTGAGATGTTATTATAATGCTCCTTTGGGAGCTTAGAAATCTGAGGCAGAGAAATGAAATAACTTGGCCAAGATTACATGACTAATAAATGGCAGAGCTAAAACTCATGTAGTCAAACTCATACAGTAAAACTGCGAAGTCATCTTCCTTCTAATTACTGTACCCTGCTTTACAGACTGTCTGGTAAACCAAATTCCAAGACGACAGGTAATGACATAGAAGAGGAACTGAGGCTTAGAGTGGTGGTTAAGTGCCTAAGCCAAGATCACAAACCAATTAAATGTCTCTCTATATCCAGAAGACTCTTTCCATTTCAATAAATGGCTTTCATAGTAGCAACTGGAACCTTGATACTGTGGAACTGGGAAACCATTTCTCTGCCCCTCAATATGTATTTTTTAGCAAAATTATCTTTAATGAAACTAGTTGCTAACGAAGGATTCAAGAGAGTTGAGGCAGGGCAAGATGTTTTGCTATACAGAACAGAAAAATAATTTAGCAAGCACTGGTTTCTTATTCTGTCCACTACAGAGGGTATAAATAGCATATTTTCTGGATTCTAACAAATTAGCTTCATTTTCAAAGTGCATCACTTTATTTCCCCAACAATGCACCCACACATTAGAGACCTGACACAGGACAGTCATATGATTTCTTCAGTAACTTTCAATGTTTCCAAGAGCTTTCTTGGAGTTTACAGCCAGAAGGGTCCTGAGGTTTCAAATATTAAAACTTTCTTCATAGCCACAAATTCCTTGGATGTTTGGGTTATTGAAGACAAACTCACTGGATAACTTGTCTTCAACATAGTCCATTTCTGTTCCTAAAAGTGTTAGTTGTGCTTTCTTTTCGATGAATACTCTGACTCCATCTTGAATAACCTCTTCATTAGAATCTCCTCTTGTCTTTGTCTATTCTAGAGTATAAGAAAGGCCATTACAGCCCCTGGTTCGGACACAAACTTTCACACCTACATGTTCGGGTTTATCTTTAAAGAGCTGTTTTAGCTAGTTTACTGCTGAAGGTGTCAGAGTGAGGGGGGCTCAAGTGAGCTGCAGCTTCCTCTTACTCGCAGCATGAACAGTAGCCTGGACTAATGAAGCCTGCATCTTCCTGGCACTCCACTCCAGGAGGAGCTCAGACCCTGCAGGCTCTCTCCATGGACACAGCAGGCGCATTTCAATATGCATTTTTGACTGGCTGCTCCATGCTTCACTCATCACTTTTCCAGAGAAGCTTTGGCAAGCCTTTGCAGTGTGGAGGGGTCTTAGTAGTTTCCTTTTATATTTTTTTGACACTCCTGGGGCTTGAACTTAAGAGCCGGGGTCCTGTCCCTGAACTTTTTCACTCAAGGCCAGCACTCTACCACTTTGAGCCACAGTGCCACTTCCAGTTTTCTGGTGGTTAATTGGACATAAGAGTCTCATCAGGACTTCTTTGCCCAGCTGGCTTTGAATCTTGATTCTCAGATCTCAGCCTCCTGTGTAGCTAGAATTATAGGTGTGAGCTACCAGCACCTCACCTGGGGATCTTCTTAATCTCCTACCACAGCATTTACCTCACTTGTCATCATATATTCATTGAAGTGCTTGTGTAATTTTGGTTCTTGCTAACATTATATTGCCAGCAGTTAGTATGTTGTCCGGCATTTAGGAATACTAAACTGCCATTTCAATGAATGAATGACAGATGTTCTCTGATTCATACTCGGTTCTCAACCTCCATTATCTCAAACCCTTGCAAAACCCAGTGACATATTTTTCACTATGATCCCCATTCTATTAATGAAGAAACTGAGGCCCCATTTTTCTAATGAAGAAACTGAGGATGAGAGAAGTAAAGTACCCTTACCCAATCAGTTAACAGGAGGTGAAGTCAGGATTCACCTAGGTCTTCCTGATTCCAACTGTAGGAGTCTTTCCTTTCATTATACTCAGAAAAGAAACAGGAAGCAAAACATAGTGACAATGGGAGTTTCTTCTTCAAGGACTAAAGAACAAGATGACACTGACAAGAGACATATAGGATCCAAAGTCTAGAAAGACCTAAAAGGGTCCTAAGGAGTAAATTCTTGAAGCCTGGCTTTGATAACTCAGCAGGAAGTCAGCCTTGCTGGAAGCTACTATTGAAGACTGGTTTTTACTATCGCCAAACTCAGCCCTTCTCTTGTCCTTTCAGGAAGTATAGAAACACAACAGGCAAAGGACTGAATGGGAGTGTATTCACTACTGCCAACTTTGAAAAGATGTTCATAGTGCTAGCAGGAGAATGCTGCTTGCTAGTCTTCAGCACAGCCCAGGGTGCCTTTCTCTCATACTTGGTCCACGTTTGAGGCCTTACCAGGCTATTTGGGGGGGCAGGGCTAGATTCTAATGAGTTAATCCATGTGTATCTAAATTTCCCTTGTCACGTGGAGCTGCAAGAAAGTTGTCAATTTAGAAAATAATAGCATCTTGACCTACTGTTTATAAAACGTTATTTTAAGTGCTGTTTTACATCTGCGAAGCTCTGAGGTTTTAAACCTGGAGGGAGTGGAAAGAGAGAGGGGGGGGGGAGTGATCCACAGAAAGAGAGAAGAGGAACTTAGTACTGCTGTTTAAGATCTCAAATCTTCACAAAGCCTTCATATGAATCTCCAAGTGCGAAAGAGCCCCATGGGTGCCTCTGTTTTGTTGACAGGTTTTAAACCAGCCTGGAACTCAGCCAACCAGAAGACTTAACTAGAATTCCCTTTCCCACATGCCCAGTAGTTTTCACCTCAGGCGTCTTGGGCTCACTATCCTCATCATCTCTTTCTGCAGAGAGAATTATCTTGAGGCCAGCATCCTGGTTGACAGAGCCTAGTTGGTAGATCAGTCAGAAAAGGATTGATTTCCTAATCCCTCTGTTCAAGGGTGGTTGTGGCATTTCAGTGAGGAATTGTTTCGCAGAAGAAAGGGAGGACAGGAAGGGCTTCTGGAATGAGGGTCTTGGGCATTTTAGGAAGAACCCCTTCTTGTCAGTGACTTAACTACATACACAGCCACTCTCTTTTTCCATATAGTTTTATTGCAATTAATAGAAGGGTTACATTATATTCACCAAATAGAAGATGCATTACTTCACATACATTGATACCCTTTCTCATTCTGGGTCCCCACTTCCCTCTCCCCATCCCCACCCCTCATCTTGTTTTCCCCCCTTCCCTATCCAATTTCAAATAACCAAATATGCATGTATACAATATATCAGATAATAAGGTGAAATACTGTAACCATATGAGATAACCAAGGGACATCAAAAGAGATGAGAGATAACTTAATACATTAAGGACAACAATCACTCATTATATGGCTTTTGTTTCTATATCCTGGAGGTCTTTTCATTTAGTGTCATACTATATGGCCTTATGTATCTAGGTTTTGTTCTATTGTAAATCTCTGCTAAGTGAGCTCAAGGCTTTTAATGATTATGACAAATGAGGGAAACCATTGAGCCTATGTTCCTTTGAGTTTGGCTTACTTCACTTACTATGATTTTTTCTAAGTCTTTCCATTTCCTTACAAATGGGGCGATGTCGTTCTTTCTGACAGTAGCATAGAATTCCATTGTGTATAAATACCACATCTTGTTGATCCACTCATCAACTGAGGGACATCTGGGTTGGTTCCATATCTTTGCTATGGTAAGTAGTGCTGCAATGAACATCATTGTGCTAGTGGAATTGCTGGGTCATAGGAGAACTCTATGTTTAGTCTTCTGAAGAACCGCCATACTGCTTTCCATAGTGGTTGAACGAGTTTGCACTCCCACCAACAGTGTAGTGGTGATCCCTCCTGGCCACATCCCCGTCAGCATTTGTTGTTATTAGGTTTCTTGATCATGGCCATTCTAACTGGAGTGAGGTAGAATCTTAGAGTTGTTTTGATTTGTATTTCTTATATGGCCAGAGATGTCGAGCATTTCTTCATTCACAACCACTCTTTAACTGAAACAGAATTGCCATTTTGGATAGCTAATTTTTTTGTTGTTGTTTGTTTGTTTGTTTGGGGAAGGGATCCATTGCTCTTAGCTGAGGGATTCATTGTTCTTAGCTGAAAAGTTAAGAGAATGCAAGAATTTAATCTAGTTTTATTCATGTCACCATATCACTGACATTTATACAGGACTTCATTCATAATAGGGCTTATAAAGTGGCCCTTGAATAAATAAATATAAATATATATATATATATATACACTCACACATATATATTAAGAGATAAATTTAAACAAAGGTAATCACAAAATATATACTAAAACTAAATTATTTTTTTAAATTTTTTTGAAAAATTTTATTAACACTCATTTTATATTTAAAATATGTTTAACAAAAACTAAAAATTCTTTAAAAATAACTACTATTGAGAGTTTTTTTATACCAGCACAGACCTTGAAGAATTAACTTGCCTAGTCTTCCTCTCAGAGCCCTGTCCCCTGGGCTCCTGCCTCTCCCTAGGGGTCAAACATTGGCCAGGAGCCTCTCCCAGCAATTTGATGCAATGCCGATGCTCACCAGGCTCCATGCCTGGGCAGAGTCAGAGGGTAGGCATGAACGCTTCCAGCATGACAGCAGTAACCAAAAGAGGAAATGCAATGAAGGAGCCCAGGGAGCATTGTAGCTCAGGGCCAGGGAGGCCCCACACCCACTAACAACCCAGCAATGTCATTCTGATTGATGCCACTACAGAATGACACTGGGGCAGCATTTTGGGCAGTTACCTGGTTGTGTTTGGGTTGCACAGGCAACTATACTGGCTGAGTGTTTTTTCTCAATAAGAGAATGTTGCTTATAAAGTAACAGAAGTCCCCATAGTTTCTGTTAACATTGATTAAAATTACCTAAATTATTATGTTAATAATACTTCATTGTGGAGTATGGCATAGTGGTAGAGTGCTTGCCTAGCATGCACAAAGACCTCAGTATCACATACATAGAAAAAGCTGGAAGTTTTGCTGTGGCTCAAGTCATAGAGTTCTAGCCTTGAGAAAGCTCAAGGACAGTGTTCAGGCCCTGAGTTCAAGCCGTAGAGCTGGCAAAATAAATAAATAAATAAATAAATAAACAAATGAATAATACCTCATTGTAAAATGCAGAAGAAAGCTTTTATAGCATTTCATAAAATAGTACTTTTCAGTTTGTCTGTACCAGGAGAACCTTACCCATATTCTACTGCATAAGCCCTATTGCAGGAGTCTCATTTCATTGGTCCAGGGCAGGACCTGGAAGCCCACCCAGAACAGAACAGAGAGTTATAGTATCATCTCTACTATCACCATTATCTTATTCTTTTGATGGTATATGACTTATTATCCTTAGTCCAAGTGCTTAAATCCTATTTTTCCAATGAATTTGCCATGGGATCTTAGGTAAGATACTGAACCCTTTATGGGTCTCAGTTTTCTGTAAGTGAAATTGACAATTATCACCTATCTCCTAAGGTTGTTGTAAGAATTAGAGATAATGTATATACATTGTTTAACTTAGTCTCAAGCATTCAGTAAGAATAACTTCACAGACTATAGTTCTTATCAGAGTCATTACTATTCTGAATCAATTCTGAATGTCTGATCTGATGTGTAGGAAGTAGAAGAAATAATATAGAGGATGAAATAATTTTTTAAAAAATCAGTTTGAAACTGTATTAAATAGATCTTTTCAATTGTAAATAAATTTTCCCCCCTTATCTACAGCAGTGAAAAAGTGGATAGAGAATTAAAAAATAACAATGAACCATAAGATCTTGTAGGTCGGATGTAGCCTGGAGTGTAAACAGTCATTTTCACCTTTACTTCTTGCAGGCAAAGTTCTAGATGACGCCACACCAAATATGAGGCTGTCCCCAGCCTTAACTATAGGCAGCTGCATAGGCTGGAAGGTCTAGATATTTTCATCTTGTATTTTACCTCTTTGCCAGCACATACATTGGATATTTATCTTTATTTGCATCTTTTTCTGGTTCCAAAGCCTTGTCAGAATACTTTCGAATTTCCTTCATAATCCTAACTTACTTATTGAGTGGAGCAAAAGGATAGTAGGGAAAGTGCTGACTCTGAATTTCTTCCCCATCAAACTCAGGAGTTCTCTCATGTCCTGTCATATTACCTCTTCTCTTCCTTCTGTTCCCAAACAAATGGAGATTTCTAGGCAAGCACTCTACCACTAGGCCAAGCTCCCAGCCCCCTCCTCCTCCCACTTTTTTTTTTTTCTGTGTAGTGGTACTGAGGAAATGAACCCAGATCTTTGTGCATGCTAGGCAAGCACACTAATGGAGATTTCTAACTATGCTCTTGGGTTTTTTTGTTTTTGTTTTTTTTTTTTTTATGATTCTTCTCCCCTAGAAGAAAAACTTTATTTGGAAGCGTATCCAGCTTTGTTGCTATTTGGGGAAAAGGGTTTTACTATGTGCTATGGTTTGGTTGTTTCTACCAAAAGACATGCGTTGAAAACATTGCCAACGCTAGTACTATTGGGAAATTGTGGAAATTTTGTTTTTAATAAATATTTTTATTGTGATTAATAGAAGGGTTACATTATATTCACCGGATAGAAAGTGCATAACTTCACAAACATTGATACCCTTTCTCATGACATGGTCCCCATTTCCCTCCCACCCTCTCCCGGCTTGATTCCCCCCTTCCCTATCCACTTTCAAATACCAACTAAGAACATATAAAATATATCAGATAACAAGGTGAAAAATTGTAACAATATGAGATAAAATGGTGGAAATTTTAGGAGTTAGAATCTAGTAGGAGGAAGTTACGTCATTGGGGATATAGATACTCTTTCCCCTTTCTCTTGTCTTGCTTTAGGGACACTGTGAAATGAACAGCTTTGCCTTACAGTACAATCCATGTCATGATGTAAAGGGCTGCCACAGTCCCAAAACAACAGTGCCAAGCCAACAGGGACTGAAACTTCTGAAACTCTGAGGCAAAATAAATCTTTCTCTCCTCCTCCTCCTTCTCCTCCTCCTCCTCCTCCTCCTCCTCCTCCTCCTCCTCTTCTTCCATCCTCCCCTCCCCCTTCTTCCTCCTCCTCCTCCTCCTCTTCTTCTTCTGCTTCTGCTCCTTTTTGGTCAATCATGGGGCTTGAACTCTGGGCCTGGGCATTTTCTCTGAGCTCTTTAGTTCAAGGCTAGCACTCTACCACAACACCCCTTCTGGTTTACTGGTGGTTAATTGGAGATAGGAGTATCTCAAGGACTTTTCATGCCCAGGCTGGCTTTGAACTGAGATCCACAGATTACAGGCGTGATGAAAAGCTAAGTAACATACTTCGCTTTACTTATTCTTCAAGTCTTTTCATATTGCTCTGAGTACTTCATTCTTTCAGGCTCTTTGTACTAAAATCTTTCCTGGAATTCAGTTTTTATCATTTAAGATAGGCAAGAATATTGCTTGGTCACTGCCTTCTGGGCTGGCCTTGGGATAGCCAGTCAACCGATAATATATCTCTAAGAGTATGTCCTTGGATGTGCTTATTCACCTGAATTAGGAGGGAAGTATTTTCTGCTTTATCTTCCCTCTGATGAGATTTATTTACATATGCGTTTCCCCACCTACAGCAGTCAATTAAGAATATTCTCTATGATCATACTTATGTATCTTTAGCCAGAGTTTCAATGAACATAGATTTTGCCAAAGTCCTTTGTGAAGAGTTAAAATATAAACAAAGGAATGCTTCTTGGACTTGCAAAGGTAGCAGAGTAGTCCCATAACTCTTAGAGTTTCAGAACTAGGGTGGAAACAAGGAATTTATCTCAAGTTATTCATCTGGCTTTTTCTTAGTAAATTAAATATTCAACATAGCTGACAACTCTGTGAAAGGATGACGCTCTTGTGTTATCCCAGTTTACTTTGGATTGTATCTCTGGGGGTGTTGGCTATACTTATCATTTATGGATTTCTTTGTTTCTCCTACTAGCTTGTGAGGACGCTCATAGAACAGTAGTTGTATCATCCTTAGAATATTGACAGTTGGAAGCAAAACTTATCTATGTTTCCCTTCCTGTATCCACAGACTATCACACAGATGGTTCTCAATGATGTGTTCATTGAATTAATGATTGAACTGCTGATGAACCAATGGTTTCCTATATGTTTGTTTGACATTTAGTCAGGGCCACCCTTCCTCAAGAACTTGTAAATAGACACTCTAGAATTTTCAGGTGAAGGTTTCTTAGCCTGAGGGTCATTGTTGGGCACATTAATTTGTACACAGACCATCTGGAAAAATGCTGGAAAATGGAAGTGGGTCCACAGTGAAATGAGTAGAGAAGATAAAGAGATGTCCATAGTCATAGTCTAGGGCAGCTAAGCTCTCTAACTCAGCTACTACAAAAGTGCTCCATCTCTGATATGTGTCATAAATCACCATCTTATCACAGAAAACACATTTTTTAAATAAGCTAGTGTGGTTAAAAAAAATCCAAACATGCTCACAAATGTTTTCTTCTTATATCATTCCAGACCTAAAACATGTCCCCTAAACAGTTTATAATTATTATAGGGTCCCAGGAATGCTGATTTCCCTCCCCTACTCCAATCCCTGCAATTTGGGCCCTGCAGATCGGGCCCAGATATACTCACAGGACTCTCCCTCTCTCTCTCTGTATATATATATATATATATATATATATATATATATATACATATATATACATATATATATACATACATATATATACATATATATACATATACATATGTATATATACGCACAGGGGTCTTTAAATTAGCTGAGAAATAATTGATGAGGTTGATTACTTTTAGATAATTGCTGAAGCTCAACTGGCACGCAGGTTAATCACCAGTGGCAGACACTGAAAACCAGAGAAGGGTACAGCTGGTACATCCTGACTTAAGGATGGCTCTTAAAACCAAGGAACTTCTAAACTCAGGATCATTCAGTTGTCCTGTGAACTTTGGTAATAAGTTTGTTGTTATTGTTGTTGTTTTGCCAGTCCTGGGGCTTGAACTCAGGGACTGAGCACTGTTCTTGAGCTTTTCTCAAGAGTAGAGGCTCAGCGCCATTTGAGCCACAGCACCACTTCTGGCTTTTTCTATGTATGTAGTACTGAGGAATCAAACCTGGATTTTTGTGCATGATAGGCAAGCATTCTACACTAGGCCAAACTCCCAGCCTGGTAATAAGTTTTGAATCCACATATCCTTGATATTTGGATGACTTTGAAAGTTTGGAGTCAAAGAGAAGGAAGTGCTGTCAGACTAGAGATTAAAAAAATAGGATGTTTCAGTTTTGCATATTTGTCTACAATGATTATAAAAATGTTTTCTAACAATCTGGGTTCTTTCCAGAGCAGCTTGCAATTGTCTAAATTAGAAACCTCTCTATCAGTGCTTACCATTTTGACTTAAAATGACTTATTTCATGATGACATTGTATCCATATGGGAGAAGTAAGCTCATAAACCATTTGTATAATTTGAAGTGATCTTATTTAAAGAATAATCTTGTGTGTGGGTGTATGCACACACACAGGTGCTAGCATGTGTATACCAGTCTTAGGGCTTGAACTTAAAGACCTGGGTACTGTCCTTGAGCTTGTTTTACTTAAAGCTAGTACTCTACCACTTAAGCCAGAGCTCCACTTTCAGCTTTTTTGAGGGATAGTTTATTGCAGATAAGAGTCTCCCAGACATTTCTGCCTGGATTGGCTTCCAATTGTGATGCTCAGAGCTCAGTCTCCTGAGTAGTTACAATTATAAGTGTGAGCCACTGACATCTGGCTAGAAGAAACATGTAATTATATTATTTACTTCTCATTTGTTGTTTTCCCCTCTTTGGTTTGAGTGACCCCTTATTTTTCGTATTGTCAGAAAGATAATAGGTAGATGAAAAATATTCCAGGAAAAAGCAAATGTTATTAAAGAATGAAAAAGTAAAGAATAAAATTTGGAAAACTAAAGATGCACTTGTCTTCAGTCAAGAAGAATGAGAGTTTCCAAGTTAGCCGCAGGCAGTTATGCAACATTTAGGCCTGGTATCCACAGGCCAGGAAGTTCAAACCTCCGTGCTGCATTTCACGAGTAGTTTTTGCAGTAGGTTGAAATTTCTATTGTCTTAAACTTGGGACCAACGCAAAGAGGACTCATTTGTTTTTGTTTTGAAGGTTGGGCTTGGGGTTGTTTTTTTCTGCCTTTCACTCCGCCCCCAATTCCAAAATGGCAGCCTCCAATCATGCACAAGTGTTAGATCTGTACGGGTCATTGCTGAGAGACAGCAAGCATTTCACTGCCTACAGTTACAGAATGCATGCTGTCAGGGGGATAAGAGATGCCTTAGGAGAAAATAAAAATGTAAAGGATCCTGTAGAAATTCAAGCTCTAGAGACTAAAACCAAGAGATATGTTGAACTAATCTGTCCACAGGTCTCTATTAGCCACTGTATTCAACTGACAAGCTTATCATTGAGAGGCAAGAGAAGCCAAGCACCTAGGGACCAAGTCAACAGCAGCAGCCCAGGGACTGCCTTCAGCATCCATTCTATGTGTAACCTGAGGGCTCCTAATAGCAGCTGAACATAGCTTTTTGCCTCACCTGTCCTATAGCAGAAGAAACTGAATCTTGTTTGCACTCTGTTGCAGCCTCAGTGTGCAAAGATGGCTATCATTCCTCCATCCAAGTCCTAGAATGAAGAACTGGAGGTCACTCACAATAATGCTATATATTATGGAGTCTCTATCCCCATCTGGCAGCTCATCCAAATTTGTATAGAATGTTTGCAGTCTTTGTTTCTTGATCCTTAACAATAAACTGAATCCTGTCCTATCCTTTTGCACTAAATAAACCCAATATGACTAAAAAGAGAGATAAATTACCAGATTTTAGTTAAGCAGAATGCTCATGTTTGCTAAATCCTAGAGTATTAGAAAGCATTTTTAAAACAAAGAAATGCACCATCATTTATATTTGTACTTTTTTCAAATCTCAGAACCCAAAATAAAGCTAGGTAGAAAATTCAATTAAATTTGGGTTCCGAAATGCCATGGAACCAAAAATGGCAAATATACAATATGTCACTATTTGCATTAATCTACCCATAACAGATATTAGTTGACAGTTCTGGATAAATAGATTTGTGCTCCCTGTCCCCCAAATCCTTTGCAGAACAGTGTGTTATGAAAAATCACTGAAGTACAGACAGTCCTCGAGATGAAACACTTTTACTGCTTGTGGCTTGAACCTTCTACTGTCATTTTGAGACTACCACCCTGGGTAGAACCTGGGAGTTTATTTGGAAAACAGAATCTTAAGTCCACTCTAGATCTGCTGAATCTGCACCTGTATTTCAACAAGAATATTGGTTGATCTTATATACTCATTAAGGTTTGAGAAGCTCTGGATGTGCATGGAATACATGATACATTCATTAGAGTAAAAGTTCCCAAGCTTTGTTATATCAAAATCATTGAAGTAAATATTTATTTGCTGCCTTCACTCCTTCCCTAGTTCCACCTCTAGGGAGTTTCTGATTTACTGGGTAAGGTTAAGGATTCCTTTGCATTGAGGGCCTTGCTAGGCAAGTCCTCAACCACCAGAGACATGCCCTTTTTCAGTTTATTTTTAGGTAGTCTTTCCTTTTGCATACAGCTAGCCTCAGACCACAGTTCTCCCACCTCCACCTCCTGAGAAACTGAGATTACAGGTGTACATCCAGCCCTGGGGTGCGGATTCTGAAACAGGTTTCCAAGTGATGTGGTTACTGTTGCTCTGGGGACCATGCCTGGGGAACTATTGCATCAGAGCCATGAGAATACTTGGGAATAGCTCCATGGTCTTTAGAAGTGGAAGACAGCAGTATCTTTGTATGTTTCCACAACTCTTCTACTATCTGTGAGAACAAGAATTAAGAGTTTAATTGCTGCTAACATCATTTTGTCATTCATAAGTCTGAGTAGCTGGTCTGTCCACAGCATTACAGTTGATACTGAGGAAATCTATGGAAGTTAAAATGTAGTTCTTCATTTCATGAAACATTAAGTTAAATAAGACAAAAATAAGTGCATAAGAGATATTGTCAGAGAGCTGAGTGTTCAGTGCCATGGACTACTCAGAGGGCAATAACTACAACAGGCTTACATACAGGCCTGCATGTACTTGAGACTAGAAGAGAAAGCATGGAACACAAAGTTATTGGATACAAAATGAATGGAAGATAAGAAGGGTGGGGGAGCTGGCAAAACTAAGAAGTCATCTTATTTTTTAATGTTAAGGAGGTTGTTCTAAAAGTCTAATATCTTGGACAGGAAGCTGCTGTAACAAAATATGCCACACTGGGTGGCCAAAACAACAAACATTTATTTTTTCATTGGCCCAGACGCTAAAGCTGGCTGCCATCACTATCAGAATCTTGGTAAGGGGCTCTTCCCGCTTTCTGGCTGCATCTATACAGGCAGAAAGATATCATGTCCATCTTCTCTCCTCTGATGTGAGCATTGATTCTATCCATGAACTTTATTCTTCCCAGAGGTTCCAAGTCCTAGTACTGTCACAATGAAAATTAAGGTTTGACACCATAAATTTTGGGGAGACCTATACATTCAGCCTAGACTATCAGTATTGTTATAAATGAATGCTATCAGCATTGTAGATCAGGGCATCAGTGAACATACAGTGGCAACATGTACCCCAGAAACAGAAAATGGGAAAATCACTTCTAGAGATGATGAGTGGGAGGGGTAGTAGCAATTTAAAAATAGGAATATAGGAAATTGTGCTGTGGTTCAAGTGATAGAGCACTAGCCTTGAGCTGAAGAGTTGAGGGACAGTGCGAAGGCCCAGAGTTCAAGCCCCACAATTAACAAGAAGGAATATAAAGATAGGTGTCAATGGCTTACTCCCAGGCTACTCAGGAGACTGAGATATGAGGATCCCAGTTGGAAACCAGCCTAGTCAGAAAAATTTATTGAGACTGTTAACTCCAGCTAACCAGCAGAAAGCCAGAGTACAGTTGTGGCTCAACTGGTAGAACACCAGCCTGCACACACACAAAAAAACTATGGAGACAATGACAGTACCTGAGTTGAAGTCCAGTACTGGCACAAAAAAAAAAAAAAAAAGAAAGAAAAGGAAAGGAAAAGAATGAATGGAGATACAACTTTCCTTGCTTCCTCATTTTGCCAGCTGCTTGTGTTACATGACAGCTGCGCACTTTCATTTAGTCCAGATAACAGTGCAGTAGGTAAATGTAGTCAAATCGTCATTTTCCTGCATGGAAAATCAAACATTTAAGGATGAAAATGGGTGGGGGAATCGTCATCCAGGAGTCATGAGGCCTCTGGCCTGCCTGGATCATTCCATGCCGTCCATGTTGTATAACGTGGGGTCAGCCAGGAACCCAGCGAGTCACTGAGAGGAGTCCTCCAGGGAATCAAAGTCGAGGAACCTGTGGGGCCAGTAGGTCAGAGGTGCCTACAGGGTGGGGTGCCTACATGAAACACGGCACGGTCGGTCTTTCCCTACCAGGGTCATGCAACCTCTCGGGCTATCCTCATTACAAGTCTGTGGTAGGTTGCCAGGAGGAACACTCGAGGGGTGGGGGAAATCTGCCATGGTATCTGGCAATGGTATCTGCCTGTAGATACGGTAAGGTGACACGTACAGCCTTTGAAAGCTGGAATCTGTCGGGAGAGCCCTTGGCCTGCCTGGAAGAGCAGGCAGAAGAGAGGAGAAATGGCTGGAGGGTCCTCGGCGCGCGGGAGAGGAGGAACCGCCCTGGCCACTCCGGAGTGGGGGGCAGCGAGGTTTGCAGGCGCGCCTCCGGAAGACTCAGACCGTTAAGGTGACCAGTGCAATTTGAAATCGGAAACCAACTTCCCCTGAGCCTTACCGGCGGAGCTCCGTGGCGGGAGTTTGCGTTCGAAAGAGCATTTTTCAAAAGAAAGCTGCTGCAGGGACGCGGGAGTATCAGCCCCCACCCCGTCCCCCAGGGCGGAGGGCGCGCGGCGGGAAGCTGTGCCGCAGCCCGGCCACCAAGCCTGCTTTGTACTTGAGGCCAAGCGTTGCCCCGGAGTTTCGACTGCGGCCGGGAGTTGAGACCACGCCCCCTTTGCAGTGACAGTCGCGCCCGCTGATTGGTGCGTCGCGGGCCGGTGGGCGTGCCCGGACCCGCCCGCGGCTGTCAGCGCGCGCCAGGGCCGCGCCAGCCGCAACCCGTCCTTCCCTCCGCAGAGCCCCGCAATCAGCGCGGTCTTCCCGGGAAGCCGGGCGGTCGGCTCGTCAGCGAAGCCCTGCCTAATCCGCCAGCCGCGTGTCCAGGGGGCTGTCTCGTGAGCCCCCACGGCCGCCGCCTCTGCTGCTCTCTTAGCGCACGGAGCATGTGCAGAGCCGCGGGCGCTGAGGTGCTGTCTGTCTGAGGTGGCTTCAGGGCTGCGGTGACTGACTGTCACGCCGGCAGAGACCTTTCGGGGGCTCTCGCTGCGCCTCGACTGCGTCGCGGGTGACACTGCGGTGAGCCGGCGAGCTGGGGAGGCAGCTCGGTGGAGACGTCTTGGGGTTCCGTGCGCCCTCCCCCTCTCCTGCCTCGCTCCGCGGCTCGTTCCTTCCCTCGCCCGCTCACACCCACGGCCGCCGGAGCGGGACGCGTGCGTCCCCGCGGTCCCCGCGGTCCCCGCGCCCCCGCCGCCTTCTTTTCCACTGGAGCTTCCTCACTTCGGATGCCATGACAAGTTAATATGGGCGTCCACGCCTCGGTTTCTCTGGAGGAAGATTACCACAGGCGGCAAGCCCGGAGCGCCCGGAGCGCTTGAACCCCAGCCGCCCCGGAGGGGCGTCACAGCCCGCTGCGGCCGGTAGCATCCGTCCAGGTGGGACCGGCGAGACGGCGTGACCGGTCTCCCTGCTCATCCCTGACATCATCAGATCGCTTGTCCGATTATTACCGGAGCTCCCCATAGCCGGGGGTTCTCTCCCCGCCACCCCCATTTTTCTTCTTATTTTTTTCTCTCCACCGGTGGTGGGCGCCTCGCGGGCCGAGGCCCGGCGCCTGCTCTGCTGCCCGCGCTGCCTTTAGCGGTCGCCTCCGCCGCCGCTGCCAGGGACGTGCTGGGAAAACCGAAGCCCCGGGAGAAGATGCCGGCCATCCTGGTAGCCTCCAAAATGAAGTCGGGACTGCCCAAACCCGTGCACAGTGCCGCGCCCATCCTACACGTGCCCCCGGCTCGGACTGGCCCCCAGCCTTGCTACCTTAAGTTCGGAAGCAAGGTGGAGGTGAGCAAGACTGCCTTCCCCAGCCAGATCCCGCTGAAATCGCAGGCGCTGCAGGAGACCGCGGGGGAGGGGCTCCCGCTGCGGAAGAGCGGCTCCGTGGAAAACGGGTTCGATACCCAGGTGAGAGGTGTCCTGTGCTAAGGGTGGGGGTGGGGGAGCACTGTGTAGGAGAAATGGGTTAATACTTTGGGGGGGAGGGAGGTAGGACTTAATGGGGGGAGGAGGGCTACAATGTGGGCAAGAAGGGAACCACCCTTGTCCGATTATTACGCGGGGGGGGAGGGGATGGATGCTCAAGGAGAGTGGGACGGCCAGTGGGTGTGGCCCGGATGCCCAAGGTTCATCTAAGGAACTGGGCGAGGAGATCAGCAGTGTTGGCACGCCTGCCCATCTTTGGGAAGGATGGGGATTGGAACACTGCCAAGGTCTTTTCCCAAAGCGTGTATGGCACTAGAAATGTCAGCTCCTGCATTTCAAGGGTTTGGCCCCAAGAAGGGACTATATTGATATTTGCGACTGTCTCTTTGGGTTCCAAACCGATTCTATCCCTGTAGTTGAATGGTTTGATGCTTCATTTGGTTTGACTGCTCTCTGGTCTGGTTGTTAAGATCCAGGACGTGGGGTTGGCAGTGAACCTGATCTCCTCTTGGCTTGAAGGGCCTATTCCTGCTCCATCCTTAGGAAGCCGGGATTCTGGCAAGGTGCTGGCACAGCAGGCTGCTGGAGACTCCTAGTGTCTTGGCTGACTGTCGCTGTGGGGGTGGGGTTAGGGGCAGCTGTCTCAGAATGGCGGCTTGAAGCTGAGTCCCTCCTATCTGGTTGATACATTCTGGTGTTGGCAGCTCAGGTGACTTGGAAAGTGGGCATGGGAGAATGACTGGAAGAGAAATGGTGACTTCTACCTTTCCAGGCAGAGGATGCATACAACATGGGCTGGGTGACAGGGTTTGGCTAGGCAATCTCTTTTTTTTTTTTTCATATATTTTTATTGTAATTAATAGAAGGGTTACATGATATTTTCTAGATAGATGTAGGCAATCTCTTTTAAGGAAATCCTTAAGGGCCAATCAGGTTCTCTTGGCCTCCTACCCTCCCAGCTACATTTCTCCCTCTCTTCTGGAAGAAGGGAGAAGGGGCATGCTTGTGTTTTATTGGCAGCCAGTCAGTAGGGACTTTTGGGGACAGATTGACCCAACGGATGTGACTGTCCTGATGAGGAGGGAAGGGAAAACAGAAGGGGAGGTGGTTTGGGGCTGGTGAGAGGGAAGTGGCAACAAACCAGCTGACCTTTTTGGCAGACACTTCTCTGCTGACATGGTCTCCACCTTCTCCTGGAGCTTTCTTCGATCAGAGGCTAGCGCTCAACACATTCCCAGCCTTTCTGATGGAGGCACTGGAGCTGGAAACTAATTGTAAGCAGACTTTTGGAACACTGGGTTAGAGAAGGCCCTCAAAGCAGATTAAGCTCCCACAGCATGCTGATAAGCATGGCCCTTGCTGCACTTGCTAAACATTTTTGGAAGCTGACAGCTTAGAGTGATGGTGTGTGGGAGGAAGGCAAGATTTTCTTTCAGTGCTCCGGGTCCTGTCTCTGCCAGGGTGGTGTAGTCTGCTCTTTTACTGTGATTAGCCATGGGGACTGTGACATGAGGACACGCTCCAGGATGCCTCCTGTAAGGATTTCCCCTTCTTCCATGAGGGAGTAGTAGAGGACAGTGACTCTGAGTGTGATGCACACCCTCCAGCATGATAAGAAGGAATGGAGGAATGAGGGAAAGGTAGACACTGGGATTGTTCATAGTAGCTGCTCTGTTTTAGCCAATTTGACTCTTCATTTGACAAGTATTGTTAGAGGGCTTTCAGTGGGTAGACTCCAGAAAGGTGATTCATCACCCTCTCTTCTGATTAAAAAAAAAAAAAAAGTTCAGCCTCTCCCTTAGGAGCTGACCTGGCAGAGCCTTGGTCTCTAGAGACCTTCATTAATGGTCCACAACCCCCATATTCCTCTCTCCATTTCTCTTGTCTTCAGTGGGCTCTCAAGCACTGACTGAAAGGAGAGGTTGGACAGACTGCTAAGGAAATGGGCCCCTTTCCAGTGGATTTTTCCTTGTTTACCAGTGTGCCATCCTGTCTTTAGTGCCCAGGTTCCAGAGTGGATCTTCTCTGTGACAATGGTGGATCTTGGTGCTCACAGCCCCACCCTGACAGTTAATTGACTTTGGCAAAAGATTTTGCCATCTTTGGACAAGATATTCCCACATGACGTTCCAGAAAAAAATCCTCATTCTGACTTGCCACCTGGTAGTTCCCCAGTATAAAACCTAGTGCTTATCAGTAGAAAACACTCAGGAAATGATTAAACCAGTTGCAAATGATGTCTTTGGGACCTCTGTTCTCATTTTTATTGAGGGGATTTTTGGCAAGAGTCTGGGTCATGTAGTGGCTAAAGGCATAAGTTTTAAAGTCATGTGGATGGTGGTGGTATTCTGAGTCTGATATACTAGCATTAACTTTGTTGGTCCTTAGTGTTTCCATCTGTAAAAAATGGGCACGAATAACCCAAGAATTACTGTGAGCATTAAGTAATTGTTTACTGCAGTATGTGGTAGATAAAGAGAGCGGTAAAATTGACTATTGATATTGTTAACCCAGTTGATAGAACATATTGAACCTAAATTAGTCTCTAAATATGAAAAGAAATGGCCTATTCAGTCAAGCCCTGAGGAAAGTATTGACATGTTCATAAATGTTTATAAAGCCTCTGTCAGAAACCTCATTGTACAGTGCCAGTCTCATAGGAAGGTGAGGAGAGGTACCAGTGTAGAATACTTGTTGTGTCAAGCTCTCTATGCATGATATAGTTTGTCTTCACAAGAACACTATCTAAGCAGGTAACATAGATCCATTTTCTATGATAATAAAATAATAACAGTATTAATAATGGAAAGTCCTTAGTATAAGTACTAGGACTTCCTAGTACTGTGCCAGGAACTGTCTAAGTACTTTCCATAAAATAATTCATTTATAATAATACATTGAGCTAAGTGTAATTTCCCCCTTTTACAATTGAGGACATTGAGGCCAAAATGACTTTAGAAACCTTGAGAGGGGCAGAAGTAGAATTAGTAGAATTAAAACTTGGACAATCTGGCTCTAGTCTCTGTCTTATCCATGGTACTGTACAGAGAGCCACATACACTCCCTGATCACCAGTGATCCCTAATTTGTAAGACCACAGATGACTATAACCACTGAGCTTCAGGGGGGCCCAACAAGGGAGTGTAACTTGCTCTGGATCATAGAGAATGGCCCAGCAGGGAACCCAGCCCAAGGAAGGGCTATAATCTTCCTTAGTGCTCTGGCACATCTATAGGACATGTAAGGTACAGCCTGGGGATTAAGGTGTCATAGTCCAGCTGCCCAACGAGGGACAAAAAGAGGAGGCAAGTAGCTGTTAGGTGCAGCTTCTCTATTAATCCTTCAATTCCCTCACCTGGAGTCTCTTCTGTAAACCTACAGCTAGTTCTCAATCTGCAACAGCTCTGTAGCAGCGTATCTCTCCCAATCCCCTTCCAGTTACCAAATACCTGGGTCTCCCCCTAAAAAGGGCCATTTGCTATATTCCCATGTGAATGCATTGTGACCCTGTGCAAAGAATTATTTTAAACTCTCACTCGGTTAGTTACGAAGCATTCTCTAGCCAACCTTCAGACAAGGAACACTCCTGAGCTATTTGAGGAGAGGTTAGCCTATTTTTAAGAAGCAGTCTCAGGGGGAAAATATGATTCTTATAATACTTTGATATTTCCTGCTTTTAGGAGCTAGAGCTCAGCTTGCAACTTGTTTCTTTACAAAAGTAATTAGAAGTGATTGAAATCTTCTGTGTTTTAGATGTTTAAAAAGAAAAGTGTGGGTGAGGCCCCTGGGAAGAGAGTTCAGACCCAAGCTGACAACCTGTTGCAACTTTGCCTTTGCCTCATTGTGTTTTGATTAGAATCCTTGCTCCATCATCAAAGTTGATTATGGATTTGATTAGTGCATTTTTCTGCTATTGTGTTACTCCCTTTCTTCTCGTTCTCAGTTCTTGGAGGGAAACATACAATGTGATTATCTGCCAATGTGCAAGAATGTTTATAATTCACATATTGCTTATCCCAATGGTTAATTTTCCAAAGCCACTTTAAGTGTGGTACTGGTGGCTTATTTAGAGATTCATTATGTGTGTGTATATATCTACATATAAATATATCCACTTCTGGATATATCTATATACACACATTTATACACACACATATACAAATACATACACATGGAACAGCTTAAAGTACTTAACACATGTAAGCACACACATCAAAGAGGAGGAGTTATGGCTTAAATTCTAGCTTTCTGAATAATTAGGTTTGCATCCTGCTTTTCACACTCTCTTCCTCTATAACCAAGGTTTAAAACACCAAAGCTCTCTGTCCATTTTATTTACTCACAACCTTGAGAGACATGTTTTAATTAGGCCTCAGTGGCCAGTGTGGGAAAGCCAAACCACACAGGGAGATTTTGGCTTCAAGTCAGAAATTCTTATTTCTTAGAATCAGCCTCAGTAGTGAGGAAGGGAACATTTGTGAAACATCTGTTATGTGCCAGGTTTGTCTGCAGTGTTCTTTATGCATTTATTATTTAATTTCATACACCAGGCATTGGGTCAAATGTGAAATGGTCAGTGCATTTTATGCGAGGAAGCTGAAATCAGGGGGAAATTATCACTCAGGGACAGTTCTAAGGTTATTGAGAGGCTGATTTGGATTCAAATCCAGGCTGTGAGCAAAGTACTTAGTATCTCTAAATCTTAATTTCACTCAACTGTAAAGCAGAAATGGTAATGTTTATAAATTACTATGAGAATTTAGTGAAGTATTACAGGTGAAGTGCTAAACACGGTTGCCGACACAACAAATTTGCAATATGTGGTATGTGACATGGTCTTTCTTTTTTTTAACCCAAACAGAGCCTAGGTTTCTGTCTGCCTCGCTCCAAGTCCATCTTCTTTCCAGCCTTCCTCTTTGCCTCCCAAGGGTGTGGCTGGCTGCATGGAAGGACAAATGGCTTGCACCATGAAAGCAGAGTACAACAGGACATTGGTTCAATGAATAGGTAGCAAAATTAAATGAAAACAATGTCATGCAAAGAAATGTCATCCCAGGTGATTCAATGAACTTTTGTATCTTACTCTCATCCAGGGCATCTGTGTAACACTAACCAAACTGAGGAAGAAGGCCTCTTTTATGTAACCATCTGAGCTGGCATGGCCAAATTGGTTAAGTAAAACTATCCAAACCTATAGCCCAGCCCAAGATGAAACCAAAGAATGGAACCATTACTTGAGCCTCTTAATGATTCTTTCGTGCTCTGAGGGCAGAAGAAAAAACCCTTTCCTTCACAGCTGGCACAGTAGTTGTGGGAGCTGGACCTTGTGATCAGTTTGGCCATCAAGGTGCCCCAAGGCATGACCAGCTGCCTAATGGGGTTTCACCAATAGCCATGAGACAAATTTCAATGGCTGCCCTGTCTCGGGCTCACGTTGTTCAAGTAGATGGACAATGTGTTCCACAAATGTCTTGGGCATAATGGATCATGTGATTTGGGGGAACAAAACTTGGTCAGGCTTTTGTGCTTTGGTATATGCTGGATGATAGTGACTCAAAGCTTTCACAGAAACTTCAAGTCACCCACACAAAACCTTAAGAATTACTCATGACTTGTTGCCCCTTCCCCAAGGAAAACAGACCCTCTTTTGTGTTTTGTAAACAATGACCCTAAAGACTCAGAACTTTTTGTCTCTTCTTCTGAATGAAACTTTAATATGTCTGTGAGTAAATACCCCATCTTCATCTTTCTGGGAGAGAAGAGAAAGTAGAAATGGAAGTGGTGCCAAAGTAATTATAAGTTTACTTCCCAGGGTTCTTTGGGGAAAATTGGTTACTCATGACTGAGTGACACAATAAAAATAGAGTAATAGTCATGGACACTGATGGTGCACAGCCTCTATTCTGGCAAAAGGGATAGCAGCAGGCATAGTATCATTGAGTTAAATCCTTATAACTTTCTTTGAGGTAGATGTGGCTTCAGGGTGGGCGTAGGGGTACAGGAATTGGAAAGGACAGCTCTGGGAGTCACAAAATTTTGTTCTGGTCAGTACCTTTATACCCTGTTGTGTTACCATCAATAAGTTCACCTTCCCAAGCTTCAATTGCGTCATTTTTTTTTAAATGAAGAGGATAGTACCTGCTTTACTCACTTTGGAGAGTTCATTTGAGGATTTGTAGAAGCAATTATGATGGACAAAGCACTGATGTTAGCATCTTTTTACTTAACTGCTCTCTGAAGAAATCAAGGTTTAGAAAGGTTAAGTTATTCTTTCAAATAGCACAGCTGTTAAATGGTAGACTCAGAATTTGAACTCAGAACTTTTCAACCCACAGTCAAAAATTTTGAACACCAACTGCGAAAGTACTTTGAAAAATACCTGAAAAGACATTGCTAATACTGAGCCAATGAAAATTGCTTTAAATTTTTCTTTGGCTTGATATATATGCCTTTTGACTCTCCTGCTCAAAATTTGGAAATATTAAATAAATATTAGTTGCTTAATAATATTAAATCATTTGAGGTATATAAAATTCCAAGTCCTCTGAATCCACAAAGCCTACTAGGTGTAATTGCAGAGAATAATTGACAGGGCTGGTTCTAGACAGAGGAAGGTAATATAGGAGGATTTGGTTCAAAATCATTTGTTCACATGAGAAAATCATGGATTTTTTTTTCTTGAGACAAGGTCTTGCTATGGAGTTCAGACTTACCTTGAACTTGCAATCTACTTGCAAACCACTCCAGGCTGCTGGGATCACAGGTATCGATTCCATCATTCCTGGCATGGATTATTTCTTAGGACAATAGGTTTAGGATTTTTGAAACCATCAATGTTGCAAAAGATGACAGGAGGGCAGGAACTAGATTTAGTGGTATATTTGTATTATAATCTCAGCATTTTGGAGACAGAGGAAGGCAAATGCATAGTGACAATCTGTCTCTATAAAAAGGGGGGAAAGAAAAGCAAGAAGAAAAATAAAAGAATATCCCCCTAGGTGTAGTCTTCTTGGTGCTTTAGGAAGGTGGTGGACACTTTTAAAGGTGGGGGCCTAGTGTGAGTTCTTTGGATCTCTTTCTCTTATCTCTCTTTTCACTGCATGACCATGATGTGAGCAGTTTTACTCCACCACAGTTCTTTCCATGGTATGCCACCACCATAGATCTAATAGCATCAGGACCATCAACTAATCAATGGATTGGGACTTCCAAAACTTTGTGCCAAAATGAAGCTTTTCTCGATATAATCTAATTGTTTCAGGTATTTGTTATAGTAACAGAAAGCTAACACCACCTATGCTCAAAAAGCTGTGGCGAAACTACATGGATTCTGCAAAACTCCCTCCTAGGATATGGACCGAGAAAGTCACACAGTAGGCCACACAGTAGGCCACACATAGGAAACATGGTGCACCATTTGCCCATAGGTTCTTCAATGTATCATCAAAGTTTTCTACTACCATGTCTTGGGGATATTCTCCTGATTTTGCTGAGGTGGACTCAGATTCTTTTATTCAATTTTAGTTATAATGCCCAAGCTGTTTGTTCCAATGGTATTAAATCCGTAAGAGTGAAGTAATGATACTACAGTAGACTAGAAAAGTTTGGGCAAATGCCCCCTTTCTCCACCTTGGAAAGAACTCCTAAGAAGAGATCTAAAAAAGAACAATAGTTCTTAAGGAATGAAGAAGATTTATTAGCATAAGACAGAGCTTCCAGAAATACTGATTATAGCAACCATGTCTACATAATATAAGTCCATTTTGCATTGCTATAAGAAAATAACTGAAGAAATAGAAGAAATAGTTAATTCACAACTCTGGAGGCTAAAAATCCAAACAGCATGGTACAGGCTGGTTCAAGCATCTGCCTTGGGGACTCCTTGGCATATTACAATGATGGAGCATGTCTGGAGCCAGAGATCATATTCCTAAATAGGAAGCCAGACCATAATCAAGGGTTTGGCTCAGGGTTTTACAACTGTTTGCCCTAGTGAAGACATAAAGAGACCAGAACTCCCTTCCAATTACTCCCCCAATAACCTAAGAGCCTCTTATTAGGCCTATTTCTTAAAGGTCCCCATCACCTCCATCCTTCCTCACATACATGATCTCATTTAATTCTCACACTGACTTTCAAAATCAGTATTTTGAACAAATTTTGTCAATAAGGAAAAACAAAACAAAATAAAAAACTAAGTCAATAAAGAAAATACCCTTAAGGGATTTATGTTTTTAGTGGGCTTTTTTTTTGAGGAGGGGGATTGTTCATTTTCAGGTTTTGTTTATTGGGTCACACAGCTGATAGAAGCAGTGTGGGATTTTTAACCTGTTTTTCTGAATCCAAACCTGGGCCTTTAACCACAGCATCTATTTTGCTTTTAATTGGAAGAGGCTCAATTTTCACATAGAGCTGAAACCTCAGAGAATCAATCCTTAAACACTCTTCTTCTTGGAGCCTGCTCCCCTTGTTTCTAACCTTGGTACTCTTCACTCTTCCCCAGAATATCTACTCTTGGTCCCAGACTTTCTTCAAAGCCTCCATGTCTGTAGGATGAGAAGCCCCACTGGGCTTTCACCCATACCCTGCTTTAATCTGAGCATTGTATTTTTCCACTGTCATGGCTGCTGTCTCCAAGGTCACCTCTATAATGTGGTCCTGTAGAGGTCCATGTGCCTCACAGCTGACAGCACTTCTTTCCTGTCCTGCCATGTGGCTGCAGTTCTGCAAACTCCCCATTTCATGCTAGTTTGCTTTGATTCACTTCGGACCTGGGAGTGATGCATGCTCACATCAAAGTGTGTCAGTGGGCAGATCTTCTGATGTATAAACTTGGTTGCTGGATACTCTTAGGCCACGAAAGAAAGCCCTAAAGGAAAAGTTAGCATTTAGGTGACAAAATTTGGAGGCAATAGCCTTACATTGGAAGACAGCTCATGATTTGAGCAAGTTAACCCAGACCACAGAGAGTCCATGTTTTTGTTATGTGACCTCTTAAATGCCCACCCAACCTCTAGGTGAAGCTGAAAGTCAGAGACCAAGGATACCATTTGATCTTCCCTTTTATTTATCAGGATTCTCACTTGCCCCATGTTAAGGGGCCTGGGACATAGAAGGCATTCAGTAAATAGCTGCTAAATTGTATCTCAGACATATCAGCTCAGGGAATTTTGGTGGACTATGTATGTGAAACTGCCTGATATGGCATAGATGAGATCACTGTCACTACTGAGCAGTCACTATGTGCTGGACATTCTCTCCAGCATTTGTGTGGATTTTTCCACTTAATCGTCACAGAATCAAAACCCTCTTAGTTAAGTGATTTTCTGCTTGACTCTATTTTTCAGATAACCTGGGCTATGGATACCATAAACAATATGCCCAAGGTAAAGGTCAAGGTCTTCCACTTAATATTTGAATGAAAGAGTCAGGCTGAAAGCTAGGGCAGCAACAACCTAATCCCTCACCTCTATCCACTGCCTAATCTTCCCTGTGTGCTGCTAACTAGACCCAACTCTGGTGAAGGGAGAGGAAGACAGAGAGAGCCAACAACTAGTTTAATCCAACAACTAGTTTAATAATTTTCATTGAGACCCTGCATGGACTTCCTCATAAGATTGACAAGAGTTCTGCCCATTACAAAGTGCCTGTATCTCTTTAACTGAACTAGGGATGCTTCCTGATAATCCTGACCACTTACTAGATTCCTTTCTTTTCTCCCTTTTGTCTGCTTCTTACTCATTTGGAATTATTTTTTCTTTGGGTTGTAAAGCAGAAACCAATATAAATTTGACTTAGTCTCTAGAAATGTTTACCTGTCTAAAAATATGCCAGCTTTGTTATATTTTTTAGCCAGATTTAGATTTGAAAGTGTATGAATTATCCACACCCATGTATTAGGCATGAACTGCTGGTACATTTTGTAACAGGAAGCTGCTGGTTTCCATTCCAGAGAACTGGAATTTGGTCAGAAATTTGTGATTCGTAAATACCAATGCTTGCCACATTCCGTTGCTGTTTTTAAGAGCATCTCATCACCTGGATTCAGAAGAAGGAGGCCATGGCAAGGCCAGACTGGCTCATCTCCCCTGGTGCATTCTCTAGGTCTGGTGGCTTCCAAGTGAACTCTGCCTGGCTCTTTCTCCCCAAACTCATGCCATTCTCTAGTGTGTTGCCTTTGGATTCACACGAGGGCAGACAGTGTGCTTATTTTAGAACTGGAAAGAGCACAGATGTATCAATAAAAAAAAGGGAAGGAAAAATCCATTCAGTGGTTTTAAAATATCCCTCCCTTAACAGAACAAATTATTTTTGTTTCTTAAAAACAACTGGTAATTTTCTCCTCGAAACAGATGGAAAGAGGAACAGAAGAATATAAAGAAAAGGTGAGGGCTACCTCACCTATAGATTTCATCTGTTCTTCTCACATATAACAACTTATTTCCCTTCAACTTCTAAAATATCTATGCCCCTAATTTGTAGAACAAAATCACAAAGACTGTGTTCATTTAAAATACAAGGAAACGGAGGCTCAAGGCCTTTACATTTGTCATTCTTTATGCTTACAATATCTTCTCCATGTTCACACCCTTACCTTCAGTGTCTACTCAGATGCTACTCAGAAGTACCTTTGGATCGCACTATATAAAATAGTAACACCCAATACATCCTTTTATATCTCCTTCCCTTGTTATGTTTTGCTCTAAAGCCAGATTATTCTGATATGTTGAAGTATTTGTTTAGTTATATCTTCCTGTACTAGACTGTCAGCCCCCATGCCTTGTCAAAGCCTGACACATAATAGGTGCTCACTAAATATTCACTGAATGAGTCACAAGGTCTTATATAGGGTTACAGGAAGCAATATGCAGGTCTTACTCCCAGACCATGATTTGTTCCTATAGTGTTTCCCTTTTTCTTGTTCACTTTTTGTGACGTGAGCACTTGCTAATCAAAGTGTGGTCTGTATAGCCACACAATGGCTTCAGCAGGAAGACTGATGGAACTGTGCAGTCTTAGGACTCACTCAACCCAGAATCTGATTGTATACATTAGTTATATTTCAGACAGTGTGCTGGCAAAATGAAGTTTCATATACAGAGGAGTGTATATATCCTGAACTCCTTCAGAAGTTCCTTAGAAAAGTCTCTTGTCCACAAAACATTCTGTCACCAGCCCTGACAGCCCAACTGCTCTGAAAAACCCTGCACTGTGATTGAACTAGAGATAGACCAGATGGACAGGGAAACCCAATGAGAAGGTCTCATGAGAGAGATTCCCAGAATCCAGGCTATTCCCTGTTATATGTGCTTTGATGTGCACTGTGCTTATTCATCTGGAAGCCGGGTTTTGTAGCTAATGTTTACTCATCATAATGGGAGAATGAAATCCACCTGGTATCTGCAAAAGGAAGGGAACCAGCTTTGGAAGACTGACTGCAAATGGCGTATTTATTTTAAAAGTCAGAGGCAGTTCCATCTCAGCCCTTCTCACAAATGCTTATGTCCTTCACTCTAAGAACTGTTCTTTGAATCAAAGACTCTAGGTCTTCAGCAAAGTCAGGGAGCTTATTCCTACAGTTTGAACAGAACCAAATTCCCTCAGTCCCTTTGTGTTTGGAAATTTTCCAATTCTCTTGAGTCCCCCAAATCACATTGCCTGATTTCAGCATGTGGTTTTGAAGGAGGAAGAATGTGCCCCCAGGGTCTAAAAGGAAAGGTTGGATAGCTGGCTATCCATCCTGTGTCTAATGCCCAGGGCAGTCCCCTTGATGGACCAATGCTAGGAAAATGTAATCTGTCTGCCTGCTGAGGCATTTCTTTCAATCATGCTGTGGTTGGTGGTTGGGGATTGATTTAGAGGAAGCCTATTGGTAAGAATTGAGTTCCTAAACCAGGCTATTTGGAGAAAATTATTGTCTAATCTTGCTATCAGAGCCTTTTGCCTTGTTCTGAGCACATCACGGCTATTTAAAAGCTACTCACATGGTCCCTGGTGTCATAGAAACAGGCTCTCTTTGTGCACACCCGTGTCTCAGTCAGGAATGAACCACCACACATGGAAGAAGAAGGCTAGGTGACAAAATTCATTGCAAAGTCCACAGGAATAAGGGAGGTAGCAGAGGAACCTGGGAACACTTTTGTTCAACCCCTAGCTTCCTTAACTTGGTATCTGTCATCAAACTCTGTCCAAGCTTTCTTGGTATCTGTCATTGAACTCTCTCCAGCCTCCTTTGAGTCAAAATCTGGTACTGAATGAGGACAATAAAACTTCCCCATGACTAGAAGCTGATAAAACTGACATCGAGAGGTTGTGTTGGTATATGCACACATTTGTGTATGTACACATATGTGTATAAACATTGTATATGTTTGTGCATGCATGCACACATGCATTTGTGAGTGTGTATTTGTTTATGCATGCATGTGTGCTTGGGTATATATGCATGTGCGTGAGTGTATGTGAATGAATATGTGAAATTCATAGTCATGTGAAATTATGTGCATTCATGTGAAATTAAGTGTGTGTGTGTGTGTGTGTGTGTGTGTGTGTGTATTCAAGTCCCCAAATATTCCTTGAGAGGTTACAGAAAATCTTTTCTTTTTTATTGTTGGGATAATGTATAGAGGGGTTATATTCATCACATATTGCTTCTCACATATTGATACCCCTTCTTATTTTTTTGTCCCCATTTCCCTCCCCTCATCCCTCCCAATCATCTTGTTTCCCCCCCACTTCCCTTTCCTATTTCAAATAAACATGTATATAATATATCAGGTAATAAAGTCAGATACAGTAAAAATATGAGATTAACCAGAAGGGCAAAAAAAAGAGAGAGAAGAGAAATAACATAGTACATTAAGAATAACAATCACATGAGATAAAGGTCTTGTTTCCATATCCTAGAGTTCCTTTCATTTAGTCTCATCCTATATGACCTTGTGTAGCTTTTGAGCTATTGTGATCCTCTGCTAGGAGAGTTCTAGATGTGTACTAATTATTGCAAATGAGGGAAACCAGTGAGTCTATGTTCCTTTGGCTTACTTCACTTCATATGATTTTTTTCCAATTTCCATTTTTTTCCCATTTCCTTACAAATGGGGTAATGTTCTTTCTGATGATAGCACAGAATTCCATTATGTATAAGTACCATATCTTCTTGATCCATCATCTACTGAGGGGCATCTGGCTTGGTTCCATATCTTAGCTATGGTAAATAGTGCTTCAGGGAACATCATTGTGCTAGTGGGTTTAGTATGTCCTTGTTTCTGGACAAGTGGATAAATGTTAAGTAGTGGGATTGCTGAATCATAGGAGAGCTCTATATTTAATCTTTTGAGGAATCACCATACTGCTTTCCAGA
This sequence comes from Megascapheus bottae, assembly GCF_031878675.1. Taxonomy (NCBI): domain Eukaryota; kingdom Metazoa; phylum Chordata; class Mammalia; order Rodentia; family Geomyidae; genus Megascapheus; species Megascapheus bottae. The sequence continues at coordinate 30,763,320 of NC_143524.1, read as the reverse complement.
GTGGTTGAACCAGTTTGCACTCCCACCAACAGTGTAGTAGTGATCCCTCCTGGCCACATCCCTGCCAGCATCTGTTGTTATTAGATTTCTTGATAATGACCATTCTAAGTGGAATGAGGTAGAATCTCAAAGTTGTTTTGATTTGCATTTCTTTTATTGCCAGAGATGTTGAGCATTTCTTCATGTGTCTATAGGCCATTCTTATTTCTTCTTCAGATAAATCTCTCTTTAAGTTTTTAGCCCACCTTTTAATGGGATAGTTGTTTCTTTGAATGTTTGTTTTGGAGAGATTCAATTTTTTGAGCTGTAGATATATTTTAGATATGAGGCCCTTGTCTATTGTGTGGCCAGTGAAGACCTTCTCCCACTCTGTGTTCTTTCTATTTAACTTTCTAGCTACGTCCTTTGCCATATAGAAGCTCTGCAGTTTAATGCAGTCTCATTTGTCCAAAATTTCTTTAATTCGTTGTGTTTCTGGATCTTTATTAAGAAAGTTTCAACTTGTGCCAAGGAGACCTAGTGTATCTCCTATTCCTTCTTGTAAAGTTTTCAGGGTATCTGCTTTAACTTCGAGGTCTTTGATTTATTTGGAATTAATTCTGGTTCAGGGTAACATAGACGGATTCAATGTTAGTTTTCTGCAGGTGCTTAACCAATTCTGCCAGCATCAGCAGAAAATCTCTTTTGTCCACTGGTAATCCCATAGTGTGTGAAGCAATGTCAGAGATTGTAAGAACACTGTTCCCAGAATCAGAAACTTGCATTTTGTCTAATCCCATCTTTAACATACTTCATGATGTTGCCCGGTGGTTCCTCAATGACCAGTACATGTGTCCAGACAGTTTCCTCATAGAGTGGGTTTCTTAGGGCTGTGAAGAGATTCTAATGTACTATCTTGCATGTGCTGAGTTTGATACCAGCTCCCTCAGAAAAGTCAGAGAAGCCAGAGAAGAACAAGTCACTGTCATTTCAACCAGGATTTAGACTTCATCTCTAACTACTTAAAGCCATGTGGCCCTAGGTAAATGGCTAATAAATTTGTCCCTACTTCCTGCCCTACTTGGCAGGCAGGATGGCAGAAACATAGCTACCCTGTGCCTGGACTATGATCATGAGTATGAAGCACATGGCAAATGTTCAGCATGTGATGCATTCTCCATTAACTTTAGATCCTGGTGTGTCTGTGTCTGTACCTACATATATGGATAGATGTTGTTAAAAGAAGTCCTTGGTAGAATGTAATCAAGGGATCTGATGGAACTGCTTAATTACATCAGTATACTTTGGCAGCAAGGAAATCAATTAATTCATTCTTCCAGGTACTTATTATCAGGAACAAAAGCAAGCACAGAAAGGTCCTATGAGGCAAGAGAGAGGCACAGAGATTGTATTTCTTCTTTCACATGGGTGGTCCTCTAACATCAGTCAGTGTACACCTAGGAAGCATGGTAAATGAGCAGCATCCTAGTCTCAGATTCTTGCAAATCTGGGGTGAGGGAGCTATGTATTTCTTTTTAAGAAATATGATCGGGTAATGTGCAGTAGACAGTTTGAAGCCTCCACCCCAGTGATGGAGATGAAGCCAGTGGGAGATCAGTGAGGAAGCCTGAGGGAAGACGAGAGCTTGGACAACACAGGATAGGGAGGGTCAGGACCTAGGAGTGACAGGAGCTAACGTTTGAATACTTGTGAGATCTACAGCAAGCAAGGTATCAGATTTTGGATTGGTCAGATGAGCAGATGGTAGAGGGCTTTAGATAGGCTCTTCTTCCTGTCACCATGAGCTGAGGTTGCCAGGTAGGGCAGGCACTATTTCCGGATGCTAGCAGGATTTGCTGGAACTCCTGTTAAAGGGTAATGAATCCAGTGTATGTGTCTTGGGTTTTAGGTTCATCTAGTTGGCTCCAGGTTGCCCAGCACTGCCTTGGTCAATCAGAAATTAGGATAATTTCCTATATTACCCATCCTGGGGACAGAGGAGATGAATGAAGATTTAGGAGCAAAGTGGGATTTCTGCCTCTTAAGTAGTTGGGACTTAAGGTATCAGCCACCACACCCAGCCTAGGGTATGGAATGAACCCAATGATGTGCATGTAAGCACCAGTATTGCTTCCATTGGTGTGTGAGCTCAGAGCAGCCATAATATGTATCTTAAGTTGTGAAGGGCCATATCTCCTCCTGACAAAGACTGAGCCAAAAGATCCCCAGTGGTAGTGGCCTTTTACCTTCTGCCTGCAGGAAGACAAATTTTGGGGGGTTTGCAATGAGTCGGGGAGAACTAGAGGTAAGGAGGAAGATAGAGGATGTGCAATCCTAAAACACATTGCATCTGCCAATGAAGATGACAAAATCTGAATGCTATTGACTAATGGGTGTGGGAAAGATGGGGAAACATTAAGTGAGGAGTCAGTCAATCTTATTAATCTACTATATATGCCTGTGTGAAGCCTTTTTGAACAATTAATATACACCAAGACAACAAAAGAAGGAAAGTAAGTTAAGACAGGTCCTCTGAGAGTATGGGCACTAATAGGGAAAAGAAGTAACAGGGAGAGTGAAGGAGAGTGAACATGGTGAAAATGCTTCATAGACTTGTGTGAAATTACTACAGGTAATTTGGGGTTGGTTTGGAAAGGGGAGGGGAGATGAGGGAAAGTGATAGGGAGGTGAATCTGAACAAGATATATTGCATGCCAAAACACCCAACACACACACTTTGTACAACTAGGTGATGCTAAGAAAAATAAGGGGAGACAGAGAGGGAGGGACTTATTCAGACTTTATGTGTGATGGGCTCCAGGCTTGTTATGATTTCATGACTTTTATCATTTAGCCTGTACCTTAGGAGTGAGATAGCATTTGTCCTTTTGATAAGTGAAGAAAGGAAATCCCAGAGAGGTGCGGTGACACCACAAGGACATGGCATAACCTACTGTTCAATTTACTTCTACCTGGCTTCAGAGACTCACTCAGTTCCACAGAGAAAATGGTGAGAACTCTGTCCTCAGGGACAGGGCCCTCAGAAACCGGCTGCCCTGAGGAGGGTGAGGGGCATCTTTGTGGGCAGAGCACCCTGGAGTCTCAGGACTTGTGGGCCATTTCTATGCCCTCTGTCAACAATCCAGCTTTCAATAATTCTGTGCTGGCTGCCTGCCGCTGTCATCACAGTCAGACCCCACACCCACACATGAGAAGGCCTTGGCCAAGGGTATGCTGAAGCAGGAGGAGGAAATGCATTCTGGTGGGGTTTGTCGCAAAGCCCCTGAATGGCCCCATTGAAGTGCCCAAGCAGGATGACTATGAGCCTGCTGGAGCCCTTGGCCTGCTGAGGTGAGAGGTCTGAGGCTGGGCAGGGAGTGCTGGCTCAGAGGCCAGACACTGACTTCCAGGGCTGGGAGCCAGGGCCTCTGACGTGCTCTGAAATGCCAACTCTGCTTAATGGGGAGCAGCTGGGCTCAGCTAGGCATTTCTCTCCATGCCAGGAAGGCAGTGTGAACCCAGTTACCCAGGCCATGGCAGCCTCCCCATCTCCATGCCATGCTCTGCTCCCTTTTCCAGGGCTAGGCACAGCCTACGGGACATGAGGGTCATGATGAGTCCTCACAGTGTCCCCTAAGCATCCTTTCTATCCCTGGTAGGAAAACAATGTTCCTTTAACAGTTCAGGACACCCACAGGTAGAGTTGTGAGTTAAAAGACAAGACACTCAGTTATAAATGAATTTTAGATAAATAGCTCTTTAATTGTGCTTAAACAGTAAGTACAAATAGTGATAAATAGCAAAACTTGAACCAAGATAGAAATTGTTGTAGCATGGGACAGATTTACATTTAAAGTTACTTGTTTATCAGAAATGTAGATTTTAGTAGACATCCTCTATTCTTACTTGCTGACTCTGACAATCCTATGTATGGAAACCAGGATGGATGGATGGGAGGATGTGGGGTTCTCCTTAATAACACCAAAGTAGATGTCTCTTGTCTCTCACACATCAAATGACCAGATGCTACACTTAGTAGGTGTTCACAGACAAGCAACCATTCTCCCTTGTAGCCTACCTCCTTTCAGGGAGCCTCATGCTTCTTTCAGTCCCCACAGTCAGGAGGGAAGCTTCTAGTGAAATTCTAGTTGGTGACAAATTTCATAGAACCTTCAAGTCACAGTGGCTAAACCCAGGTGGCTTCATTGTGTATGAGACAGAGGTGTTTGCTTCTCTAACAGACCCCACAGGCTTCTAGGGGGATGTGAAGTTGAACCGAAGAGTAAACTCTTATACTGTGGATCTGTGGATTTGGAGCTATGCTATGAAACAGACTAGCTCTGTGGCCCCTAGGCAAGACATTTGACTTCTCTTATTCTTGATTTTCCTCCTCTGTAAGGTAGGAACAGTATTTCTTGTCTCTTGGGACCGTGGCCAGTGTGAGTTCCAAGAACAATGATGAGTGTATAAATACATTCACCAACTTGTAGGTTGGAGCACATTCCTGGTTGGGGGGTACGGGGAGAGAGGGAGAGGAGAGCAGGAGTAAAAGGAGAGGAAAAATACAAGGGCCAGGAATGCTTGAACTCCATACCTGCTCCACACCCACTCTCTCTTAGCATGCTCATTCTGTGACTTTGTTTACATTTCTGATCATTACCACCATCCTTTTATTTTTTATGTTGCTGAGGTCTGAACTCAGGGCCTCAAGCTTGAAAAGCTTGTGCTCTACTTTTTAACCATGTTCCAGTTCTTCTACTTATTTTTTTCCAGATATGGTTTTGTACTTTTGACCAGAGCTGGCTTTCAGACAATAATCTTTCTATCTTCACCTCTCAAGTATCTGGGATTATAATTGTGTACCACCATACCTAGCACTTTTGTCAGTAACAGTAAAACTAGATAGGTGCATAATGTTTACTGTTTATAAATTTGATAATGGTTAATGTACTAGAAGTTTAAACAGACTTGGTTTACGTTCTTTACTGTATGACCTCAGGTAAATATTTAACCTCCCTAAGCCTTGGTTTCCTCCTATATAAATTGAGGTTTTGTAGGTGTGTTTGGGAAGATGAAAAGAGACTAAATATAGATAGCTTAGCATGGAGTCTGGCACATAATAAGTGCCCCAGAAGTGGGCAGTTATTAAAAGGTCTTATTTCAGTCTTATCTGTGAAGTATTAATTATCAGGTACAGATGAAGTTTGGAGAAGTTAAGTAAGTAGTCCAAGGAGGTCCAACTGAAAGAGTTGTATAGGACAAATACTCCTGACTTCTCAGGAAGCCTTTGGTCATCAGGATTTCTGGGGCTCTGCTTCTAACTTTCAGCTGAACACCTTTTTAGGGACTCACTAGACCCAGGCCCTCCTTGCATAGTTGTGTTCTGGCCCAGACACTTGGGTATCCTAGAATCTTGGCATGTCTCCTTGTGGCAAGCCCATCCCTGCTCAGTCTCCTCAGGCCAAGGATAAGGACATCCTTTTTCTAGGTTTTTGTCTACCTCACAGCAGCCACTTCTCTGTAGTAAGATTGAAGTCTGAGATTTTTTATTATACTCTTAAACCTTTTCTTCATCCCCATGCATGGATGCTAGTTTTATTGTCTTGAGTACAAATGTAGTTGTGAAAGGTGAGTTTGTTTCTTAGGAAAGCTAGGGATGTGTCCTCACTGGAGAAGGCAACCTCGGCTAGCTACATCCCTTTTTGTGGGATTGGCTGGACTGAGGAGGTATTGTTTCTAACTAAATTAATAACCAGCAAGCCCTGGTGGCTAAGGATGGGGTAAGGAGCTAGCCTTAACCCTGATGGAGAGATTGCTCTGTGTTTGACTCTCCATTACTCCTTCTTTTAGAAAAATCTGCCCACTCTGGTGAGGCCCATGTTTCAAATGAGTGAAATGAGACAGATGCTGATGATTTGAGCTAAGTCACATGGTCAGTAAATAATAGAGGCAGGTTTAAAGGGCAAATCTGTCCACTTCCAAGCCTGGAACCCAGTGTCTAGGTTCAAGTTTTGTAGGAAAAAACCAATCCAGCAAATTACATGCACTTGTCTTCAAAGTTCCTCTGAGGACTTCAGATGCTCTGTCTGCCACACTGAAGGCTTTAAGCCACCTGGACAGTGCCATTAGGGCCCGACTTTAGTACATGGTACTGAGACTTTTAGAGAGATTGGGCAAGACCTGCCTGCTGATCTTACATGATTCCTTAGAGCACTTTCTATGCACCAAGAGGAGAAATGGGGTTTTCTAAGGACAGGAAACGCCTGTACGAGTCAGAGATGGACATGGCCATTGTGCAGTGAGGGTGGCAGTGAGAAGACCTGCTTTCACCAAGGAGTGGGACCATAGTGATGCAAAAAATGGGCTGGAGGCTGGGGGATGGAAGTCTGGAAGCCAGACATGGACAATTAGCTTCCATCCAAGAATGTAGGATCCATCATGGGGCTCTGAACAGGAGAGAGCAGTCTGCTTATGTATAAGAAATTCTCAGGATATTGGAAAAGATGGAGACTAGAAGCCTGATTTGGGGGGTGGGTGGTTGTTAGTAACTCCAGAATTTCTGTTGATGAGACTGGGAGCATGTCTGGGCCATGACAGGAGTTCTAGAGATGGTGATGATTTATTGAGTGTTTACTATGTGGTAGTAATCACTCACAGGATTCAGCCACATAGGAACTCATGTAATCCTTGCAACCATGATGGAGGGGAAGTACCATTTTGAATACTGTTGTGGAGAAGCTGAGAAACAAATTGGTGCTGGTGTCTGATATAGGGCTGGGCATAGGGGCTAGAAAGGAACAAGAAGATCAGAGAATCATGGGGGTGGGGTAAGGTTACAGCTCAGGGCTAGAACATTTGCCTAGCACATGCAAAGCTGTAGGTGTGACCCTCCACACTACACAGAAATAAGAAGAATTCTTGAAAGACGATCAAGGGTTGGACCTGGTGACCAAGGTGAGAAGAGACTGGAGGAAAGGGAAGATTTGCAGTGACTCCTCAGTAAGCCTAATGATCTTGTGTCAGAGCCATATCCTAGCGGCAAGTACTGGGGGAACTTACGATGCCTCTGTTAAATGGAAATGTGATGTTTCAAAGAACATATATCATAAATCAGTGCCAGACACAAATACTGAGATGTGAGAGAGGCCACTTGCTTCTGTTTGAGGAGGATGGCTGAAGTGAAGGGGACACGGACAGGCTAATATTGAAAGGGCCTATGCTTGACAATTCCTTCTGGCAAGCCAAAATGTGCTATCTTTAGACATCACCATCACAGGTCCCTTTCCTGAGGACCTTTTTCTTTACTCAACCTGAACAACAGCAATTCAAGCTCAAGAATTCTTGCCAACAAAAATATCCTGCCTTCCAGGTCATATACATGCTTTAGCAGAATGTTTCAGACGTTTGAAATGATGCAAATGTGTAAGTCATCCAAGGGGGTTGGACAAGAGAGGTCACACATCCCTCCAGATGAAATTTCCAACAATGCCTGAAACCCAAGGCATTGGACCCTGGTCTCCTACAAAGTCAGACACCACACCCTATCTTGGTCAGGTACATCATGGGATCTGCGTCAAGCTTTGATCCTCCTCAGGCAAAAATGTGGAGGTATCTTTCATCCCTAGCTCTATCTCTGAAATCCATCATCACTGCCAGCATGAGCTCTTCAGTTCACCAAACCTGAGTTATCCCTTGGCTTCTGACTTACTAAAGAACCTTGGACAAGTTATTTCATTCCTGATCCTTAGATTTGTCATTCGTAAATAAAATGAAGATAATGACAGCACCTTCTGATAGTGCTGAAATATACTCAAATCTGTAATATACTCAAATCTAGGGCCTGGCACGTGATAGGTGCTCATTACGTATACACTTCACTTGTCCCAGCCCTACTCTAATATGTTCCTAGAGAGTAAGGCTTCACCGTGGGATTTGGGGAAAAAAAAAAGCTTGCAGCCTACCACCACATTGTTGCTAATTGCAGGTTGACTGTGAGGTTTACCTGGCTTCCTGCTTGTGCTCCCTGGCTTTCTCAGCCAGAACTAGGGTGGCACTGTGGTCAGCCTGGCACTAGAAGCAGCAATCTTGCTCTGATATCCAGAGATGTTCTTGTCAATTTACTTTCCAACCCCTAGACTCCTGCACTAGAGGCAAGTAGCTCTCACCAGTGTTGTAGATCATCTATTACATACCATTTCACAACGTAAGTTCTATCCTCAACGCCATCTTACCTGGGAGGAAAATGAAGACCCTGGGAAGACAAATCACTTACTCTGGTATATGCAGCTAAAATCTGAGACAGTACATGGACTCCAAACCTCTGTACCACTCTGAACAAAGGAGTTTGCAGCCAATCCTTCTGCATGCTGCCCACATTTTCATAACCTGCTGTCAGCCCAGGAGGTTTGCTGCTTCTCTTAGCACAAGAGACCAGAACCATCTGTCGAGTGCTTTTTTTGAGGGAGCTGGTGTGACTGTTTCAGGGTAAAATGTAGAGAAATAGCATCACTTTTTTTCCTCCTCACAGTAAAAATAACCTGCAGGGATGAGAAGAACAAATGGAGGTGGGGAGGCTGACACAGAAGAAGGAGTTTAAGTGCTGCAGGCTGCTCACCTGGGTGCCCTGTACTACCATCTGCTTGATAGGGAGGCAGTGCTGGCCTGAGTTGCCAGCACTTCATGGCCATTAGCATCAGCCATCACAGGATCTTCCTCAAAGAGCTTTGGCTCAAGGAACTTCAAGGGACACAGAAAGGGTCTCCAGAAGGGGGTGACATTGTCCATATAGAGAAAGTAACATGATCACCAACCTCACCCTCTTTTGTATCAGCCAGCTCCAGACACAAACCGGACACAGCTTCTCATCATGAGACATGTTTTTAAAAATAAAAATAAACTGAAAGTAGTTGGTGAAGTTGAAATTGTTAATGTATGCAGTTTCCACTGGTGCTAGGATTAAAATAGCTTCTTTTTGAGAAAACTAGAGCTACTTATTTGTGTGATTCCAGGTCATCTTTCACTGGATTCCAGGACTGTGGGCTGAGCATGGGGTCACAGTGGTAAGAGCTCCATGGGGGCCCCAGGGTCTTTAGCTTGGCCCAACTGTGAGTCAGAGACCTGAGCAGATTCTTCCTTCGGGGGCCCACTTCATAGAACTCAATCTGCAGTTTCCAGGAGATCTGTTGTCAGCACTCCATTCCCAGGGAGGAGATTGAGCATGAGAAGTGGGAAGAAAGATGCCTAGCTAGTCAATAGGAAATTCTACAGCAGGTAGACCCAGCAGAATATGACATCATGTGGTGATTGCACTCACAGATTTTAGAAAATGGATCTTGGATTCAACAATAATCCATGTGGCTAGGTGTGGTGGCTCACACCTGTAATTCTAGGTATTCTGGAGGCTGAGATTATAAAGATCTCAGTTTAAGGCCAGCTCAGCCAAAAAATTTTCAAGATTTCATATCAACCTATAATACAGGCTGAGTGTAGCAATGTGTGCCTAGAATCCTAGCTTTTGGGGAAGCATATATAAGAGGGTAACAGTCCAGTCTGATGATGTTAAAAAAAATCACTGGAGGAGTGGCTGATGTGGTAGGATACCTGTCTATAAGCTTAAAGTTTAAGGCCTTAAATTCAAACCCAAGTGCCCAAAGCAGAAAACCATACTTCCTTCTTCTCAGATACATTCCTCTATGGCCCTTGCACTCTAAACTGATTTTTTTTCTTTTCATCTGAAAGATGTTGGTATATGTTCCTACCTTGCAGAGCACTGGGGAGTATTAACTAGTATCAAGCATGGAAAGCTCTTAGCAGAAAACCTGACACATATGGGGCCCAGTGAACAGTGGAATTACTAATTATTATTGGAGTTCTGAGCCCTGAGCAGATCCAAAGTAGCTGAAGGGGGTAGGGGTATGTGCGTAAATATGCATTCTGACAGTCCTTACCGTAGATGATGGTGGAACCAGTAACCGTCTGTTAGTGAAGGAAGAGACCCCGAAATATTTACTGGCTTAGCAGTCTACAGAGCGATTAGTGATGATTAGGATGTGTATTTCTATCTGAGGTAGTCTGGGATTCGAGAAAGTATGAATATACAGGATGGAACTTCACAAACCAAAAGGCTAAATAAGGTAAAAGTTTAAGTGCCTCGCCATGGGGAGACCTCCTACCCCACAGTGCCAGGAAGAAAAGTGATCCTGGGCTAATCCAGCAGGTCCACCAGGTCCCTCTGAGGAGGTGACCCAGACCTATGGTGCAGTGTGGTACCACTTGGGTAGGTAGGGCAGAGCAGGCAGGGCAGGGGCTTCTGACACCACTGTGCTGAGGATGCACCCAGAACCTGTCAGCCTTGCCTGGACTGGACTTCCAGTTTTATAGTTGTAGATCTTAAATGTGGGTGACAGATGTGGGAGAGGCACATTCAAGAGATGAAAGATCACTCCATCTGCTTGCTTCTGCAGAAAATGTGGAGACCAGAAGTGGCGGATGAATTTTCCGAATGGGGATCTTGGGGGTGAATTTTCATAGGAAGGAGCAGCATTTACAAACAACATAGACTTCACAAACTGGGACCCTGACACCATTCTCTGGAGGCAAAGTTGATTAAGGGGCTTGTTAGAGGAAGCCACTGTTAGGAAGTTCAGTCCATGTCTTTAGAAGAAAGCATACAGCCATTCATGCATCCAAGCTCTGCATTTCATCTACAGCAGAGATGGAATGAAGGTTTCTTCTGCTGGGATGTTTACATCTCCCTGGCACCCCTCAGCAGTGCCAGCATCTGCTGGAGCCCAGGAACACCCTGGGGGCTTGGTTAGTTAGGATCTATACTCCAGGTGGCTGTTCTGGGAAGAACACAGCTAATATCAGAAGTAACCATGTCACTAAAAAACATAAATATTACCCTCTTCCCTTGCAATCACCTGACTTGGACAGTGAAGTTCCAAACTTATTTACCAAGTATTCTCATACACAGATGCTACACTAGTCTCTCTATTCTCATTTAATCATCCCAACAACTAAGAGTGTTCTTACATTATTTCCATTTGAATAAGAAGGACAAAGAGACAGGTGCCCAAGCTTTGAAACTCTGAACTCCTGTTTTGAAGGCCAATGGAAAATTTTAAAGGTAATGCAAACTGTTGGGCATTAAGTTGAATCAGGCCTATGCAGACATTATTTATACAGGATCCTACAGCTGGTTTTGGGGTTTTGAATTCTACCTTGAGGAAGGTAGTAGCTTTAAGAGGAAAAAATGAAGAGGGAGATTCTTGTTTTTGGAAAGGGACAGGCAAATTCTCCTGTATTTATTATTGCTTCAAGCAGATGCCTCTAGAAGGCAGATCTTCTATCTTGATAAGGAATCATTTGCACTACACAATTTGAACTTCTCTCGGTGACTGTTTTACAAGAATTTCAGAGAAAGACACATGCACAAAGAATGAGTTTGTGACAAACTACTAATTTCTGGTAGTCTTCAAAGTATGGAAGGTATGTTCAGCAGAAGCAAAGTAACACCTTCCAGATAAAAGAAACATACATCATGGGCACTCAGAAAACAAGAGATTTGTTTAGAAGTAGAGATATACTGATATTTTGGAAACTGAAAAGGGAAGTAGCTGGATAGGAGAATCAAGCTTGGCTACTGCTTGCTTTGGTAGCCCCATCTATAATAGTATTTCTAAACATTTTATACACACACACACACACACACACACACACACACACACACACACACAAAACACACAGAGAATGTAGTATATTGTGAGCTTACTACATATATTGGATCCTTCAATCCTCACAAAAAGCTTATAGACCAGACACAGCAATTGCTATTATCTATATTTATAAATGATGCAAAGAGTCACAGTCACCTAGCTAGTAACCCAGGATATGTAGCCCCAGATCCCATGCTCTTAACCTTCCAGCAATCTTGGCACTCTGCCATCCAAGGAATGTGAGATAGTCATGAGAGGTCAGAGAAGGGAGGTTAGACCCAGTAACTGCACCATTTTCTAAGGCTGAAATGATATTTTCCTTCTATTAGGGCCTTTCTTAGGCAGCATCCATTGCCCCTTATAGTTCAGTCTTCTGTCTCTTACTGTTCCCAATCCCCTTTATTCTAACACCTTTTCAGAAAAGGTCCAGTTTAAGAATCAAGTGGATCAAGAATCAAAAGCTGTAAGCCATTTCCTCTCTCTAGTGACTTCAGGTAAAATAGCTTCAGTTTTCTTACTTGTAAAAATAGGTTATTAAGAATACCTTCATTGTAGGCTTCTGAGAACTAAAGGAGAGGCGAGATTAAGGCACTTAACAAGGAATCTGGCACATGGTCAGTACATGATACACCACCACAGTGAACACAAAATTCATCTCACTTGTGGTTAGCAATGTGTCTGATTGGCAGCACATGTATGTGGCTTGCGGTGTGTGTTTCATGGAATGCCTACACCTCTTTACTACTATATGAGGTGATTTGCAGGACCAGAAAGCTAACATTTCATGTCTCCTTATTTACCTGGTGCCATAGAAGTTACTAGAAGTAGTCCCCCTCTTCCAGTGCTGGCCTGGTTATCAATACTGCTTACCTCTAGATAATAAGGATAGATGTCCTTTGATGCTACATATGGACAGAGAATCAAGAACTTCCCCTGACCTTGCTCATGTTAATCCTGGCACTCTGAAAGTTGAACTTGGTAGGCAGTCAGGTTTACCATCCTCTTCTGTCTGCTTTGGCATGTACCCTGAGAAACTATGGATACTATCACCACCTGGTGGCCTTTGGAAGCAATACATGTATAGAAATTTCCCACAGTATCTGATTTAAGGCAAACCCTACTTGTCATATCCTGGGGATAGACAGACCATCTCAACCTACAAAACTGAGATCTGAGGATTGGGAGTGTAGCTTAGTGGTATAGTCATTTGCCTAATATGTATGAAGATCTAGGTTTAATTCCGAGGGTGGAGGTGTGATCAAAGGGGGGAAACAGTGAGGTGTAGGAGGAAAAGCACTGTGAGTCAAGGCATGTAGCCTTGGTTCAAATCCTACCCCCACCTTTTAGAATATTGAACAAATGAATTTTATGTGAGTCTGTTTCTTATATAAATCAGGATGAACGCTTTCCACTCTTTCCAGCTCATATGAGATGTGAGATTTCCCAAGAAGGATTGTACTCGCGACTTAAGGAATTGTAATCCTTTTGTACAACCCCTTAATAATTGCAGAAGATTCCATACTGTGGGAGGTGGGATCATGGTGGTTCCAGGGGCAAAGTGAGATAGGTACTTCTGAACCTGTGAGTCAGAGTCTGGCCTGGCATAGCCCCCATTAACTAAACCCAACAAAGAGCCAGGAGCAACCATGGATATAGCCCTGCATGTCTTCAGAGTGGGTGAAGTGGGGTCTTCACCCAAACTCTCCATTCTGAATCTGTTCTGAAGCTTATGCACCCAAGGTACTTGTAGATGGAGAGTGCCCAGTGCCCTCACTATTTTTGGAAATGAGGAGCTCATCTTAGGGTTCCTTAAGGACTGAATTCTGGATTGGAACAAGAGACAAGATGCCACACTCACAGGTGAGGCCACACAGAAGAGCTGGCCTCAGCCCAGAACTGCTTCTCTGAACCCAGGAATGTGATGGTATCTGGAGCTGGGCATGCAAGGTTAGCTCATCCCTTCCGATGATGGACAAAGGGCCCAGTGTGTGGTGTTGGGCAGTTATCCCAGTGGCTTCTGGCTACTCTGCTGAGGCAGCTGTCTGGACTGGTCCAGCCTAAGAAGCCTGAAGTTTTCTTGCTCTATCATCCATGGCAGACATGGGTCAGGACACGGTCATCCCTGCCCCCAGGCCCTAATATCAAACATGTGTCACAGGTACTGGCAGGAAGGGTTCTCTGTGGATTCTGAATGGCTCCCTTGCCCATAATGCCTTCTCCTCCTCCACTGGCTTTTTTTTTTTTTTGAGTACCTACTATATGCTAGATAAAGAGCTAGATGTTTTCACAGAGATCATCTCATCTTTTTCTTCAAAGTAGCCCTGGAAGGAAGATGGATCCCAAATTACATATATAGAAACTGAGGTTTAGGAAGGGTCAGTCACTCAGGCTTATCCCGAGTTCTGTCTGCAGGGCTTACCTTGATCTGCTGGTGAAAGACTTCCTAGAAACAGACCTGGAATGAATCCTATCTAGAGTGTGCAGTCTCACTGAGTAGAGGGAAGGTGCGAAAGACTTCCTAGAAACAGACCTGGAATGAATCCTATCTAGAGTGAGTGTGCAGTCTCACTGAGTAGAGGGAAGGTGCTTCACCAGAGGCCCAGTGACATGTCCAGTGTTGGTGCCTCTCACACCACCCACCTCCCTGTTCTTAGTAATTCCAGTGCCTTTAATTCTGACAGTACTCTATGAAGACTATGAATTAGTATAGAGAGCTGAGGGAGAAGGGCTCAGGCCTTCTTCTGGTGGCACAAGTATTTTTTTCCCTTACAATTTCACTTGCTACTTTTAAAAGGTAATATATGCAGATAGTTTTTATTAAAAAAGATTTACAACAGGACTATAAAATGAATGGAAAGCACCTATTTTTTCTCTTCCTCATTGTACCAAGCGATCACCTCTTAAGCAGGTCCTTGTATAACATTGTAGTACCTTCTGTGCCGAAACAAAGCACATTTAAACCCTCTCACAGTTGGAATTTCAACAACCAACAGCAATCTCCAGTGTGGCCAGCACTGCCATCTGGCTTCATCTGGATCTCATGATTGGTCTTCATCCGTGGACAATCTCTTATCTGAGTGACTTATAGTCACTGACTGTAAGATAGTGAGCAGACAGTGCTATAGGCTGCCAGGCTCAAAGCAGAGGCAGCAAGCTTGAGTGACATATGAAAGCCAATTGCAGCTATGCTTCCTAAATCTCTCCCCAAGTTACTTATTTCAGTGTGTGTGTGTGTGTGTGTGTGTGTGTGTGTGTGTGTGTGTAATGAGGGTAAAATTGATTGTCACATATACCATGAGTGGAATTTTTTTTAGTGTAGGGAGAGCATGGTTATAAATTCAGAAATAGCTCAGCATTAATTACCTTTCTACTGCACTTGTTATTTATGGAGTGTGTTTACTGTCATTAATGAAGCAAGTGCTAGAAGGGCATGGAAGGAGGACTGATCAAAAGAAAGTAGATTCATTTGGAGCAGATTTTTCCAAATCTACAAATTAAGCTGATTGGGCTAGATTTCTACTCACTGCCTTCCCTTCAAATTACTTCCATCCCAGTGTCATTTTCTTCCTGACAATGATGCCACCTGGAATATGGAAGGACCTAGAAGATTTGACTAAACACCATAGCATGTTCCCACTGCCTACTAGACACACTTGCCCAGTAGAAGGAGACAATGTGAGCAAGAAAAAGCTACACACACTGCAGCCTGTGGGGAAGGCTCTGATATGAGGGGTAGTTTTGAGGCCATGGATTTTGGTGGCCATTGAGATAAAAGACCCAAGCAGTTTGGATTTGCTTCAGAGAAAACTGACTCCAAGTCACAATTGTTTCTCCTACTGTTATAGGAACTCTTTAGATGCCCTTGTGTGTCCTGGAGTCTTCACATCAGCCTAGGAAACAGTAAGACATCACTGCTTCTCTACATCTTACAGGCTAGACAACTAGCAGGTGTAGGCTTCTATTTAGCCAGTCTTCTTTATTGAGATTCAGGTCAAGGCCTTAGAGTCCTTGACCCACCTTCAAGAAATCTTGGACAAGGAAAAAGAAATTTAACAGACAGCCAAGAGTGTCACAGCCTAGACTGGATTTCAGTTCTCTATTCATAAACTCTCACTATTTAACCTTCTTTGGATCTCTATTCCTTTACCCATAAAACAGGCTTAGTAAATGCTTATACTATATGTTCTTTAGGGATAAGGATAGGACTGTCTGTCTATCTCTAGCCTGTGCTGGCACAGTAAATGTTGGATAAATACCTGTTTAGTGAATGAATAGGCATTATTGTGTGCATTGAAATAGGACAAAATGTTTACTGGGAGACCCTTATGGGAAGCATTCAGTGTGCAATGTCATTAATACCGTGTGGATGTGGCAAACACCCTTCTCCCAGCTAAGAAGGGGCAGACTGAGAGAAGAAAGAGAGCATCTTGCATATCACTGAAGGACAAGGTTGTGAGAGATAGAGAAGAGATTGACCAGCCCTCAAGGGTGATAAC
This sequence comes from Megascapheus bottae, assembly GCF_031878675.1. NCBI lineage: Eukaryota > Metazoa > Chordata > Mammalia > Rodentia > Geomyidae > Megascapheus > Megascapheus bottae. The sequence goes on along the minus strand of NC_143524.1, from coordinate 30,747,128 downwards.
TGACAAAAGCCAAGGCTGAAACTCAAAGCTTCTAAGTCTTGGTGTCATTTCTGGGCCAGTCATATCTTCATGTACTCTGAAGTTTCACACAGAGATTGTTTAAGCATCCATTGTAAGATGCTCTTCCAATTTCAAGCACTCTGTTTTTAGAGATTTTATTACACTGAGCATTTGGCAGCAATGGACTTATTTCTCAGTTTGCTTTTTAATAAGCTTAAGGACTGTTGTTGTTATTTACATAGTTAATGCAGCATTTATAGTTCTTGAGTTCAAAGGCTTGGAGCTCAGGGTGCCATTGAGATGGTAAAGTCAAGATGTGAGGAGCATGTGAGGCCATCGCCGTCACAGATCAGTACTCACGTCTTTGGGCTCTACCTCACATGCTAAGTGCTGGCTGCTGCTACTTGTTCCAACTTTGAAGGCAGTTCTATTCTTTTTATTATGATTTTATTTTTTTCTGGCATAAGATGGGTGATTAGGAACTGGGGGCAGCCAGTAATTAAGCTTACCTATCAGAGCTGAGCTTGAGTCAGAATGAGACACACCCTAACTTTCCCCTTGTATCCCCACATGTCAAGGGATCTGACCCCAAAATGTTGGAACTGGGATTACTGAGATGAAAATTCATCTGAGTTACTTACTTGTCATAACTTAGAGGGGCTGTGAACTCAGGCTGCTTGAGGAAAGTACTCACTGGTCATAGACCATCAAATTCCAAACCATAATTGCTGCTGGAAGCAATTTTGGATCACAACATTTGGATTCAGTATTCATTTGTCTCCCAGAGAAGAACTTTGGGGGCCAGTCCAGAGCAGTGCAAAGCCCACAAAATCTCTCAGAGCTGCTTGTCATCTGTGGGAGACCCGATCTGTGGCTTTGAGGCAGCAGGGTCACATACTTTGCTCCTGCCGATGGGCCATGTGAGCCAAAAGCTAGATGGAGGCTTTGTTCTTGACTTTTGAAAATTATAGTCTCATATACTTCAAAGAGATTCTAATGAGGATATTGGAGGCATGGAAATTTCAGCTTGGCAAATGTAGTTTTCAATTCCATGAAGTTTGGTGTGACTTGATTTCTCTAGTGAGCTTTTCTTTTTCTTCCCGGCCTCATTTAGGTGCAGGTTGTCATGAAGGATCTTGGATAACTTTACCTTTCCTTTTCCCTGTTTGTTTCTAGAATGTTCAACTTGCCCAACGTTTTATCAACAGCTCCTATCTAAATTCTTTCTCTTGTCTTTCTTCTTAAGCAAGGTTTGGTTAAACTAGCTCTTCTTCCTAAAATGTTTATTAGACATTTTCTGTATATTTATCAATCTTGAACCTTCTCACTTATACAAATCTTCCTTTTCTTTCACTACCATATGTTTTACTTTTTTTTGCCCCAACTGTTTTTTTTCTTGAGTCTTTTGGCTTTTACAGAACTCACCCAGGGTTGCTTTCCCAGATTTTATATACATTTGCCATCTCTGACCAAGAAGTTTTAAATACTTAGGATTTCTAGCCAACTGAACCAGCCTTCTTCTGCTTTGGTAACCCTCAACCACTCTGTTGACAATGCTTCCAGAATATTCCTCAAAGTAGGGAGTCTGAATGTCCAGTCAGAAAGAGTCTTAATAAGTAGTTCTGTCCCTTGCATGGGATAAGATTACTGAAGCACAAAAGGGAAAGCAACTTGTCTATGATCGCACAAGGACTCAGGATAGGACCCCACCTCCTTACTTGTCCATTTGACTTCTCTTCTTTGATAGTTCATTTCTATATACAAGTAGTACCAGACAGATTCAACACCCTGCTGGGTGAGAATTGCAGCTATTTGTGGAGCATTAACCATATGCTGTATACTGTGCCAAGTGGGTTTTATATATACCTCATTTCTTCTCACCAAGCATGCTGTGAGATGAAATCCATTTTACAGATGAAGAAACTGAGGCAACAATATGTTGGTGCTAGCTGGTATTAGTTGTCAAGAGCCAGTAATGTGCCTGTCTCCCCAGTTCCAGGTTTTGAAATATTGTATTTCTGGCTAAAATCAGCTACAACAGAAATATTTGTACAACAGAAATTGCCAAATGCTCTACATCGTTTTTTTTTTTTTTACTTTTTTCCCCCATGTCTCATTCTTTCCCAAAGGAGATCCAATTTACCAGCATACTACAGGCTTACATATCAAATTTTCTATCAGAGTGGTCTCAGAACAGGAGTTTCTGACTTCAAAGCCTGAGTTTTTACCCAATATTTGACAGTTAGTCAATAAAGCTAGGTTTTTTCAATACCCTCTTGTGCTGAAGGTGGTAGTAGAAGGGTTATGGCAGAGTATGGAGTAACATCTATGGAGACCACACCTGACAGTCTGGAAAGGTTTGCCCTTATTGTTCCCAGATGTCACTCTTCTCTCACCACATAGGTCATTGTGTCCCTTACTGGGTTTTGAGTTTCCCAAGCACAATCCCAACTCAAAGCCTGTGTATTTGCTATTACCACAGGCTTAATTGCCTTGTATAGATGTGGAGCTTGCTCCCTTCTTTATCTGTGCCCTCCCTTGACCAGTTCATTTAAAGTAGCATACCCAGTAATCTTGGTTCATTTTCCTCAGTGTTTTCATAACATTATCACTTTCTTTGTTTATGGTACCTAGGCATTTGCATGTTCTTTTTCTCTTCTGTGGAATATAAGACTTGTATTTTGATCACTGTTAGCTTCAGAGTACAGTTTCAGAATAGACAGGAACTACATGAATGAATGAATAAATGAATGAATGGTATTCTACTGCACATGCCCATTCTTCTTGGTATGACTTAGACCCTCCACTACTAGCTCAGATGTTCACCTTGGAAGCCTTTGCCTTTCTCCCAGGCTCTCTGAACTCATAGGATCTTCCTTCTCTAGAATCTTCTGTCCAAGTTGGAGTTGCTTTGTACATGTTCTCACCATCTACCCCAAATTCGGCCATCAGTGATATCTGCCAATGCTGATGTGCTAAGGACTAATTGACTAAACTTTTGTAAGGAAAACTTTGACCCTGAAAACTAATTACTTTGCCGTCTTGGAAATGAAAATTGCGTGTTTCATTTAAACTCATTTATTTAAGAGTGTGACTGGATCTGGCTGATTGTGACCTTTGGAGAAACAAATAGGAGGACTTAGGTGACACCAAGCAAGAGGATAGTTGGAGTAGGTCCCAGTCTGTGGATCAGTGCACTTGTTGTTACCGGAAAGGTCACACAGACATTGTCCACATTCCCTGGGTAATGCTTGCCAAAAAATACATTATCAGGACCAGGAGTTTGGCCTAGTAGTAGAGTGCTTGCCTAGCATGCACAAAGACCTGGGTTTGATTCCTCGGTACCACATGCATAGAAAAAAGCCAGAAGTGCTGCTGAGGCTCACGTGGTAGAGCTCTAGCCTTGGGAAAGTCCAAGGACAGTGCTCAGGCCCTGAGCTCAAGCCCAGGACTGGCAAAAAAAAAAAATACATCACACATCTGTCATTCCAGCCACACATGGCATATATAGAGTTTTATAGGCAAAAACATGAGACCTTTTTTGAAAAGAAACTAAAGTAGAAAGGCTGGAAACATGGTTCTGGTAGTACAGGCCCTGCCTACCCAGCACAAGATCTTGAGTTCAAACCCTAGAGCTACCAAAACAACATACAATCATAAACATACATCCTCTCAACATACCTACTTCCTCTCTCCCAAATGTTCCTTTTTCAATTTAAAAACATATTTTTTTTGCCAGTCCTGTTGCTTGAACTCAGGGCCTGGGCACTGTCCTTGAGCACTTTTGCTCAAGGCTAGTGCTCTGCCACTTGAGCCACAGCACCACTTCTGGCTTTTTCTGTGTATGTCGTACCAAGGGCTTCATGAATTGAACCCAGGGCTTCATAAATGCTAGGCAAGCACTCTACCAATAGGCCACACTCCTGGCCCTAAAACCATATTATTACATAGGATTTAAACCACATAGACAAGGGATAAAGATAAAGAATAATCTCTTCAGATAGAATTTGTGAATATTTTTATTGGTTTATTTTTAGGTTTTTTTCCCCTACTAACTGACAACCATGCAAAATTTGTGAGCCATGTTTTAAAAGACTTCATATATCATAGACATCTTTCCATGTCTTATGCGTACTCACTTTGATTAGTCGGGAAGTATTTAATTGAATGAACATACCATCATTAATTTAGCACCTCACTGACCATAGAGCATTGATGTTGTTTCAGGCAGTGTTATGATGAAATTTTCCATGAATGAGTCTTAGACAAATACTGATTCTTCTTGGGGTCTATACGTTTAGTTGCTCAAAGTCAATGCTAAAGACCAAATGTCTATACACTCCAGTGCAATGGTGCATTTTGGAGAGGAGCTCTTGGCAGGTAACCAGGGCTGGTTGAATTCATGAGATGAAGCTCCCAAAATGGAAAGACTGGCCTTTACAAGGAAATGAAGTGACTAGGATTCAGGGAGAAGACACCTAAGAATCAGGGCTGGTTTCTAGCTTCCATAATTGTGGGAAATAAATGTTTATTGTTTTAGCCACCCAGCCTATACTATTTTGTTACAGCAATTTGAGCTAACTAATGTTCCTTACTTCCCCCAGGTTCTCTGCGTAACTTAAAATAAATGGTGCCTACTATATCCTGACCATGATTTTACTTCTAGGCCTTTGCATATCCTGTTCTCTCTACTTGATAGCCCTTCCCTCCAGTTTCTTTCCTAACAATCATAGATTTTTTTTTAAATTTGCAAATCACACATCTCCTTGATTTTAATATTTCTGAGTCTAGGAGTGAGTGAGCATATTGGTATGGTAGTGTGTCATAGGCCTGAGAAATATTCTTCATCCTTCAAGCCTCAACCTCTTGGATTTGGGCTCTTTCCTTGTTTCTCTATCCTCGTCACAATCATACTATACCTTCTTGCCTATTTTTTGCCTGTGGCTATACAGGACTTCCTTGCCAATGCAAAACTATATTTTGTTCCTCTATGTTCTGCTCCAGGAAAGATGCTCAAGGCAGGCAGCTGGGGGTGGTGCCTATATTTGAGTTTGCTGCTATTCTTCTCACTGAAAGACAAATGGAATCATTTCCTTGATCCAGGCCGCAGTGAGCTCCTTATGTAGCCCTTTGTGGGTGGGTCAGAGCTGCTCACCTGTTCCAGCTAGGAGCAATGTTCACTTAAAGTTTGGTGGGTGTGTTAGTTTATTTGTCAGAAGGACCCAGGAGAGTGGGTGGGTGGAGGTTTCGATCATTTCTCTCCACCTAGTTGTGAAGAGCTTCCAGAAAGCCCTTTAGTAGCACAGCAGTTGTTTTCACTGGGCTTCAGAGTCAGGAAGTGCTTGGATTTCAACTTTACAAAAGGGCTTTTATGGCTATCATCTTCCATGCTGTCCCTTTACCCCGTCCAGGATTCAATAAGGTGAGGAGTAGAGAGGGGAATTTGAGCTTTTTAATGTCTCTTGACTTCTCTGTTTTTCCTCCCTGCTTCTGGATCCTTTTGATCATATTGCATTCACAGACCCTTCTCTGCCTTGCATGACTTTTGCTTTGCTTTTGGTGATTCCTCAGCAATTAGCAAGAGAGCATGCTACAGAAGGTTGAAAAGATGGAAGTACATCCTCTCTGGAATAATGAATAATCTCATTATTCCAAATCATTTGTCTACAAAATATCCAGTCAAATTTCAGCTGGGTACCAACATTTTAATGATCATGGGTTCTTTTGGTCTGACTTAAAGAGATTCTGAGTTTGGAGGCAGGGTTGTGGAAGGCAGCTGGACCTGAAAGGGTAGATGAAATTCATACAGAGGAAAGTGGAGGAAAGGGGAAAAACCTATGCTGAGGCTGAAGCAAATCATGAGGAAACCGAGGAGACAGGAGTGCTAAGGCTAAAGAAAGTATTGACTATGATGGCCAATTCGATGTGTGGGTAAACAAGATATCCCCCAGGCTTGTTTTGCCAACTCATGTGATGGCATGGGCTTTTTCACCAGGATAACCCAGCCTCCAAACTCAGTAGCTCTCCCAAGTCAGGCCAAAAGAAACTATGATCATTAAAATGTTGTCATCCGATTGAAATTTGACTAGATATTTTGTAGACAAATGATTTGGAAGAGAGAGATTATCCCTGAAAAGCTCAAATGCCTCTTCTTACCTCACTGACTAAACACAACTGAAAAATATCTGTCAGAAATTTTCAGATCTGTCAGATCTGTTTTTTTTCTCCCTTTGCACCATTTAACCTATTGTGGAATGGAAGAATAGAGATTTTTTTCTTCCCCTTTCTCTCATTGGCTGCTAGTACTTCTATCCTGTAACCACAAGTCAATTTTACCACCATCAACTATCCCGTTCTTAGTTCCAATCCATCTACAAGAGGTTTTTCCAGCTATATTTTCCAAACAGAAGCAGTACCTCCTTCAGAATAATTCTGGAAGTCGCCCTTCTGTAAGGTAGCTATTTATACATTTAGCCCTCTGTAACTGCCCTTGTATGCCTTCATTTTACAAATTAAACAATTGAAAATAAGGGAAGTAAATTGGTTTGCCCAGTCACACAGTAGCTAATATGAAGAGTAAGATCTCAATTTATGGATTGTGATAAGGATGAGTTTAAGGAAAGTAGGCACACGGGTTAAGAACTATATTTATTTTCTAGGGCTTCCATCACAAAACTTCTGTGTTGCTGGTGAATCAAAACAATAGAAGTATATTATCTGATAGTCTGGAAGCTAGACATCCAAAATCTAGTTATTGACAAGGTTGAATGTCTTTTATCCCTAATGTTTCTAATGCATTATTATTAGCATTTTATATTAATATATATTTTATGAAGTGGTTACATGGTGATATTTCCATTAATGCATGGAGTGTTCTTTGATCAAATTCATCCTCTTTATTTATCCTTATCCCACTTACCCCCTGGACACACACTGTTTTTTTAGACACACACTTTTTTATATAATGATATTTTTAGTATTGAGGCATGAACTCAGGGCCTCAGGCTCTTGCTCATCTTTTTCACTCACAGTTGGTGCTCTATCATTTTGAGCCATACCTCCACTTTTGACTTTTTTCTGATTAGTTATTAGAGACAAGAGTGTCATGGATTTGTTTGCCTAGCTCACAGCCTTGATCCTGAGACCTAAGCCTCCTAAGTAGCTAGGATTATAGGCATGGACCACTCTTGCCCAGCTCTATTTTTCTTTTCATGAAATTTTATGTATTTAAATTTCTTAAAGTAATTTTCCAGGCTGGGAGTTGGCCTAGTGATAGAGTGCTTGCCTAGCATGCATGAAAACCCGGGTTTGATTCCTCAAGTACCACATACATAGAAAAAAGTCAGAAGTGGTGCTGTGGCTCAACTGGTAGAGTTCTAGCCTTGAGAAAGCCTAAGGACAGTGCTCAGGCCCTGAGTTCAAGGCCCAGGACTGGCAAAAAAAAGGGGGGGGTAATTTTCCACAGTGTTTTAGTGCCAGCAATATTTGGTGATTTTTTTTCTATTCAATCTTTACCTTCATCTCAATGCACCATTCCCTCTAATCATCCAGGCTAGGACCAATTCATGAAGAGTCTAGAAAGTCACATAAAAAATCTGATGGGCAGGCGTCATCATGAAGATTTTTGACCAAGAGAATGACAAGGTGGGACCTAAAATCCCCTGATCTGACAGGCTCCCTGTTCTCTCTTGACACATCTCCTACGCCTTGCTGCTTTTTTAAAGAACTAAACAAGGTGGGCTTCTGCCAGAAGATGAATGTGTTCTGAGAAGTGGCAGCCTTTTCCCCTTTCTGGAAGCTTTGCATTTGACTCTGTTTTGAGTTGGGCTGATCAGTATGCGGCATGAAACTATTTAAAGCTGATGCATTAGTCACAACAAAGCTGCTCCCAATGGGAGCTCAAGAAACTGATCTGAGTGCTAGTTTCCCAGTCACTTAATTTGCATCCAACCTTTGGATTCTTTGGACTTCATGCATGGAGCTTCTTTCTTGCATTGTCTTTGGTATAGGAATAGCTTCGAGGCTTAGTCAAGCCACATTTGCAAACCTTCCTGTGGTCAGAAGCTTCTGTGAGGCAGAACCCAGACAGGCTGACCCAAAGGAAAACCCAGAGTGTATCATGCTAGGTGGGCATAGCTACAGAGGTCCTTGGTGACTGAATATACATTTTGACCTGCCCACCCCCCTCGCCCCTTGCAACACACTGCAACACACACACACACACACACACACACACACACACACAGGCAGAGACATGGAACTTATTGGGCATTATTTTGAAGCCAGGAGAGCACTAAAGCTTTAATTCTGCTCTAGTGGTGGAAGATACAGCTTCCATCTGCCTCTGGGCCTCTGCCAAACTCAGACTGTCCTCAGAGGAAGTGGATCTGGGAAAGGCACAGTTGGCCTCAGCCAATGTGCAAAAATCTGAGATTTGCTGTTTATTTTTAGCAAGATTACCCAAGTTGCAGGGCAGTTTCTCCAAGCTAGCTCTGGGAAATGTCTTTAGATTCTGTAGCTGTGAATTGGACAAGGCAGCAAGCAAAGGGATAATGAAGAGAAGTCAAATACCTGAATCACAGCAGTTTGTTCCTAAGTCTCTAACTAGCTGTGTGACTTTAGATAAGTTACAGAGCTTCTCTGAGCATTAGTTTTATTGGCTAGCAAGTAGAGTAAAGTTTCAGAAACATAGACTAAGAGGATTTGGTAGACTATACTGGTGAGATGGGAAGGATAATGGAAAATGTATAATCTTTTTCCTACACACCATGATAACTTTCATTTCCTGAGGTACAGGAAGTGCTAGATGCTATTTTGAATACTTTCATGGATTATCTTCTTTTATTTTCAAACACTGAAAATAAATAACTGCAATCCTCACAGCAGCCTTTGAGGTAAGTATTTTTCACTTCCACTTCCTACATTGAAGAACTTTGAACATAAAGGAGATTGCTCACCCTGATTATTGAGCAGCACCTATACTATTCTATCCAAGACACTAGAACAGAAATGAACAAGACAGGAAAGTTTCTGCTACCCTCTCCTTCCCCTCACACCTGGAACTTGCATTTTAGTAGCAAAGAAACATGATGAAATCCATAAGAAATGTAATTTCAAATAGCAGTAAGAATGCTGAAGAAAATAAAATGTTGTGAAAGGTCAGGGAAGGCCTCTGAGGAAAAGAATCACTGGAGCAGGGGTGTGGAGATGAGTCCATTGTAGAAAACAGTGCTGATCAGGAAGCCATTCCCACTGAGGGGGCCAGGAATGTGTCCACAGAGATAAGGCTGGGGACAGAGCCTGGATTGGACAGGGAAGGACAGACTGGGTTGGGGCTGGAAGCCTTTGTAGTCCTCTCTGTTCCACTACAAGACAAACAAGCCACAGAATTGGGGTTTAGTGGGTCCCCCAACACCATTAGGGTTGACAGACACTCAAATGTATAACAGAAGAGTGACCAGAGGGTGGTGAGACTGGTGCTCACCATGTGACTAGATATGGTTAGCTGGCTGCCAAAGAGAACACTAGAGGGATAAAGCCTCTGCTTCTGCCTATTACGGCACACCCATGAGACTGCACTCTCACTAACCTTTGTAGGGTTTCATTAGAGCCCCCTTTGTCTTCAGAGACATACTGGTAAACATCCTGAATAGCCTGGTCAATACCTTCTCTTCAGAGAAAGGAGTGATATATGAAGATGACAGAAAGCAGTTGTGGAGTGCTGGACCCAGAAGACACTCTAGGGATAACCTAGTCTGTTATTATCACTTATAAGAAAGGTGTCATTTTAATTGAGACTTATAGAAGACAGTTGGTGAGGAGTTGGAGCTATAGCTCAATTGGTAGAACACTTGTCGAGCAAGTGTAAGGCCCTGAGTTTAAACCCCAGGACCATTAAAAACAAAACAACAACATCAATACACACAAAAAGGTAACAGCCAAACATCAAAAGAAAAAAACAGTAAGTTGCCTCCTGCCCCCGTCTTTCTCTTTCTCTCCTTCCTTATTTCTTATTTGTTTATTTCTCTTTTCTTCTACTGGGAATTGAACCTACATCCTCAACTTTGGAGCTACATCCCAGCCATTTTAGTTTGATTTCATTTTTGAGATGGGATCTCCCCAGAACCTTTGACCAGACAAGTGTCCAACTGAGATCTTCCTACCTCTGCCTCCTGAGTTATTGGCATTACACTCATGTCCTGGCAATATGCCTGGTTTTGCTAAAAGTCTTTCTGGGTAAAAACCGAAATCAAACAAGTTTCTTTTTTTCTGACTTAAAAAAATGGGGTAAATTGACGTTATTTATTTATTTTGCCAGTCCTGGCTTGAACTCAGGGCCTGAGCACTGTCCTTGGGATTTCTCAAGGCTAGAGTTCTACCACTTGAGCCGCAGAATCACTTCCAGCTTTTTTCTATGTATGTGGTACCAAAGAATCGAACCCGGATCTTCGTGCATGCTAGGCAAGCACTCTACAACTAGGCCAAACTCCTGGCCCGTAAATTGACTTTTTGTTGAAGAGATTGGCAGCAGTCTGGAGTAGGGCCTCTGGCATCAGGTAAGCCTGGGCTTTTTCCCATGTCTGTTCCTTAATAGCTTTGTGCTCTTGTGCATGTTTCTTGGCATCTGACTTACTAGTTTAGTAAAATATCAGCACTACTGATACCCATTTCATGAATATTTATAAAAGGATTACTATATATTGAATAGTTTATTATAGGCAAATGTTCTTCTCTTTTACCACATGGCGGTGCAGGAAATGAAAAGAAAAAGGAGCAAAAATGCAAACTTTGTGGAGGAGCAGGGTTGGGACCCTCACTATCTTGAGTTCAGTCCTCTGTAGCATCTCTCAAAGTTGAACTTTGAGTTCATTTTCATATAAGTGTTTGTTATTTGCATCTATTCCATGAATATTTCTAAGAGGAACACTTCTCTATGAAGTGAGACTTCCCATATGTGAATATGGATTTAGAATGGAGCTTGATTTTCATTGCATTTCAAGATCAAACGCAACAACTCTGCCAGCTTGCTCCAGCTTTATTCCTCAGGAAGCTTCTGGATAAAGAGACAAACTCTCTGGGTCCAGAACACACCCTTTGCCCCTTTCCAGCCCCACTCCCATGAGACTCTGAGAAAGTATTGTAGGTTTATAAGATTATAGATCCTCAAAGGCCATCAGCACTGAACCATGGGTTCTGTGAGAAATAAGACTAGACAGTGATATCATGATTAGTCACCACCTCTAGATGAGCCATGTGCTGAGAACTGACCATTCACTGGGGACTGTGCCTTGATGGCCCTTAACTGTGTATTTATGGGCCTTTTAGAGACAAGATGAGGATCACCATACTGGATTTCTTTTTGTTATTTGTTATTTGTTTTTGTTTTTTGCCAGTCCTGGGCTTGAGCTCAGGGCCTGAGCACTGTCCTTGGAATTTCTCAAGGCTAGAGCTCTACCACTTGAGCCTCAGCAATTTTTTTTTCTATGTATGCAGTACCAATGAATCAAACTCAGATCTTCGTGCATGCTAGGCAAGTACTCTACCACTAGGCCAAATTCCCGGCCTCATCTTGCTGTTTTATCCATCACAACTGGATGCAACTAGAAAAATGACACTTTTCTACCATCAAGTGAGAAAGCAGAATCTCATGCTCTTTCTGAAGAGTTTGAGCTGAGAGAATCAAATCCTGTCCGATATCTCTGGTTAGAAAGAACCAGTTAAAAGCTACAAGTACAGTTGACTTTGGCCCTGAGATCTACCAGGAAAAGGAGGGGGGAAATAGGGAAATAGTGAGGAATCAGCAGCACAAGCACTTTGCTAGCGAGCTCTTCCAGTCTTGCCGTGAGTAAGTAATTCCATCCCAGAATCCAAGCAGCTTTGCTTGTGCCCCAAGGTGAAGAGTTTGGAAAAATGCCAGTACTGGTGGTTCTTTGAGTGAAATAAAGGAAAGGAAACTCCCGTGGGAATGCTGCTTCTTGGAAAATTGCCTCACCTGAGCCATGTGCAGGACTGGCAGCAGAGTGACCTTGCAGGGGATATAGGGCACCTTACAGGGACTTCCAGACCCAGGGATTGCCTTCTTGTGGCTAAAGGAGAGATAGGAGGCCTTGGGCCTTTGAGGAGTCATTCATTTCTGATATGGAATTTCCATTCCTGTGGGGAGATACAGACCAAATACAAATAAACAAGTTTATTTCAGCAATGACAAGTGCCCAGAAAAGAAGAGTGGGGTGTTCAAAAAAGGGTAGAAGCCATTTGAGATGAGGGCTCTGCAGGGGAAGAATTAAACTAAAGGATGGCCTGAGAAGCCCAAGGGCTTCAGATAGTGGAGCTGCTCATGCAGGGGCCCCAAGTGAGGCCGGATATGGCCTGTGCAATGGAAGCCAAGGCCAGTGTCACTGGAACCTCTCATGCTTTAGTGGCTCTGCTGTTTCATACCTGGGACAATGTCACCCCACCTTGGGGAGTCACTGAGTAGCCATCTGCTGGGGGAGGTATGCTCTTTCAGAGGTGCTTTGGGGACCTGCAGAAATTAACTCCAGGACCACTTACATCTAACCACCACCCAGCTCTGGCGGGCCATTTCCCTGTCTTCCCTTAGGGAGCTGCCTAATTTCCTGCCTACTGCTCTCACACTGGTCCAGGCACCAACATCCCGCCCCAGGCTACAGCAGGCACTTCTAGACAGGGTTTCTTTTATATCCTGGAGTCTTTTCATGTTATGGTCCGTCTTTACACTGTGGTCAGAATGATCCTTCCCATGCCACACAACATCACAGCCTCCTGATCCCCTTCCAAAGCACACATTCCTCTCCACAACATATACACAATGACCTTTGCATCCCTCAATTTCTCTTCCAGCTTTGTTTCTAGATATCTGAAGTTTCATTTAATATGATCTACTTAAGCAGCCTTTCTTCCATTTCCTCTGATAAGCTTTATTAACTGTGAGTTCAGGACCTTTGCATATCCCAGGATGGTTTTTAAGCTGTTCTATGCATGTTGATCTCACTAATGTAGCTATTACTTTGAGAAGTCTTCCTTATTTTTCAACACAAAGACTCTAAATCATATGTTCTGGTTACATGTTTCCAAGAGTGCCTCATATTTTTTCTCCTGTAGAGGACTTATGTTTTATTTGTTATATATCATCCATGACTCCAAGAGACAAGGAAACCAGGTATTTCTTGTTATTACTTTGGCTTCTGAACTTAGAAATTATCTAGAGCATGCTGGGACACTGCTTAGTGGAATCATGCAGTGATCATGGAAGCACAAGGCCCTGAATTCAGATTTCAGTATCATAAAAAAATAAGCAGGGGTCAGGAGCATCCTAGGTATCTCATATGTATTTTTCAAAGCAACGAAGAAATAAATGTTCACAAAAATCTTGGATCCTAAATGTTTTGTTTGAATATGCTTTTTGCTTTCAACAAGATGTAGTAACAGGAGACTGTCTGTATTTTCTGTTCCATTCTCTTATAGAGATGGTGATTGATATCTGAAAGTTCAAGAATAAGCATAGCAAACATGAATTCTGGCAGATGAACAGCTTGCTAAGGAAGTCTGCTCCTGCCTTCGACTATCAGAACAGTGTTATTTTCTTTGGCTTATAGTGGTTTAAGACTGTGTATACTCAGGGAAAAAGTGTAGACCCAGGGTGTGGAGTCAAGGCCAGGGGTGAGTCTCAAATAATAATCAAGTAAAAGAGGGTTGTATGAAGCCTGGTGAGGGACATTGCCGTTCTCAACGGCTGAGGAATTGGAACATTCCCCCTGTTTCAATGTGGAAGTGAGTGAATTAGGCTTCATTTTATGTCATACCTCAACCAATAAGTCAAATATGATGGTATATGCCACCATGTGATACCAGTTAGAGGGTAAGCATAGGGAGATGGTTTGTGGTTCGAGGCCTGCCAAGGCCAAAAGCACAGAAACCAAAAAGAACTAAATCACAAATAGTCTAGAAACATATTTTGTGTGATAGAATGCTTTCAGGTAAACCATAAGACCTCCAAGAAAGGAAGGAAGAAGAAATATAATGACAATTCGTTATCTCTGATAAGTAGAAATGAGTCCAAGAGACTGGGATTTGTCTGTGCCCCCAATTAACAATGTATAAGAGGGTGTTCCCAAATAGAACTGGATGTGTCCTGCATTTCAGGAGATACAAAGCTAAGAACGTCAGATTCATAGCCTTGTCTTCTCCAAGCTCAACCTCTATCCAAATCCATTTGTAACTTTGGGGAAATTGATTTAACTTTTGAAGTTTGTTTTCTCACTAGTAAAATAAGAAACAATAGGAAACATTTTTTTCCTTATGGATAGTTCTGAAAATTAGTATTAAATGATTCACAACTGAGTCTTAATGCATTTTTCTCTATTTTCTCAAATAGCATCAGTGGCATCATCATTCCATACATTATGTGTACGTATGTAAGTGCATTTAGCATGTATGCTGAATCTACCTGTCTCCACCTCAATGCCTTATCATCATCTCAAACTGAACCAGGGCAGATCTATGATTCTTCAAACCCATATCACCAAGTGCTTCTCTCTTAGTTTTCTGCACCAGTCAGGGACACTAAAATCTGCCCTATTATCAAGCTGAACACCTGCGGGCAGTCCCTCACTGTTCATTTTCTTCACATTCAGTTTGGAAAATCTGCTAGTATATCCAAAAATCAATCGTACCTGACCATCCACATTGCCTTCACCCTCTCACTCCTGAGTTGCTGTCCCAGCATCTGCTCACCTTCCTGCCACCATCCCAGGTATATGTTAGTTCCCTGCAGGAACTTCCTGTAACACTGGAAAGAAAATCCAAATAGATTTCTGTCCTTCAGATCTCTATTTTCTGTATGAAGCCAGATGATAAATATTTTAAGTTTTCGGAGCTAATTAGGAATCTGACATACAGTCTTCAGTCTCCTTTTCCTTCTCTCTTTTTTTTTTGAAAAATGTAAAACCAGTTCTTATCTCATGAGCTAACAAAACCAGGCAGAGAGCTGGTTTTGGCCTCAGGCCACAGACCAAAAGCTGTCTCTTCTTTTCTCTCTGACTCCCTGATCACCCTCTACCTGGCTCTGAAAAACTCTTTATGAATTGCCTGTGGCAATTGAACACTTGACCTCCTGTTTCTGTGCCCTAGAATGCCCTTCCTTTAATTAGATATGCTATGAGACTTGCATTGTCATGTCTGTTTACAGGTGTCCTCCTTGAAGAAGCCTTTCTGGGCAGCCCCTCTCAAGTACTCCCTCATCCACCCAAGCTGTGCTTCTCCTAGAATCTCCTGCATTGTCATAGTATGCTTGTCTTCTATGTAGGCACCCCCAGAATATCAACCCTTTGAGGTCAGGAACTCCCTTTATCTTGCTTGCTAGTTTTGTTCTGAAAGGCACAGAATAGAAACAGACACTTGTTAGTCATGAAAAGATATTTTTGGTTAAGTTCATCCAGCCCTTGTCATGACTCTCCTCTGCAACAAGGAGGCTCTTTTTACATCTTCAGCAGAGCACAGAGAAAAAGGGTGGTGCTGGCAAGCTGTGATCTCCCAGCTCCATGTGCTGTTGCCCCTAAAGATGAATCCACATATGAACTGGGGAAAAGACCAGGGGGAGAAGGGGTCAAGCCAAGCTTTGAAGTGAAGGGAACTGTCCAGCTCTCAGGAAGCTGACATCATCGGAACTTCCTAGACAATTAGTGCTACAGGGAGCCAGAGCTGATGTCTCTGAAGGAGGCCATGAAGCAGCTCCTGGAGCCAGAGTTACACAGAGATAAGCAGCCATCCTTCCTAGCAACCAGCAACCAAGCAAGCTGCATTTCTGTTAGTGCAGACCTTGGAAGGATGGTGCTTATCAGGCCTATGTGGGTCATGTTGGGGAACAAAAAACAAAAAACAAAAAATTAAAAAACCCAGGAGGGGGGCCTGGAGTTTAGCCTAGTGGTAGAGTGCTTGCCTAGCATGCACGAGGACCCAGGTTCAATTCCTTGGTACCACATACATAGAAAAAAGCCAGAAGTGGTGCTGTGGCTCAAGTGGTAGAGCTCTAGCCTTGAGAAAGTCCAAGGACAGTGCTCAGGCCCTGAGTTCATGGCCCAGGACTGGCAAAAAAATAAAAATAAAAAAAACACAAAACAAAACCCAGGAGGGGGCCGGGAGTTTGGCCTAGTGGTAGAGTGCTTGCCTAGCATGCACGAAGACCCAGGTTCGATTCCTTGGTACCACATACTTAGAAAAAGCCAGAAGTGGTGCTAAGGCTCAAGTGGTAGAGCTATAACCTTGAGTAAAATCCAAGGACAGTGCTCAGGCCCTGAGCTTAAGCCCAGGACTGGCAAAAAAAGAATACACACACACACACACACACACACACACACACACACACACACACACACACACTATATACATATATATATATGTGTTCCAGAAGATACTTCATGGTACATGGGAATCTTCCGGGAGCCTCTTGTGACTGGTCAAATGGAGGGATGTATGTGGAATAGCCAGGTTAGCCCTTGTCCCACACCACAACCTACCTTTCCTGGCTCCTACCCAGGAGCCCCAAGAGAAATGAGCTTAGACTAGATCATTACAAAGAAAGCCTGGGCCCTTTCTATTGGGGAGACCCCAGGAATACTTGGTATCATGTATAATCTGGGTCAGGGAATCTTGGCTGAACCAATTCCCCAGGACACAATGGACTGAACAGCGAGTAAACGTATGAACTGCTTTATATACCAGGCAAGGACAAAACTAGCCTTGGAAAATGATCCAGGTTAGGAAACTATATAAATCTCTTCCTTGGACACCACTTAAGATTGAAACTGGTTGTGGAATATGGAATAGAGGTGTATCCTATTTATGTTTGTGGATTTTAAGTTTCAGGTCATAAGTCTAGCTCTTGATGTTAGTGAACATTTACGTAATATATATGATGATCACACAGGTCATCTTCATTACTGCCATCTGAAGTCTAGGCAGGAGGTCAGCTGGTCTGAAATCTCCCTATGGATCTGCCCTATATGTGACCTGAGATCCTTACTTCCCCTTTCTGACGAACATATTCTTACCTATACAACTGTAATAGCAAATCATGATGTTATCATTTCATTTCATTATTTAGGATCAGGTCATCAAATAAAGTCCTTACAAAATTTAAAGTGCTCTAAACTGGGTGGTGGTAGCTCACACCTATGATCCTAGTCAAGAGGCTGAGATTATGGTTCAAAGCCAGCCCAGAAAGGAAAGCCCACTCAACCACCAAAAAGCCAGAAGTGAAGCTGTGGCTCAAGTGTTATGTACAGTACCAGCCTTTAGCTAAAAAGCTATGGGACAGCTCCCAGACCTGAATTCAAGGCTCAGTACTCACAAGCACGTGTGCACACACATGCACTCGTGCACATGCATACACACACACACACACACACACACACACACACACACACACACACACACACACACTAGCTACATATACTTGATCCCTAATAAAGTTGGATGAAGCTGTACTGTCCAAAGGAATAATCAACATTCAATGAACTCTGATCATGTGCCCGAAGTTGTGCCAGTATTCATAGGTGTGCACACAGGAACTCCACAGAAATCTTGACAGAGACATCATTAGAATCTATTTGTGCAGATGAGGTGACAGGGCACAAGGGCATTGAAAAGCTTTCCCCAAATTACATGGCTAGCCTAGAAGACTCAGAATGTGAATTCAAGTAATTTGTCTGAGGGAGATACACTCAGGCTTAAAGGGCCTGAAGCACACATGTTCAGGTGTTCTGCCCTGCCCCTGGACTTCGTGGGAGAAGATAACAATGAGCTGTCCAGTAAAAACAGGCACATCTCTATCTCTTCCCTGCAGATAGACTCTGTCCTTGCTTACTACAGAGAGCCTGATGTTTACCTAATGTGTCCCAATCTGGGAAACAGAGAGAGAGAGAGGCCAGATTACAGAGGGCAGGCATCTGTGTCTGGAATTTCCTTCTTCCGGGTAGAACTCCTTCACAGTGTATAGAGTAGGTCTCAGGAACTATTTACTTGTGAAAGCAGAGGCGAGAGGCAACTCTAAATGGCAGTCTTCCAAGTTCTCAATGAAGGAAAGGAAGAAAACTGTAGCCAGTGCATGCATGCTTGTGCTGTTTCTCTCTCTGTCTTCAGTCCCTCCTTCAGAAGGGCTTTTGGCCTAGCTTATACAACCTGTTGTTTGTTCTACTTGAATTAAGTGCAGTGTGGTGAGCTTAACCAACAATGTGGCAGATAAGGGCTTCAGAGCACCATTCTCAGAGAAGCCTTTAGAAATCTACTCCAAGATTGTCTGGGATGGTAAAAGGATGTAAGAAAAGATAAAAGCTAGGACCTTAGTCCTGGATAGGAGTAGGATAAGATGCAGGAAGCTTGAGCACTGGCCTAAGGCAGGCTATATCTGCATAGTGTCCAGAGGCAAAGGAAGGGATATTTCGGGGAAAAGTCTATTTTTAAAAAATCATAGAGGGCTGGGAGTTTGGCCTAGTGGTAGAGTAATTGCCTAGCATGCACTAAGACCCAAGTTCAATTCCTCAGTTACAACATACATAGAAAAAAAAGCAGGAAGTGGTGCTGAGGCTTAAGTGGTAGAGCTCTAACCTTGAGAAAGTCCATGGACAGTGCTCAGGTCCTGAGCTCAGTCCCAGGACTGGCAAAAAAAAAAAAAAAAGTCAGAGAAATCTCACAGATGGAAATGTACCTAGAGAGGCAAAGAACTCCCTAGAGCACATTTCTGCAAGGGTTCAAGCAGAGTCTTGAACTCTTAGCAGGGAACTCTGAACTGCCAGAAGGGAGAGATCAGGGGTCTTTCACGCTTGTGCATCTCTGACAGTTTATGGTCCTATAAGGAGGCAAGACACAGAAATGAGATATAGCTTTGCGATATAATGAGAATATTGCAACACGGTCTCAGTCAGACACGACTATATGACCTTACTTGCCCCCATGCACCATGCCTAAATTAAGGTCTTTATCCTCATTCCATTTGGCCCTCATCCTAAATGACCAGACTCAGCTTCTATATGCCCTGAGGCTAACAGATTCCACTGTTTCTCTTCCTTCCTAGAGTAATGCCTGTCTGGCTCCTCCACTTCCTTTCTTCCCCTTACCTATTTGTGTCTTGATGGTTACTTGGGGACATAACTGGGTCAGAAGAAATGACCCATTCTGGAGCTTGTGATGTTCTCTCTCTCAGGGGTCATAATGCCACAAGCTGGTTCAAAGCCTTTGCCTTGGGAGTAGTGGTTCCTCAGTCTTCAGTTCAGAGTCATCTGTGATGCTTATAAAATCTCATTCAGTAGCTATAGGGTAGTGCCCTAATCTTTGCTAATCTACCAAGTTCCCAGCTCTTGTTGATGCTACTGGTTAAGAACCCTACCTTATGGACTATTGTTGTTTAAGTCCTGAAGTATCTAAAACCTGACCTGAGGCAGGTTAGATAGGTGTGGCCTAGTTTATGTGCAGAGAGCCATAAAATCTCAGGTCCCAGCTGTGGGTTCAAACTATATTGAAATACTAGCCACACTTTATGAACTGTGCATCAGCTAGCAATTTGTTTAGCACTTCTATGCTTTTATTACTTGTACTGCAAAATGTAGATGTTACCCATTTTAGAAGTTTATTGAGGACTGAAGATGGTAATTTAGTGTCTGCATATATATATATATGTAAACATGCAATACATGTTAGTAGTTTTAATTATCCAAATCATATGGCAGAAATGTTGGGGATACAGCAGAAACAGGCCCAAGTCCTCTTTGTTATGCCCCCCGTATGTGGGTCCCATCCATTGTTCTTCCCTCATCTGCTTCTTGCTGGGAAGGTGGGGATTGGTTATCAGGAGGGTCATTCTTCAAATATTGGCTTTTTGTCAAGGGCCAGCTACACATTCTCAGTGACTGGCTTTCACTGTGACTCTGCAGGAGCTTCTCTGATGGCAACCAAATTGTGTTTAGGACACAGGACTGGGCAAAGAGGTCACCAAAAGTCCATTGGCTTGTTCTAATGAGAGTCTCACTGCCCCTTTCTCTCCCTACATGTATCTGTGGCCTTTGGATTAATAATTGCAAGTCTAGATGTGCAGGCTAAACTTTCTTTCTACAATCTTAAGATTAAGTAGAAAACCTCCAGGTTACTTCAGATGGCCTCCAAGTGTGCTCTGAGGTGGAAAGTCCTCTGGGAAAATGCACACTTGATTGTAACTCATAGAACACCTGCCCTGAATTGAGTTCTTCACAGATATAGCTGCATAAATGGTCCTGCGATCAGATAAATTTGAAAAATGCAGTACTCCCCCCTCTTATTCATTGTTTTGCTTTCCATATTTTCAGTTAAAGTCAACTGTGGTCTGAAGACATTACATGGAACATTCTATATTTTGAGAGAGAGAAATCTAATCAGTTTTATTTCAGAATATTATTATGATTCTATTTTGTTGTTGGTTGTTAATCTCTAATTGTGACTAAATGATAAATTAAACTTTATCATAGGTACATATTATAGGAAAAACAGCATATATGGATTTAGTACTATCAGCAGTTTCAAGCATCCCCTGGAAGCCTTAGAACTCATTCCCTATGGATAGGCAGTTTCTGCACTCCATTTCCGAGCTCCTCTTCTGAGTTTCAGAATGCTCACTCATATGTTAAGCTTCCCAGAAGTCTACAGTTAGGACATGTGCATACAAGTTGTTGAACATGTTAAACTTTGTTTCCTATCAACTAATTTTGAGAAACTGGCTTGTAGACTGTACAGATTTGCAAGTCTCTTCACATGTAGGTTCTCATTAGATTTCTATCTTACTAAAGAAACTGGTGTGTGTGTGTGGGGGGGGGAGTTTGGCCTACTGGTAGAGTGCTTGTCTAGCATGCACGAAGACCCAAGTTCAAATTCCTCGGTACCACATACATAAAAAAAAAAAATGGAAGTGGTGCTGTGGAGCTCTAGCCTTGAGAAAACCCAAGGACAGTGCTCAGTCCCTGAGCTTAAGCCTAAAACTGGCAAGAAAAAAAAAAGCTGAGGTTCAGCTTGCTCCTTTCATGGGGCTGTTTAACATATTTTCTGCAAATACCACAACCTGAGAAAGAATTTGGTGCATTTGGTGAAACCTTACTACTGGTTGGATCAATCATTAAAAACCAACAGGAGAGCCAGGAGCATGGCCTAGTGATAGAGTGCTTGCCTAGCATGCATGAAGAGCCAGTTGGATTTCTCCATACCACATACATAGAAAAAGCCAGAAGAGGTGCTGTGACTCAGGTGGCAGAACACCAGCCTCGAGCAAAAAGTGTCCAGGGAGAGTCAGTTCCTAGGCCCTGAGTACAAGCCCCAGAACTGGAAAAAGAAAAAAACAAAAAACCAAACAAAGAAAAAAACAGGAGAATCACCAGATAGGAACTTTTTTTGTCAAAATCCTTTCAGTTGACTATATTTATTTATTCATATTTGTATATTGACCTTAATTTCATATTGTGATCATGATTTTAATATTTAAATGTAAAGCTTTAAGTCTCTTACTACTTCTGTGAGGCAGTAGGGCAAGTTATTCCACTTTTTTTTTTTTTGGCCAGTCCTGGGACTTTGAACTTAGGGCCTGAGCATTGTCCTTGGGCTTTTCTCAAGGCTAGAGCTCTACCACTTGAGCCACAGCATCATTTCTGGCTTTTTCTATGTATGTGGTATCAAGGAATAGAACCTGGGTCTTCATGCATGCTAGGCTAGCATTCTACCACTAGGCCAAACTCTGGCCCCACTCTTTAACATTTTTATGACTATTTTGTCCTCTGTAAACCTACTTCTTATATCTATATTTTGATATCTTTATGATATTTCAGTAAGTTGTTACAGGCAGACTTCTCAGAATGGTACCCAATGCATACAGACTTTCTGTAAGTAGCTAGGCACCAGTGGCTCATGCTTGTAATTCTAGCTACTCAGGAGGCTGAGATCTGAGGATCACAGTTCAAAACCAGCCAGGGCATGAAAGTTCATGAGACTCTTATCTCCAGTTAACTACCAGAAAACCAGAAGTGGCACTATGGCTCAAGTGGTAGAGCACTTGCCTTGAGCAATAAAAACATTATATTATATTATAATAGTAATTATTATTATTGTAATAATAACATTGTAAATTTCACTCATCTTGTGTGACCTGTGGAAAGGATATTTGGATGGGAATCAATAGGTCTAAGGTCTAGCTAAGACCTCTCACTAAACAGCTATGGTTAGCTGGCTTAAATCCTCTGTGCCTCAATGAACTCTGGGGGATCATGCCACAGAGTAGTTCTAAGAATAGCTGCCAGAGAAACTGATGCCACAGTGTTTTGACAAATGTAAAACCAGGTCAATGTGAATTTTTGGTGTTCATGTTAGCCTGGAGTGTGATTAGGAAGAAGCTGTGAACTGGCTGGATTGACTCTAGGGAACTTCAGTATGAGTTCTATAGGAAGAGTTAAAAAATGCCCTTAACCTGAACTGCCAAGATCAGTCTGGCAGCTATGATTATGACCAATGTAATTTCATGAACCAGTGTGGAAGAATATACTAGCACTGATCACAGATTTCCTTTGCTAAGCAAACAACACCTTTATTCTGGGATTTCCTGGGTTCTTCTTGGTAGATTGTCACATAGAAAGTGATTGTGAGTGCACTGTCTTGCAGGTGGCTCTAAAACATCTGTTTCTCCCCATTTGCTCTCATCTCATGACCTAAGGCCTAGATCCAAGTGCCAGTATCACCCTCCTCCATGGCACTCATGGGAGATAACCTCTCCTGACTTGAGGGAGCAAGAGGACCTGGAGGGTGTTGAACACTGTGTGTGTGTGTGTGTGTGTGTGTGTGTGTGTGTGTGTGTGTGCCTCCTGAGATGATTAAGATGCCACTACAACAAAAATAGAATTAGTATACCTATTGCTTTGTCTCAAGGGGAGATTTCCCATTCCTTTATCACATCATAATTTGTAACTCCTTATGAATGTGTTTGCTTAATTGCTTAATTACAAATCTTTTCTATGAAAAGCAACTGTACTGCCTACAGCACAAGGTTATTGGGGAGGTGCTTGGTTTCTTGGCAGTTCCCGAAGTGTCAACTAGCCTCTGGGGAGAGATAACTGCCTCCTAAATCACTAACCTTAATCCCCAGTGGTGACCAGAACTGGCCAAGAATGAAAAGAGCTGACCCTACCGGGAAAATAAAATCAACAAATACACACCCATCTCTCCCCAACCAAACCACAGCCTAAGAAAACAAAACAAAGCAAAGCCCAATACAACACAGTCAGGGAAGCTTTTTCCAAACTGTTCCTCTGAATCACTCAGATACAAAATCAGAGCCATGGATAATATTCAGAGACCAGACAGCTTCTCTTGCTTCAACAATCCTCAGTTCTATGTCAGGGGTATTGCTCTTTAAACAATTCCCTTTTCCTTTCTTTTGCTTTGTTTGCTTTGGTGCTGGTCCTGGGGCTTAAATACAGGGCCTGAAGTCCAGTCCCTGAGATTTTTCACTGAAGGCTAGAGCTCTATCACTTAAACTACACAGTTCTATTTACAGCTTTTTGGTAGTTAATTAGAGATTAGAATCTTGAAGACTTTCCTACCTGGGCTGGTTTTGAACCAAGATCCTCAGATCTCAGCCTCCTGCGTCACTAGGATTACAGGTGTGATCCACAGGTATATGGCTTAAACGGTCTTCTTGACCTTACATAAACCCAGGCCCACCTGAGAGGGTTGTGTAAGGCTAAATTAAGTCTACTTCCCAAATGTTTGCAAGTCTCCTAGTTCAGACATTCCCCTGGGGAGAGCTGGGGTTTAGCTTTTGGCCTGTGGGGGAGAGGAGGGCTGGACACAGGAAGCCCTTTAAAGGCAGGTCATAGGTCATTCAAAGATTGCACAATTTCAACCCTTATCTCCCTCGCTGAGGTGATGGGGGTAGGGGCTGCATGAGAAGCCCCCAAATCTGGGATGTTGAATTCAACAAATAAATTCCAAGGGAACCTGGCAACTTTCAGATTAACAGGCAATTGTATCTACTTTGAATAAGTTAAAAAAAAAAAAGCACTTACCTAAAGCTTTCAAGTTAGCCTTCAATTATTTGTTCATTTAATCTGGAAACTTACTTTTACTCTGAGCCCTTTCTATGTCTGGCAGTATGTTGAAGGTTATGTCTTGAAAATCCTCATTCTCTAAAAGCTTATCTTCTAGAAATAGTAAAAGGAAATGTCAGACGTCCAGATGCCCTGCAAACAGTGAAACTAAATTCTGTGAAACCACTGTGGGTTTGGGACATCTTATGAAAGGCCTGACCTGGATGCCCAAAATGTCATCGTGCCCACTATTTCCAGCCTCCCAATTTGATTCGGTTTATTTTCAAGATATTTTGCATGATACAGTGAAAGGATCTCTATACAAATTTTTCTTTTCTGGCTTCCTCTGGAAAATTAAGGGAACAAGGTGATCTTTAATGCCCTACTAGGCTTGCCATTCTGGATTTATTAATTCTATTTGATTACACCAGTGATAAGTCAAGTACTATTCTGAATGTGCAAAGGTAAAGAATATGGAGTGCTTGTTCCTGAGCAGCTTACCATCCAGTGATGATAATGTTCATCTCAGTGCTTATTCCCATAACAACATGTGAAATGTACCACCACTTTCTAGAGATGTATTCATCCATTTGTGGGCTTGTCAGTGTGACATTGTGTCTGCCCTCCTGAAAGCCATACATCTTACTTTTAAACCCTCCAATGGCCTTCAGCCCCCTGCAGATCTAGTGTTCCCAGACTGACCTTTTGATATGTAGCTAAGTTCCCTCCAAAGTTGGTAGAGAGGAGATGGCACCTCCTGGGCTCTGGCCCTCCTTGTTCCCAATCTGCAGACAAGAGTCCTTTCTTTTCCAGGAAGGATTAGTGCTTTTCTTTGATTTGACTCTCAAGTTCTGAAAAGCTGCCCAGCTGTGTACTTTTATGAGCCTTTTATCTTAACTTTTATACATCTTTCTTTATATCCAAGATCCCTGGACCCTTCCAGAGAATAAAGAGCTGCTTGCAACAGCCTATATCTGTACACCGATTTCCCAACTGTCTCAGGAGTGGCATAGCTAGGATTTTGTGTCCTGTATATAATACAGCAATACTATGGGCACTGTGCCACCAGTCAGGCCTGGGTTGCACTCTTTTTTAATGGCTTCCAAGCTGATTTCATAGAATTACTATCCCTCTCTGAGCCTTGATCTAAAAGAAAAATGAACCTTCTAAGCATTACTATGATAAATAGAAAAGTGCCCTGTGCCACATTTAAACAGTAAGCACTTAATATGTCTAGGATTTTCATTGACAGCTGATGTAAAACTCTTCTGTTGTGTTTTTACTACTCAAATTCTCTGGGAGAACAAAACAGTATCATTACGTCAAGCCACATACATATTATCCCCCTTTCTTCTGAAGGAGCATGCTGCTTCTGACCCCTCCTTTGTCTATGTAAAAGCTGACATAGCCCCACAGCTGTATCATGCGTGGGTGGAATGGCATCCCAGCTCACATAGTACATTTGGAACAGTCTAGAGAGCCCACTTTGTCTGAAGCTCCCCTGGCCACCCCCAACATGTCTGTACTTTTCCCCATTAGTCACTGCTTTGGCTGAAGGAGTGGAAGACCCCTGTTAAACTGAAGCACTGTATCTGGGAAACACATTAAGCCATTAACAGCTGGACACAAATTAGTTTATCAGGCAGGGGCTAGCTGTGCAGAATTTAAGAGTGAGAAGGAAGCTTTTAAGTCATTAATTTCTACGAGAGGCTAAAGCAAGTCTGTGGATGGGCATCTCTTGCCCTAGGAAGCAGCAGGGGCACCATCCATTTAGTATGCAGGCCACAGCTGCCCTTCCCTCCCTACAGATATCCTTTTCTCTTTCTCTGCCTTGCGGAGCTAGAATGGCCCTCTGACTCAGGAGATATTTGTCTTATGCTTATCATAGCTTAGCAGGTGCTGAAAATTCAGAGAAGTGGATAGGAGAGACAGACAAGAGAACAACTGAATACTGGGTGAGTAGGGCAAATCTTTTGGATGCTGAGGATGAAAAGGGTTGTGACATAGGACAGCTGGTGAAAGGCAAATATAGCCTGGTGGTGGGGGATGGGGCAATCCACCAGAGATCCCATAATACCAGGACTCTGGGGACAACCATGTGGCTAAATGAGAGTACATGAGAAAACACATATTCAGGAGGTAAGAGCATGTCACTGTCTGCAACTAAACTTAGGCCATGAACTGAAAAGAAGCCAGTAGCTAGGAGCTTGATGGAAACAAATTTCAAGGCAGAACTTTACAAGCATTGTCTCATGGGGTCAACCCAGACTCTTTCTCCTAATTCATGCCAAAGTTTCTGCAGGAGGATTAGAAAAATTGTAGGATGAATAGAAGTGTGGAGTGATAGGTTTTGTGGATAATAAATAACTCATCGATGTATAGGAGCTTTAAGAAGCTACTCTGTCTCTATTGATCTGCATGGTCCTGACACATGGTCATTTCAACTCAAAGCCATTACCCTTTGGAGCTATCCATAGCCTGCATTATGGGTAGATAGCTGGCAAAGACGACTGCATGGGTTTGGCTTTGCCATACACATTGTTCAGGTTCTCATGTTTCAGCTCTTCATGAATTTCCATTACCATCTCCTTCCCTTCAGCCTCCATCTTTTCAAACTTGTTCTCTGTTACTACAGAGGTCTTCCTAAATAGGAACTTGGACATATTGCTCCCTCCACTTATAAGAATTAAGGATAGAGTCCCCTTTATAGTCCTCTTTACAATAGTGACCTAGTTGACCCCAGGCTACCAAGAAGCCTCATCTCCTGTACTTGATATTTACATTCTGACCACAAGGTACTGTGGTCTGTTTCATCTGTGCATGCACACTTGGCATGTGCTATCCACTTTCCAGTGATGGTCCTCCATCCCGTTGATCCTGCCTCCATCTCTCCAGATGCAAGTCAGTATCATTTCTGTGAAACCCATCTATCTGTGCCTGTCCAAAGCTTTTGTATGGCTTTATCTTAAAAAATAAAATGAAAACCAATCTTATGACAAGCTGGGCACTGGTGACTCACACCTGAAATCCTACCTACTCAGGAGGCTGAGATCTGAAGTTTAAAGCCAGCCCAGGCAGAAAAGTCCTGTGAGACTCTTTATCTTCAGTGAACCACTCAAAAACCAGAAATGGTTCTGTGGCTAAAAGTGCTCCAGTGCTAACCTTGAGCAAAAAGGGCTCAGAAACAGCACCAAGGCACAGAGTTCAAGCCCATGAACAACAACAAAAAAACAAAAAAAAAAATCTTTTGGCAACCATGCAGTACTCTTTTAATAGCACCTATTGCGTAACATCAACTGTTGACATAT
This sequence comes from Megascapheus bottae, assembly GCF_031878675.1. NCBI lineage: Eukaryota > Metazoa > Chordata > Mammalia > Rodentia > Geomyidae > Megascapheus > Megascapheus bottae. The sequence continues at coordinate 30,719,713 of NC_143524.1, read as the reverse complement.
CTGTCTGTCTTTCTGCTAGACTATGTATCCATGACAAGAGGTATATCTGACTGTCTTTCTGCTAGACTATATATCAACAGTAGGGACACACACAATCAAACACCAGAGAGGTATTGATTTGCATAGAATGGTGTCATAACATCACTGTAGATACTTGGGGAGTGTTTGCTAAATGATTGAGTGAGGTTTGAAGAGATAGACTTAATTCTCTTTAGTTAAAGCTAAAGAAGTGCCTTCTGTATTTGCCTTAGTTTAACTTAGTAGTATTTCCATTTTTGACCAGCAAAATTTTTTGAGAATAAGTTGATAGAGAAGTATTGTTTTTAATGTTGTGACTATCTTAGAAAATATAATGAACTTATAAATAATTCCCTTGGAACTTTCCAAGCAACTAGGCTTGCAGTATTTTCACATGGCCAAAGGGCTTTAGACTTTTATCTTTCTACCCAGTAACAAGGGCCCTCTAGTTAAAAAAAAAAAAAAAAGCAATAGACTGTGTTTGCACTCTTGGCCAGTAAGATTTTTTCATACTTTATTTTTGGAAAAAAAAGTTATTTTAGGATTTTTTTCTAAATATAGGTTTTAATATGGTTTAGCAACTAATATGTTCCCTCTGGGAATGTCCCTTCTCTCAAGACTGCAAATATTGCTGTCTGTGTCTTATTCTGCAGAGATGGATTCAGGTGGTGCCAACGGAAGAGCCTTTTGGTGTCATGTAGTCTAAGAGGAGGCCTCCAGGAGGATGTCTGTCCTTTGTGCTGCCTGGGCCTGGTTTGGCCCTAGCTGTAAAGGAAGCTACTTGGACTTACAAGGGAATTATCAACAGCTTATTTGGAAAACATGCACTTTGCTTTTACTATAGGGCTCACACTCTTCTAGGCACAGGGAACATAGTAGGGGAACAACAGACAAGAAAAAAACAATAATAAAGGTTAGATAAGATAATGGAGAGCTGAAAACTGAAAAAAATAACACCTGTAATGCAAGAGAAGAAAGTGTCAGGAGAAGGTAACTGCATTTAAAAAATCAAAAGTAATGGGCATTGGTGGCTCACACCTGTAATCCTAACTACTAAGGAGGCTGTGATTTGAGGATCTTGGTTCAAAGCCAGCCCAGGCAGGAAAGCTGGTGAAACCACCAAAAAAGCCAAAAGTGGAGCTGTGGCTCAAGTGGTAGAATACTAGCCTTGAGCAAAAGTACTTAGCCCCTGAGTTCTAGCCCCAGGACTAATATAGCCCCCCCACACACATACAGAGTCCAAAGTCTCCCAAAAGAAGTGATGCTACAAATGAGACTACATGGTCATTTCTAGGGGAACAATATTCTAGGGAGAAGGAGGGATCATCAGATACAAAGATTCTAAGTAGTATTGATATGTTTGGGGATAAAAAGGACCACTGTTGCTATAGCATAGAAAGGAAGAAGCATAGAGAAGGCAGGAGAAGTTAGCTGTAGGCCACAGAAACTAGAATGCTCTTTTAAATTATGAAGGGAAATCAAATGCTGAAAGATGGTAGGTAATCTGGCAACATTTTTTATCTAATTGGCATGCTTTAAGGATCACTTTTTGAAAGATTGTGACCCAGATTGAATCCCAAAAGATTGGGACTTATTTTGAACAGTTTTGACTATGGAAAAGAACCTGTAATAAGGCAGTTCCATGGGTCTCATTATAGCTCTCTACCAGCACCCAAGAGCCAGGATTCCCATCCTAAAATGTCACTGCTGCCTGAATCAGAGACAGATACCCAAGTCTGGGTGGCCAGTGACACCTGGCTGTAGGGAGCCTTTTAGGATACTAAAATAAAATAAAATAAATAATAAATGCAGGGGCCCTTGAAGGGTCACTGTCTAGCCTAGAAGATACTGGATCCAGATTAAGTGTCAGGCAGGAAAATGGGAGATGTGTAGTGCTCCTTAGTTCCAAAGGCGAGGGCTACTTACAACCGGCAGCAGGATGCCCAAGAGGAAACAAAGGCCACAAGGGCACCTCCCACATACACTCCATGCTCTCTCTTTCTCCTGCCAAGGCCAGAGGTCCCTTTCTCCCACAGCAGCCAGGTGTGTTTGAAAACATCAGAGTCCCGTCCTGCACAGAGCAGGAAATAAATGCTGCCGAGGGGAGGGGAGTGGCATGTGAGCTGGGACAAGGTGTGGTGTGGCTGTTGGGGGGGGGGGAGGCGGGTGAGGAGAGGGTGTGTATCTATTCTGCAGCCACAATTCTAGCCATTCCTGGGAGTGGAGGCAGGAGTGGATATTACCTCGGGACAACTTGGGTGAGTTTTGGTGCAGAAAGAAAACGAGTACACGTGGGGAGAGGCACGGGCTGGTATCAGGGCTGAGGACCCGCGGGGACCTGGAAGCCACCACCGCCGGCACACTCCGGAAACCTCCTTTTAGGATTGTCCTCTTCCCTCTTGCCCCAGGCTGTCCCGCCTACCCGCGCCCTCCTCGAAAGAGTTAAGTGTACCCCTCCGGGATCCAATCACCTCGGCCCCCTTCCCTCCCACCCTGCGACACTGGGGATCGGCCCCTCTGACGTTCCAAGGGCCAAGTGGTGTGGCCCCGTGGGCCAGCGAGGAAGGTGGGGGAGCCTGCCAGGCCCAGACCCCCTCCGCCCCCCGTCCGCGGGCCCCAGCGGCCTCCGCGCCGCGAGGAGCGGGCGCTGGGACGCAGGGGGAGTTGTTTGATTTGGCGCTGGCGCGGAGGCCGGCGGGGAGCGCGCGAGGGAGACCGGAGAGCCGCGCTGCGCTCCAAGCCGCGCGGGCGGTGCGGGGGCTCCAGGTCAGGTCCCGTGCGCTGGGAAAGAGCGGTCAGCAGGACGAGGACTAGGCGGCTGTGGGCTCTGGGGATGACCGGAGGAGCCGTGGCCCTGGAGGACCCAGAATCTGGGAGAGGATTGCAGGACCTCGCCCGGCAGGTGCTTCGGCTCCTTCCCCCCCACACACACCCCATCCCCGCCTCCCCCTTTCTCCCTCTCCCCCTTTCCGTTTGGCCCTGAAGTAAGATGAGCGTGATGCTGTGGCGCTGGGAACAGAATAACACCACGATGAAGCTGGTAAGGGAGAATTGCAGACCTCACCTCACTCCCTCACTCCAAGGGTACCTCTCTACTTTTACTCCTACCCCCAACATCCTCTGCAAACTCCATCCCCTTCAGGAATTGTTCCCCCACCCCATGGTGGAAAATCCCCTGATCCCGTACTTGGTATTTCCCTTGTTTTGAAAATAGGTGGTGGTGGTGGTGGTGGTGGTGGTGGTGGTGTGTGTGTGTGTGTGTGTATAGAGGCTGCGGCTGAGCTGCCTTATCGTCGTCCCCCTCAGTTCCACTTACAAATTCCTGAGGCTCTCCTGGCTTGCATAAGCAGATGGAGGGGTTGTTTCTGCACAGGTTTCCCTCTTGCAGTGTTATCTGCCTCCCAAGTCTCTGTCCCCCCTTTGTGTTGTGATACTTTAGGATGCACGCGCCGTTGATCTCTTGCAGTCTGGCTTGTTTTGTCGCGGGAAAGAAACCCTGTGTTCTCTTACGGAGTTTCTCATGGTGTCTTATTAGTTCTCTTTCGACCTTGCAAGAACCATCTAGGCTTCTGGTCCTTTTTCCCCTTGTCTGATTTCAAAAAATAACCATCCCTTCCTCTTGGGAGGGCTGAGGAGAGCAGCGTTTGTCTACTGCCCAAGGAAGGTGAATTGTTCCTTATCCTAAGCAGGAAATGTGATCTAGAGGTTCTTCTCTGGGTTCTGCTTGTGTGTGTGTGTGTGTGTGTGTGTGTGTGTGTGTGTGTGTGTGTGTGTGTGTGTGTTTTAATCAGAGAGTTTTGACTGGCAAGAACCATAAATCCCTCCATTGAAATCAGTTGATGCTGTGGTCAAGTCTGTTAACCCCTTTGAATTGTTAAGTTTCCTCCTCAGTAAAGTGGGGCAAGCGCTCACCTTGTGTAGGACTGGTGCTCAGATATGAAATTATATTTGTGAGCCTGATACATAATAAGTTCTCAGGGAAGAGTGAGTATTCATAAGCTGCATTTTATTTATATTTACTGGGGCAAACTCTTGAAAGATGCTCCCCCTCTCCAAAAAAAAGAGCACAACATCTTTATCAGATACCAAGATACTAAATCATTTTAAACTCCATTCTTTATATAATGAACATATTTATTAGAAAAATGGCACCTTGCTATTTCATACCTCTTGTGTTATGTTTGGCCTGTCTAACTGTAAGCTACTATTTTACAACTTTGTTTAATGTGCTGTAACATTTGCAGACGTTCTGCACCTCTGCTGCACTATGTCATGATTCCAGCTCCCTAATCCTTTCCTGGAATCCTTCTCCCACTAGACTGCTGTAGGAGAGCCCAGGGTTTTGCTCATTTCCCTCCAACCTGCACCTGAGATGCCATTCTACTACGTAGTACAGAAAACATGGTGTACTGGTCTGTACTGAATAGGTTGTTAGAACTATGGGCTTTTAAGGAGTTGGGAGAATGAAGGGAAAGAATTATTTGCATGGCAGGGAAACCATTGAGCATCCCAGAGAATGGTTTCTGGGACTTGGTGGCAGGTGGCTGAGATATACTTTCTGCTCCAACCCTTTAGCCTATAAAGGAATTGTACTCGCCATGGGTCAGAGGTCAGCCTTTATTGTCTCTGTCTGGATCTTTTGACTTTGTCTTACTTTTCAAGTCAACTATGAGGACCACCCAAGGTAGGCATGGCCTACTGAACTAACCACTTCTACGAGGGCCTAGAGGAGCTGAAACAACCTAAGGGAGGCAGCAGCTATTGACCTGTGCACCCCACAGCCTCCAGGAGCCAGAAAGAAAACAGCATGGCTGGGTCTTGGCTTTCTGAGACTCAGATATTCTTAAGATGGGCTCCAGCCATTCTGCAGAATCTTAGCAGCCCCTGATACATCATAAGCTGACACATCATTAGTTTGCTTTCTGTTCATTTACCACTGATAAATTGATGCATTAGCTGTTTGTTATGTCCTTAACTTGGTGCAGAGCATATACACAGTCTTGGTGGAGAAGCAGGCTATGTTCACTGTGCAAAGCTTTGCTCACTGAGAGTTCTTGTTTGAATTCTAGCCTTGTTATGTACTACTCTCGGATTCCATCTTTATCTTCTGTAAAGGCTTTCACCCTTACAACCTTTCCTCAGGTTGTAAAAGATGAAATCAGCTAATATAAAAGCAGGATCCAGTGGCGTCTGAAATATGGACATTTATTAAATGGAAACAGCCATTATTATTAATTGATATCTTCAAGGCTAAATGAGACATAATCTCCTCACTTTGCATTGTGCTGCTGGGCCAATGGTTTGTTTTCCTAGTGGGCCTGGAGAAAACAAACCTCTCTTACCTTTGAATAATTAGCAGGAAAGAGCTCCCTGGAAACATCTTGGAAGTCAATTGTATGTGAATAACTGCCCCAGAATGATGTCTGGAGCCAGAGGTGTGTGCATGAAATGTTTATCACTGATGCAGTTCAATAGACATGAAGTTGGTTAATCCATAGCTCAAAACTTCATTTCTGGTTCAATAGTGGAACTAAAGATTTTGCTTCATGTTTTATTTTAAAGTCAATTTAATTTTTTAAAAAGTAAGGCCGGGAGTAATTAGAGGCAAAACTTGCATTTTCATGTGGTATCTATTCAGGGGAATGTCAGAAATGCACCTGCCCACCTCTGACAGAAGGCAGTAACTGGTAGATCCTCCTTCAAATCCGACAGGGTCACAGCCTTTGATGAAAGAAAGTGGGAGGAGGTGACTGGTCAAGCTTGAAGCTCACACTGGGAAAGGATAAGCTTGGGCTGGGAGAATAATGTGGGTGGTTCTGATACCCTTATCATCCCCAGTTCTCTTCTTTTAGATTCTTGGACATTAGGAAGGGTATAGAGAAATAAAGGCAGTGGTAAGGCAGTCAATATTCCTTGGAAGTGGTAGAGTAGAAGAATGTTGGTAGAAATGGTCCCCAGACAGGCCACTTAGCATCTTATCCTAGTGCACAGAGCCTGAGTGTTCCAGGTGGAGAACTGAAGTCAGAGCTGGCTGTGCAACTTGGACAGGTTGTTTAGCTTCTTTGAGCTGTGTAAATGGAGACCACAACATGTGGAAGAATTGCTGTGAAAATTAGAGGAAAATACATCAGGCTCCGAGCTCAAGGTTCAGCAATTAGTTGATGGAAAGTGACTGATCACTTTTATGTTTCTGAGATGATCCAATAGCATGAAAACCAATACATAGAGAGCCACTAAAAGTTAATAGTGTCAAACTCAGGGAGAAGGGAGGAGAAAAAAGTATTTTCAGGATTTTTAAAAATTCTAAATTTTGTGTAATGACTATACGTTTATCAGCAAAGGAAGATATTTTCAAAAGGCTGCCAAAATAATATATAGCTAACATATGGAGCATTTTACCTGCATTGGTACACTTACCTTGATACAACCTTATGAACTAGAAACCAGTAATAGCTCCATTTATCAACATGAGGAAATTAAGACTTAGAGGGTTCAAGGATTTGCCTCAGGTTCTAATGCTAGTGATGGTAGAAGCTCTGCTTTGTCTGATGGCAAAGACTGTGCTGATACCCATGTGTTCCCTAGAGAATAGCAGACTATTGGGGTAAGGCTACAGAATCTGTGCTCCCCACAGTCCTCTGAATGGACTTTCTCTAAGTTGCCTAGGCCTATTGTCCTCTCTGGGTTCTGGAAGAAGCTAAGAGTAAAGTTGTCACCTCTAGGGTCCTGCAAAAGCACTTATAAGGCCTTTCTTCAAAATAAAAAAAGAAAGTGGTTCTGGATAAAGAATAATTGAGAATAATGATGCTGTAGCAAGGGGCCTCTAACCTTTGACCTTCACCTCAGAGGCATTGATCAGAGAATGGTCCCCCCACCCCCCAGGCCTTGTACAAAATCTGGTATAACAAGCAGGTTAGAAGGCATGGAGTGGTGTGCAGGGCCATGAGAATTATCTTTCTGCAGTTAAATTGCTTCAACCCAAGAGCTAGGATGCTAATATACTGCAGGCTCCTGGGCTTGTGTTCAAAACTTAATGCTTCCTCCCTGTTTTACTTCTGGGTCTATTGAGGTATAATCACCAAATAAAAATTGTACTAATGGGCCGGGAGTTTGGCCTAGTAATAGAGTGCTTGCCTAGCATGCACAAAGACCTGGGTTTGATTCCTCGGTGCCACATAGATAGAAAAAAAAAAAGCTGGAAGTGGTACTGAGGCTCAAGTAGTAGAGCTCTAGCCTTGAGAAAGTCCAAGAACAGTGCTCAGGCACTGACTTTAAGCCCAGGACTGGCAACAACAACAACAACAAAATGTACTACTAAGCCAGGCTCTGGTGGCTCATACCTATAATCCTGAATACTCAGGAAGTTGAGGATCATAGTTTGAAGCCAGCCTGTCAGAAAAATCCATGAGACTCATCTTCAAATAGCTACAAAAAGCCAAAGTGGAGCTGTAACTCAAGTGGTAGAGCTAGTCTTCCACTAGTCTTGAGTGGAAAAAAACTCAGGGACAGTGCTCAGGTTCAAGCCAAGGACCAGCACAAAAAAAACAAAAAACAAAAAAAAAACCACTTGTATTAAATATATTTAATGCACCTGGGCAAGGTGCTTCATACCTATAATCCTAGCTACTTAGGAGGCTGAGATCTGAGGATCAAGGCTCAAAGCCAGCCTGGGCACAAAAGAACCTGAGACTCTTATCTCCAATTAACCTCTAGAAAACAGGAAGTGAGACTTGGCTCAAGGGTAGGGCAGTAGCTTTGAGCTGAAGAGCTCAGGGACAGTGCCCAGGCCAAGTTCAAGCCCCATGACCTACAAATATATATATATATATATATATACATATATATATAATTAATTGTATTAAATATATTTAGTATATACAATGCATAGTTTTTGTGTTGTTTTGTTTTTTTGGTGTTGTTGTTTGTTTGTTTATTTTTTGACGGTCCTGGGGTTTGAACTAAGGGCCTTGTCATTGTCCCTGAGCTCAAGGTCAGTACTCTACCACTTGAGCCACAGCACCATTTCCAGCCTTTTCTGTGTATGTGGTACCAAGGAATCAAGTGCAGGCCTTCATGCATGCTAGGTGAGCACTCTACCTCTAGGCCAAACTCCCAGCCAATGCATGATTTTGACTAATGCATGCACCACTGTGAAATGATTATTATCATGAAGCTAATCAGCACACTCATCATCTCATTCAGCTCTTGGTCCTCTTTACATGTATGGGCTGACTCATTCAGCAAATTTTGCTTTGTTCTGAACAAAACTCATTGACCATCACCTGAAGTTAGAACCCTTTTCTGATGGAAAATGTCAGTAATTTTTGCCTCCAGGTCCTTTGAAGACTTTCTCCTACTTCCCACTAATTGTAGCAGGCATAGATTTTCTCTCAGGTACTAAAATCAAAACCATTTTCTGTTAATTCCCCAAATCTCGGGAGTAAGGAATTCTATTCTTTCTTGAAGAAATAAGGATGATGTATATAAGAATGTTTCCATATGAATTTATGTTGTAGGTTAATGTCCCTTGCTCTACTTTTCAGAATTAAAGATGCAGCTTTCAAGGAAGGTTTTGACTTTTGTTAGAGAGAAAATAAAGATTGGAATATGGAGGAGAGATAAAGAAAACCCTAAAACTAGCCAATAACTTCCTTTGGTTGACATTTTCAGGTAACACATTTTCCTTCATTTTTGTGTTAATAGAGATAAGGAGAGTTATAATTGGTCCCTCTGAGGTCCCAACAGTGCTTGTATTCCTTACATAATTGTTCTTGTGTAGATCTTTCAAAAAGAAAAAATACCACAAAAGTTTTGGTTTTGCTTTTGGCTTGTGTCTTATAATGCTATCCACCCACCCATCCAGAACTCATGTGTTTAACCTTTTCCTTAAAATCTCTAAGCTTTTCGAAGCATATGAAGTATATGATGGCGATCTTGCCATCAACCCGCTTGGGCTAATGTTCTGGTTCAGATGTTGTTATAGATATATTGGTTCTGATGTTCAAAAGTTGCAGTCAGTGAGCTAGAGAAGCAGTGACAGTACCCAGCTGACCACTGAGAGTACGTATGGAGACAAGAGCTAGAATGAGTGACAGATATTGTTTAAAATAAGGTAACATTATTATGATGATAGAGCTATATGGGAGGGGTAGAAAAGAGGAGAGGATTCTCCTTGCCACCCAAACACTGATTATGAAAAGAGACAAGGGTGATCACAAGCCAAATTATACACTACTTTTGCCACATTAAGATATAAGCTATATATGTGAGTCCTATATAATATGAGTCAGTATAACAAAACTACAGAAAAGTGAGCAGCTTCAAGCAGGGATTTACCAGGCCAGTATGTTCCCTGGTCTTATGAGGATGGATTATCTGAAGAAAGTTCAGAGATGAGTGCTGTTCCATAGTTGTTCTCTTCTGTCCAGCTTTCTTGCATTATAACTGATATGAAATTTTAGGATTCAAGACTAACAGACTATTCTAGGCTCCAACAGATATTGTTTGTGGGATTCTCTTGACTAGTGGATGAAACTCTGTTCCTCACTTGCTTGAAGATCTGGCACCTACCTGGAAGATCTACCATCACACGAGGATGTTCCCTTTGAGGGGATATGAAGATGCTGCCTCTTCCTCCTCTTTCTTTCACCTCTCAATCACTATGAGGCAAGCTGTTTGTTCTTCCATAAGCTTTTCAACATGCTATACCAAGTTGCCACAGGTCAAAAGCAACAAGGCCACCAAACCATGGACTAAATCTCCAAATAAATATTATCTCTTTTTTGAGTTAATTTATCTCAGGTACTATGTGATAGTAATGAAAAGATGGCTCATATATGGACTTATATTCAAAGTCTGAGCTACTTTCAACAAATGAAGTCTTGAACAAATCACTGAACCTCTTTATATCTCAATTTCCTCATCTGTTATGTATACCTGATGGAGATTTGATGATAATTAAATGAGACCATGCAAATATAGCAGTCAGTACAACACCTGATACCTTATAAACACTATCAAAACTATTAGCACCATTATCATCAATGTGAAGTCCTATTCTTTTTCCTATCTCTCACTGTGCCTGGGAAAGTATATTATGGTTAGGGTTGGGATCATAGCTGAGAATAATTAATCTGCCAGTATTTGCCTCCATCTGTTCTTATAGCATAAAAATCACACAGTATTGGAATGCTAGACCTAAATGCCAAGTGCTGTGGCAGCCACAAAAAGAGTTGAATAACAGAGTCTAGGACTTTGCTCAGGAAGAATCCTACCTCTTGCCACCACAAGTGGATCCTAACAGTCTACTTCACAATGGAACAAAAAGTCACCCAGAAAACTGAAATGACCTGGCCAAAACCTCATGGCTTGTAGTGCTTTTCAATGCACTTGCTTTTACACATACTGCAAATTGGTATAACAAAGACTATAAAGAGTGAGAAGAGTGAGCGCTTAGAATTCCACCTGGAAAAGCCATGTTTCTTTGGAAATGGGCCGCAGATGATGTAACCCTGCTATATATCCCATTACCCAGTGCTGGCTAATCTTTGTACAAAACTTGCTTTGGTGAAACTTGAGCCTGGAGAAGCCAGTTGAAGTATATTCTCACTGCTGAAAGCCTCCTGGACTTGGGATAACATTTAATCTAAAAAGTAAGGTGATATTTCCTGAGATAACAATGAGTTCATGTTTGGAAATTGAATGAACTGAGTTTATTGCGTCAGTTGGCTTTTTTTTTAAAAAAAAAAAACTGCTAACTGCAGTAGTAAATGTTCTCTCCACAAAGTAATGTCTGGCTGCTTTATGGTGAAGCTGTAGACATGATAGTTTTCAGATCTTAGAAATTGATTCCCTGCCTCTCATTAGGTACCATTTCAATTGGATGATATTTTTATTTGTGGGGGCCATTATTTAAAAGTAAGAGTTTGTTCCTAGGAAAATGTAGAGACAGGATTTTTTTTAATGTTTCCTGAATATATACATTGAGTTTCCTGCCCTTCCTCTCACAAGAGGCTTATCATTTAGTAAAGAATGACTGTACACCTACCTTACATCAGGGAAGGATGGGAAAAACTCTGTTCATGGACTTTCTCAAGTTGGTCAAGAAGGAAATGACACGGTATTAGAAAAATGGCATTGGAAAAATTATTCTTTTCAAATGTTTTGTATATTGTAAAAATCTGGAGATTAACGTACAATTGAAGCAAGCTCCTTCAAAGAGATAATGGGAGTTTCAAGGAAATATATGTCACAGTTCCAACATGTTGAAGTCCTGTTGAAAGCTGTAGACTTAAAAACAAAAATCTCTTTTCCGTTGCTTTCAGCTCACCTTGCACACTGCAGGACAGTTGCTAAAGTTGCTAAACTCTGGAAAGGCAGCCATGGAGGCACCATCCTTTCACCCTCAGAAGCAATGCAGCTTCCAGCTCATGCCAGATGTTTGACCAAGGGAGCATCTATATAGTCACATAATATCTAGGGTTAGTTATTGTAGGATAAAAGAAAGTAGAGTGAATTCAAGCAGTAGATGGTAGGAATTTCTAGGTTCTCTGTGGATTCCAAATATTTTGTTCCTGGCTGTAGTTTGAGTCCTGCCCAGAAAATTTGAATGTCTCTAGGTTCTATAGCTGCTTAGAATGTCTAGCCAGTGGTTACTTATTCCAAGAGTTTTCTGACATATGGTTTCTGGGTGATTCTCTAGACAAATTAAGCTTAAGGAAATGGTAATTCCAGGAGCCACCTTGTACCTGTTATTTGCCTATCTCCTCCTTTGTCCTCTGCACCCATATTGTCATTCACTTATTCACAGAAGATAAGGCTTATGCCTAAATCATGTCCCTATTTGGAGAATGAAGACCTAGCTGAGACATGGAGCAAATCACCGGATCTTTTATATGAGAATCAAGCTATCAAAAGACCCAGTTGCATCCAGGTTTCAATTTGTGTCCCAGGTTGAGAGCCATTGAGTTTTAAGGTTCAGACAAGTTAATGCATGTCTCCAATATAGGTGAGGTGCTGTTTTGCTGTGCAGGCAGAGAGATGATGGGTTCTATTGAAGACTTTTAATTCTGATAGTTAGTGCCACATTTGGAAGAAGATAAGTGATAGCTATGCTGCCAATTCCTCCTTGAATTTCCAGGATATTGGACTGTCTATTCGGATGGTGGCTTTATAATTGCTCCAGGTTTTGAACATTTCTATGTTCTCTTACAGGAAATAGGAAGATGGTGGCAATGTCATGCATCCCTCCCAGTATGCATTCTGGTGGACTTCCTAGCAAGCATGACCTGTAGGTCAGGGAGCAGTGTGCAAAGGCATTCTGTAGGTAGATCGGCAGGGCATTCTAACTGATTATCAGCAGTGAGCAAAGAAGAGGACAGTTTGAAGATTCCTGAGGCTTTTAGCCTAGGAAATCTGGACTGTAGTCATGTCACAGAGAAATTAGTGTCAGGAGCAAACTGCAGCAGGGGAAAGTAGCAAATGAAACCTGATGAATTGGTTTTGGCAGTACCATGTTGGAGGTTGTTTATATAATTTCTCAGGTTCTATTGAATACTTATCTAAATTATGGCCCAAATGTTGCAATGAGGAATGCAAATCAACATAAATAATAACTTTGCCCTCATCCCTCCTCCTCTCCTAGGAACAAAGAGCAATGGCCTGCATTAACCTAGCTAATCCACTGAATCCAAAATGTTTGATAAATTGTGAAGATATAATTTAGAACTACTTGCTCCTAAATTGGTCCATAGTATCCACCTAATCTGTTTTACCACCCAAACTCTCAGGTAGAAATGCCAAGAGTAGCGACACAGAGAGCAGAAGGGCCAGAAGGGCCTATACCAGAAATAAAAGGGACCAGGTAGAGCCTGATGTCTGACATTTAACAGGGACACTCCAGTTACCAGTAAACTGGAGACTCACAGTACAGTTAGTCCTTGTGTATGAGTGTGATTGGAGCCAGGAAAGCAAAATCTGTGAGCTCAAGTTCCTACATGAAATGACATAGCATTTGCATATAACCTATGCACATCTTCCTCTAGACTTTATAAGTAGCTAATGTAGTGTTAATGCTGAGTAAATGATTGTTATACTGTGTTGCTAGGGGATAATGAAAAGAAGATGCCTGGACTGGGCATATTCATTATATTCTGTGTGTCAGGGGGTGCGTGTGCACGCACACATGCATGCACATATGCATGCATGTGTGCAGAGGAACATATGCATACCAATCCTGGGGCTTGAACTTGAGGCCTGGGCACTGTTCTTGAGCTTTTATGCTCAAGGCTGGCACTCTACCACTTGAACTACAGCCCCATTTCTGGCCCTTTTTTCTTTTGTCTCTTAACTGGGAATCAGTGTCCATAAGCTTTCTGTCTGAACTGGTTTCCAACTGTGATCCTCAGATCTCAGCTTTCTGATTAGCTAGGATTACATGTGTGAGCCCCCCCTTTTTTTTATAGGTATTTTCACTCTATCACTGATTAAGTCCACAGATGAGGAATTCATGGATACAATGACATTGACCTTTGCCAGCTAAACTAGGTACATCACCTTCTGTTGAGAAAAATGACTTGAGTGTGGAGAAAGAAGTACAAAAATGAATGGGAGTTTCCCCCTCATGGGAACCTATGTGGAAACGTGAAGCAGAGGAGAAAGGAGAGATGTTCAATTCTTCCCTGGTATGGCTGCTGCTGTTGAGCTCTTTACAGACTAGCCACACAGCCAGACTAACACAGAGGACACATACTTCTACTATTGGGTTTCTAGCTCCTGATAGAAACAGAAAAGAGAATGCCAGATTGCTGAGCTCAGGGCAAAACATAGAAATCACTCAGAGGCAGTAGTCAAAGTGCCAGCAGAGATGAGGATGAGCACTTGTCTAATAAGCACAGGGGCAGTTAGTTAGGTAGTCCCTAGTATTTAAAAATAAACAAACAAGCAAGCAAATAAAATTTAAAATGTGGCAAAAATCCTTATGACTTTGGACAAATAACACAAGATGTCTAGCAGCATCAGTGTCCTTGTCAGGAAGATTTAGAGTCCTTTTCTCACAGAGAAGTCACCAGTCTTAAAGAGATACTTGTAATGATAGTGGATGGCATACCTAGAAAAATGCTAGAAAGATGGGTTCCTCTGAATTCAGACTCAGCAGGATGGGCTTTCTAGGAAAGCCTCTCTTAGCTGGGCTGAAAAGAGGCAGAGTTTGGATAAGAGAAAGAAAAGATTGCAAATGGGGTGAATGTCAAGCATTAAGACTCATATTTTCTTGATTTTATGATATTGCTTTTGTAATTTAGTTAGCAGAAAGCAGATTAGGAGTCCTAGATTTTCATGACTCTTCTTATAGAGCCTGAATGCCAGGCTTGCTTTTGACTTTCTTCATTCCAAGCAGTGTGGTTCCAAGGACAATTTAACATGAATATTTTAAATGTAATATGTCCCAGATGTGGCACTAACTAAACCCTCATATTCTCTCTTGTCCTTGCTCTACCCATTTCTGAAATTATAGTTGCTCAGCCTTTTTGCTAATTGATACTTGGTGCTGGATAATGCTTTTGTTTGGGAGGCTGTTCTGTGTAGAGATTTTAGCAGCACTCCTGGCATCTACTACTTGTGATATGTTTAATGGCAACCCCTAGTTATGACAATCAAGAGTGTACCCAAAAGTTTCCAGATGTCCCCTAAAGAACAAAATTGGCCCCTACTTGAGAACTGCTATAGTAAATTATCTCACACTAGAACCTGAATCCTCATAGTCCCAATAGTGTGAAACTCTAAGCACCTCTCACTGTCTCATAGCACGTAACACCTTCATCAGTCATCAGTGGAAATAAATGGTCTCCATGCTTTCACCATTAATGGCATTTGGTTGCAGCACCACACAGCATCAGACTGGTATTGAAGTAGAAATTACATTATTTGACTGTCTTGCTTTAAGTATATTTTAGTGGCATTCCTGTGCACAGGGAATCAAGTTCAAATTCTACCCCATGGCTTAAAGACCCTCTTCAGAATCTTCTCTCCCTCCTGCTTTCTCTTACCTGTTCCTTTTTCTCCTGCTCACCTAGCCCCAGACATACCATCACTCCTCCCCTTCCTTGGGATCAACAAGCTCCTTCTTATCTGGAGGAGTTTCCAAGTTATTCTCTGCCCCTGGAATGCTTTTCTCCCTGTTCTCTTCATAGCTACCCCTTTCTCATTTTTAGAACCCCAACAGGATGGGGCTTCTTTCTGAAGGCTTTTCTCGATCTGCCTGTCATGCAGTACCACCTTCAAAATTTCAACTCTTTCTTCCTTACTCCTCCTAGCACCTTTCCCTGGCTGTCTTCTTAATCGGATTATGGGTTTCCATGAAGGTGAGACTCCTACTTCACTGCTTTGAAAAGTATCTCCAACAACCAAGCATAAGTGTTTAGTAAATATATGTTGGCCAAATAATCTCTTCATCCCTTTTAAAGAAGAGAGATGCCATTTCTCTAGTTTTAAATTGGTAACAGAAGCCTCTAGAATTAGCCGTCTAATAAAATCAACAACATGCTAGCTCTCTTCTCTGAACTCACTTTGCTTATTAAAGATAAGAAGCCCAAGAAATCATTGTTGAGTGTGAGAACGATTCATTCTTCTGACTTTTTTTTCTTGGCCAGTAGTGGGGCTTGAACCTCAGAAGCAAGGTGCTATCCCTTACCTTTTTTTTTTTAACCTGAAGACTGGAACTCTACCATGAGCCACACCTCCACTTCAGCCTTGTGCTGGCTATTTGAAAGACTATCATGTACTGCCTAGACTAGCTTCAAACTGTTATCCTCAGACCCTCAGTGTACTGAATAGCTAGAATTACAGGTGTGGTCTACTGGTGCCTGCCTCAAGTAATGTTATGAATAATAAGTTACTAAAATAAGCAGCTTTAAAACAATTAATTAAAACCCCGATGCCCATTCTTTGAATTCAAACCTTCAGCCTCGTCTAATACACTAATGTTGTTGTAGGTTATATAAGTGGAATGCACAAATAACACATTGCCTGGCCCATTGTGGACATTTAATAAATGAATTGAGTAAAGACACTGAAGAAAAGCGGAATTAGACAGGTAGTATAAGGAAAATGTGCTAAGATCTCAGCTTGGAAATGATTCAGTCAACAGGTCTGGACCTAAGACAGACAAATTTCATGCCCTTTGGGAACTTAGTGTCTCATGGGAGAGATGAAGACTTTGTTGAACCTAATACCTTACAGTTATGCAAACTGGATAGTATTGTTTTGAATATCTTGTGAGTTGCATTGAAATAGTACTGGGGCCTTTTGCCCCTTTTCTGAACCAAACTCTCAGCTATAAGAAGCATGGAGAAGTAATGAAGATTCTTTACATTCTCAGACTGCTTTCTGGGAATCTTGCAAAGGCCTGACTTCTCTGATTACCCTTCTCATGGCTGAGTTCAAGAGCATTTTGCAAACCCGGACTTTGAATCTGGGAAAATGCTTTATGACCATTTTTATGACCTCAAAGCAACCCACTAAGGCAAGTTATTTCCTTGTCTTTGCCAAAGGGAAAAAAACCAAGGGCCTGGTAAATTGCCCAGGATCTCCCAGGCTCTGATGTTCACTTACGGGCTGCTCTCATGTACCAGGTCACATTCTGTCTCATTCCATTAAACTAGTGCTTGGCTGCTCTGGGAAGGGTTTGTCAGCAACTTTAGCATACATTTCCATGGAGTCCATATTCTTCCCCAAGAAGAGGAAAGATCCAATTCAGAGAACTGTATACTGTTAGTGCTCCAGTCCAAAGCATTTCTTTTATACGTGGGCCAACTGATATCCAGAGGGGGAAAATGATTTGCTTAAGGTTACAGCCTAAAGTCTCAGACTTTTGGCCCACTGCATTTGTGTGTGTGTGTGTGTGTGTGTGTGTGTGTGTGTGTGTGTGTGTACATAAGTGCATAGGCACACACGCACTGCTCCTGCAGCCTGAACTCAAGGTCTGAGTATTGTCCCTGAGCTTTGGTGCTCAGGGTTAGCACTCTACCACTTGAGCCCCAGTTCTATTTCTGACATTTTGATGGTTAATGTGAAGATAAAAATCTCATCAACTTTCTTTACCAGGGTGGCTTTGAACTATATTTCTCAGCTCTCAGCCTCCTGCGTATCTAAGATTATAGGCATGAGCCACTCTCTCCCAACTCCCAGTTCATGCTTTATTCCCATATGTATCTTGTTAGAAGAGTGTCCTGGGGGTCAGGAGTTTGACCTAGTGGTAGAGTGCTTGCTTAGCATGCATGAAGCCCTGGGTTTGATTCCTTGGTACCACATACACAGAAAACGCTGGAAGTGGTGTGGCTCAATTGGTAGAACACCAGTCTTGTGCTGAAGTATGTAGGAACAGCACCCAGGCTCAGAGTTGAAGCCCCACTATGCACAAAAGAAGGAGGAGGAGAAGAAGGAGGAAGGGGAGGAGGAGGAAGAGGAAGAAGAGGAAGAAGAGGAAGAGGTGAAGGAGGAGAGGTGAAGGAGGAGGAGGAGGAGGAGGAGGAGGAGGAGGAGGAGGAGGAGGAGGAGGAGGAGGAGGAGTGTCCTGAGCCTAAGAGTCCTAATTTAGAGGCAGAATAATATAGTGGACAAAACAAGTTGTATTCAGAAAGAGATAGGGTAGTGGGTAGAGCAAGGTTTCTATAGCCAGCCTGCCTCTGTGTTCATTCCCCCCTAGCTGTTCACTGTGTTTCTGCTCAATTATCTGGACCTGGTTTTTGTTTGTTTGTTTGTTTGTTGTTGTTGTTTTGGTATGTTTGGGTATAATCATTAACTGGATTATGCAAAGTATTACTATAAATGACTGGTGCTCAGATACTCAGATGCCTGTGTCAGGTACTGTGATGACTGTCCCAGTGCAAGGACTCCATAAATATTACTCTGTAGGAGTCCTAGTTGCTCCCCAATGGCTCTGTGTCTCTGGGAAATTTATTTGACAGCTCTAAGCCTTGGTTCCTCCCCTGTAGGAATAATTTTGGTTTAGTGGGCTAGTTGAACATATTAAAGATCATGTGTTTGAGGTATTTGCCTGTAGACGATACCTTCTGCTGAAAGCACTGAGTGAGTGACCCCATCTTTTACTTCCTCCCAACATGTGAGAATGTTGTGACTGGGAAGCAACTGGACAGCATCTGACACCAAGTCAGTGCTTTACTGGCATGAGGTCCTTTGCTTTCTCTTTCTGTCTTGAAGGGGATCTGCTCCTGCAGATCTGCTACTACTCCAGGAAGAGCTATAGTTTCAATGAGTTAGGCACTTAAAAGGAAAATACATCCTTACATTTATTGGGCACTTGTTCAGTGGTAAGCACTATTTCATGACTTTATGCCCATAATCTATATAACAGCCCTATTTGTGGTGCTTCTACCATAGGCATCCTCAACTGACAGATTAGAAAATTAAGTATCAGAAGATAATAACGTACCCAAGGGTATACAGTTAGTGGGGAAAGCCTCATTTTGAACACAGACCAATTTGCTGTATTAAGCTGAGCGTGATGATAAACTCACATCCTGCCTGGGGTAGGGATGGGAACACATCTCTCACCCTGAGAACACCACCATTACCACCTTACCAGCTGCCAAATGACAGGAGAGCAAGGCAGAGGGACTGTGTCCTGGGAGACCCCTCCCTCTCCCTTGCCTACATGCCACATGCAGCATCTTCTGGAGCTACTGAACAATCAGGCCCACCACACTCCTTTCTTTTCTTTCCAAGAGCACATTCTGGCTCGGCAAAAGGATGCTGTGTCTGACTATACTCTGTTCTGAACAGCAGCTTCTTCTGGCAGAGATCTCCTTTCTCTGTTGGTGAGTACACACAGCAGCAGAGTTGCTGTTGCAGACTACATTCCTTTTCCCCCAAAAAAGTTCCCATGTGAGGACAACTGTGGCTGGCCCTTTTCTTAATCTAGGTAAGAACTTGGGGTTCAACTATAATCATCTCAAAAGCAGATACCCAGTCTCCCTAGGGAGAATTGACAGCAAGGGAAGGCAGCTACAGGAGATGGGTGTGGAAAGAACACAGACCTTGGGATGGAGTCCAACTTCAGCTCTACCATGCACTGCTTACATGATTCTGATCCTCTCTTCCATAGATCTTCTGTGGAGATTGTCATTTGTTTCCACCTAAGAGGACTTTCAAGGGCTACAAGGTAAACCTGGAGCAGAAGTGCAGGCTAAGTGAATGCTTTGAACATGTTCATTTTCTTCTGCTGTTTCTGTCCAGTACCAACAGTACATCCCCATGAAATAAGAACATTTCTGGCCATGTGTGAAGGTGGCTTGTTCTGTACATACATGGCTGATTGATAGCCTAAGTAACCTAATTAATTACAGGAAGTAATTCAATTCATAGACTAAAGGAGTAATCTCCCTAGCAGTCTCCCAAACACATATATACTTAGGTCCAAGCTATGCACTTTAGGAGGTCCTGAGCCAGTGACATCCCTATTTGCCATGAATCTCTTAGCTGTTTTTTTTCCAGTTTTTCTGGATGGCATGTTCTCACAGCCAGGCAACAGTGGGTTGTCATCCTTCCTTCTTGCCCTCTGTAGGACTTAGCCTTCCCTGCCTGTGTGTTAAAACTGACAACCTGAGCTGCTGCTGGGACAAGAACTCGTTGTAAACAAGAATCAGTACTGAGACCACTGAAGAGCTGTTTCTAGCTTGCTGGCATGTACATCAGGGGTGGTGAAGTGTGAAGAAATTTCTACTCCTCCATACTGCACCAACTTTGCTACTCCAAAAGGCAGCTAAGAAGTGAAAGCCTCCTCTGAAAACCTGCCAGTAGTTATAGGAGTTCACTCAGCCTCTACTGACAGGCAGGCTCTGGTTTATGTATCCCTTTGGGACATTTCTTCTGCTTTATTTGAGACTTCCGGCTGCATTAATAGGTACACTTAATACTCTTATCGGAGTATGCTTTCAGAGCTTACTGAAGCATAATGCCAGAGTACATTCTTCCTTAGAAGTTACAGTTCCATCTAGGGAGGTTTTTGGGTGCTTAGTTTTGAAACTGCAAAGAATAGCTCCATTTATGCTGAGTTGAAGAAGCCAGGAAAAGACAGGGAGAACCCCATAGCTCTCTGTTGAGTGAATCATTTTTGTATAATAAGGTTGGAGATGCTACCCTGTATTTGTCTCCGTGCTCACATTATAGCACAACTGTATCATTGTTACATTGAATATGTGTTTTGTTGTCCACTTTTGGTTTAGAGCAATTGGATGTGTATGTAACCACTTTTTCTTTTATGCTCTGAATATGAGTGATAGGAATTTAGAAAAGCAAATCAAAATAGCTAAAAGTTCAGTTAAATTATAATTATTTACCCAGCTAAAAGGTGAACCCAGCTAAGAGCTGCTTTGATTCTAGGCTGAGAATGCCTAGAGCTAGCTTTTTTTCAACTACCTTTTTTTTTTTTTCATTTCCAGTCCCAGCTGCTTGTACTCAGACTATTTGCATAGCCTATGCCATTGCTTTCTTTCCTGACCCCACTTCAGTGTATTCTACAGGTGGTCAGAGTGCTCTGTTGAGAACTTAAATTAGATTGTGATGATCCTGGGTATTCTTCCTGTGGCTGACCATTGTGTATAGAATAAAATTCATCCACCTGCCATGCCTAGAAGGCCTCTGTCATTTGGCTTCTGCTTCCTTTCTGGCATCTTTCATGGTACCCTTGTTTTCTCAACTGCAAACCATTGGCACTACTTTCTATTCCACCACAATTTCACTTCCTTCCCATCTCTGTCCTGATTGTTCCCCTTACCTAAAATATTCACCCCCTGGATTTTCTCAAGATGCTTTCTTTTGGTTTTATCCTGAGAGGCCTCTGGGGCTCCTTCCCCAGCCACAGTGCCACCTGCAGCCACGGCCTCCTGTGTGTACACTCTGTTCACTTCCCTCAGCATAATACATGGAAATTGCCTTCTTTGTAAGTACATTTGCTGGTCATCCATCTCACCTGGTTTTCTACTTAATTCTTTGTACCTAACACAATTTCTGGTCAAAGGTTGGGCCTCAAAATATTTTCCAAATGAAGAAATAGTAGAGTATGTAAGCTCCTGAGTTTGGAATTCTCGCCATCTCTAAGACAGCAATGAGCAATTCCTGTCCCTCAACAATAGGATACCAGCCCTGGATGCTGTTACTATCCTGGTCACAGAATGGTGTTGTATTTCTCAGTCCTCACTGAGATTAGTGCCTTATTGCTAGACCTCTTACCTCGGGAAAGCTGTAGAAAACCTCAACTTTTGGCTAACAAAGCAGGCACGACTCTGCTCTGCAGAAAGCATTATAAACTCATTTGTTATTAACAGTAGAATATAATAATCATTCCTCCACAGGACTTTCTTTTTCTTATCACACATGTTCTAGAATACACTTTGTGATATCTGTTAAAAATGACTCTGTTAGGTCTACAGGGGATTTGGACTTCTGTTGCCCTGTTAGTCAGGCTTTGTGCCCTTGCTTTCCTCTCATGGCTCCTGAGGATGAGTTTGATGGTGGAAAGGCCCCAAGTATACATTTATGGTATGGCTAGAGAAAAAAAAGCCAACCCTCTTTGCCTCACATAACTGTGAATTTGTACCCCCAGGGTTCTTTAGCTTTGTAGTCTTCATTCTGTAGTTTTTCCCAATTGCCATTCATTTATTTGAATAATTCATGACAGAACACTCCTTTCCCCAACTCTAGGATCCTACATATTAAAAACTGCATTGAGAGAAAACAATTCTAATGGAGGCAATTGTTAAAATTAAGGGCTTACTTTTAAAGGTGCTATAACATCCTTCTGTTATACACAGCACCTTGAGGAGCAGGCAGCTGTTCCCTTCAAGGACACAGGAGTGGAGAAAACCCTGCCCAGTCCCACAGTCTGTCGAAGGCTGTTGACATTTCTGACTCCAGCTGGCAGTTTCCCTCTAAAAAATCAAATTATTCACAAGAGTTGAAGAAATGGGATGGAAAATTATTTAAAATGAATTACAAACGTTCTCAGAGTTATCTCATATTATTTTGATAAGCTAAGTAGATTAGATATTTGAAATTCCCCAGTAATACATATTTGTAAGATTTTATTTGTCAATGTCATCCAAGCTAGAAAGAAAAGAAGAAAGATAAACTATGGAAAGTCACAGAATGGTCAGAAGTTTTAGTCTGACACTTAGGATTTGCCTCCCCAGGTGGATTGCAAAGTGGAGAGAAAATTTGCCTCAGTAAAATATGCCTCTGTCCTTTCATGGGAAGGAGTCTGCCAAGAGATAAATGTTGACAGTTATTTCTTTTCTTAGAATAAGTTTTTATAAACACTTGAAACTCCTTGGCTATCGGCATACTTGGGCAAAACACTCCCCCATCTATTGATTCCACAGACTGCAGTGGATTTGAGAGGTGCTGTGAGAAGGTGGCTATTTAGATTGAGTTGGCCATTTGGCTGAAAATATCTGCATCTCTGTAGCCTTCATGTAGCAATCAGCTCCTAAGAGTAGAGCTAAGTAGAGCTTCACTACACAGAGATGATGTGATATGTTGTTTATTAAACTTAAACTGAAAAGCAGCTAGGGAATTAACCACTTGAGGTCACTACAGGTATTTGGAACCATTCTAAGTAACTCAAGCAGAAAGAGATTTGATACAGAGAATACGATACTTACAGTATTTCTGGAATAACAGGTGTTAGGGAGGGTGTAGTTAGATTTGATTTAAGGGCCAAACAGCTACATCTGAGCACCTTTAGATCTCAGCTACTGAGATTTAACCTTGAAATCAGTCTCCATATATATATATATATGGCCTCTACCTTATTCTTGCCTTTCAGACATCACACAGTTGCAACACATTGGTGGAACTTGGATTGCTTTCAGAACCTCAGCTGCAAGGGAGTCTGAGAGCCTTGTAAGTCTGAAGTAGGTTGGTTCAAGAAGGTGGAAGAGAACATAGGAGAAGGCCCAGGCGAATACAAAGTGCCAATAGACAATAAAACCACTGGTAGCTAAAGTTAACCAGGGTAAGTGTGCATATCTGATACATGTTAACAAGCAGTAAGTATCAGTAAGGACACAGGAAAGAGATACTAGAATTGCTTGATCTGGACTTTGCAGAATTCTGTTCAGGATGGATTGATAGGGAGGTTCTGGTCAGAGGAAAGTGAGAGATGGAACAACGCAATGATTCCAGTTTGGTTGCTTGAGGGCTAATCTTCAACTTCACTTTTCTCAACTCCTTTATAGGTGTCAGGAGAATGTTTTACATGTGGTTGTCTTCCTATAGATGCTATTTCTTTTCATTTTAGCTTCAGAAAGCCTAAGTACCCCATCCAAGGCCAAACTGGTTATTGGGCAGCTGAGCCATGAAGTAAAGTCAATGTTAAGCCCACCCTAAAGCTAACATGCCCCACTGATAAACACACTGCTTCTCCAGGGTGGGAAAGGAGGATGGAGATGAAGCTAAACCAGGTTTTAATGAACTCTGGATGTCCCGCTTAGGATTCTGTTCTTTACCTCAGGTAACACCAGGTGTCACTGGAGGTTTGAGATTAGGTGTGTACATGACCCTGGCAGGCGGATATAGGTTTGGCTGACATGAGAAAAAGCCAGAAGCTGACAAGAACAAGGAACAAGGGAGTGGTAGATAGATTTTTTTTTTTGCACATTTTCCCCTACTCTTCAATGGCTTTTCAAAGAGTGTGAACTCTTGCCCTTGTCTGAATCTCAGAAGGTGTTAGATTTTCAGTTTGGCCAGTAAAACAGGTTTCTTTTGGAAAAGCACTTGGTAATAATTTTTATTTCAAGTATGACTCAGGGTTAGGGGTCAACTTTTAAATATCACTCTCTCTTTTTCTTTTCTGTAGAATATTTTTAATGTCTTGACAGTGACAGTGATCTGATTTATCTTTCTGTCTGATCTACTCTGATATGGTAGTGAGTGGGAACAGTACAACGCCCATGGAGGCAATGAGTTGTGGAGCCTGGAAAGGAGCCTGTTGTTGGCCAATGGATAGAAGTTTGAATTCAGAAATCCTACTATGCTAATCTTTGTGAGGAAGTAGTGTCATCAAACTTGGGCAGCTTGATTATCTTCCCTTTTCCTCTCTACACAATTGAGCTAACTGTGATAATTCACCAGACACTAAAGAACTCAGTGGAGTTAAGAATGCATTGCTTCCTTCATGATGGACATGCCTACAGTATGAATTCTGGAAATATTTGTTGTTCCATTTTCAGCTTTTGGTGATTTGTGGGAGGTATTTCTAACCAGCTAAAATTGTTTGGTGATGTGAAAGGGTATCAATGTATGCGAATTAATGCACCTTCTATCTGGCAAATATCATGTAACCCTTTTACTAATTACAATAAAAATAAATAAATAAAATTGTTTGGTGACACCCTCCTAATGACACCCACTCACCTCCTGTCCAGTGGCCCTGCTTTCATCCTCTCCTTCTTGATCCTGAAAAAGGCCTCAGCATAGACAATATATTTCCTTCTACCTGGGAAAAGGGACTTTTAGAATATTGCTTTTCTCCATGATAAATAAAAGACGGGCCTTTCAAACTATTGTCTTCCCCAACAGTGAATAAAAAACAGCAGCAAACTTCTCTTCTCAACACAGTGACTCTCAATCATGAACCTAATCCTTCTGATGCCTGTGCCAGTGCAGACTGCAGCCCTTTGCCAGTCTCCAAGCATCTGGCCTGTCTTATCTAAATCACACTTGGGATTTTAATCCCCTTCTCTTGGGTCTTCATAAATCTGATTTGAAATGATCAATCTTCTTTACTGTGGGAAAATTCTTTTCAGAAGATGTGGAGAAGGGAGGTTTGGGCCGACATGTAAATAGAAAGGACACTCAGATTCTTGGATGGGAGCTGCTAAATGGGTCTTCCTCACACTTGTTTTTCACTGCAAATGGAGCGTCACTCTGATTTGAAAGTCCAAGTTTGAATTAGGGTATCACAGCTAATGCTGAGCTAATAACTATCTTGAGGGTTTTACAGAGGTTGTGTCATAGCTTTTTTTGCATGACACCCATTTTGCAAATGGAAAAAAAACAGATGTTGTGACTTGTTAAGTAACTTAGCTAAATCTACTAAGTGGATAGTGGACATATATTTTTTCTGTTCCTGATACTTGAATTCTGGACCTCATGCTTGCCAAGCTGGCACCCTACTGCTTAAGCCATGCTTCCGGCCCTGTTTTTCACTGGTTAATTTTTGCTTCCCATGCAAGATGTGGATCTGAGCAGTGATCCAGTTACTTTAGGCTTCTCGTCATTGCTGGGATTTGAGGCATGTGCTTCCCTCTCTGGAGATAGTCTCATGGACTTTTCTGTCCAGGATGGCCTGGTACCACAATCTTTTCAGTCTTAGACTTCCACATAGTTTAGGAAGCCATTGCATCCAGCTATGGGTTGGGAAGGGTTCTCACTAACTTTTCCACCTGAGTTGGCCTTGAACTTTAATCCTCCTGTTCTTAGCCTCCCAAGTAGTTAGGGTTACAGATATGCGCTATTAGTATCCAGCTGGTAGTGGACATGATTGTTAAATCTAGGTTTCACTAATTTAAAACCTGCAGTTTTCCAATATACTTGACTCTGTTCTGTAGTTATAGATCATGGATCATATAGATTACTGAATTTCTGAGACTATCCAACCTGTGTTCTGTTAGCACATCCAGCACTCATCCCCTCACTCCATTCAGGAAGAGTCAGAGGGAGCTTATGGCAGGTGAATTAAACAGATGCTGGGTCCTGTAGAACTATGCCAAGGACTCAGCAGTGAGGTCTACATCCTGAGAGTTTATCAGGGTATGTTATAAGACCATGGTAGCAATTATTAAAGAGTAGCCTAGCAGATGTATCAGTCATTATCCATTTCTTATGGGGTGTAAACATTCTTCTTTTTCTTTTTCTTTTTCTTTTTTGTCTGTCATAGGGCTTGAACTCTGACACCAGGCTGGCAGAGTGAACTGTCTAGTCAATCTTCATCTGGACAAGTGGTAGGCAATTTGGAACCAGTTATCATATGTAATGAATCTGATATCTCCAAGTAAGATAAACCTAAGTTGCCAGGCTGCAGGTAGCCAGGCCATCAAGTAATGTAGTCACATGGAAGAGAGTGGAGATTTGTGATTCCACACTGAGCTTTAGAAGCTGTATTGCTTTCCTCTGCCAAGATATTGAGCAGTGATGTGATTATTCAACACAGCATCTGCAAATTCTAAGGAAACGGAGTCCCAGGTATGCAGTAGGGGAGCTAGAGCAGTTAGATGGGTCCTTAATCCCTTTACTTTCTTTAAAGCCCATCCATATCCATTGCCTTATTCCACATACATTGTCAGGAACATCAGAGCACCAAGATACTACTTTGTGTGAAACAGAGTGATTCTTAACAGTTAGGAGGCTGCTGGAGCACTCAACTTAATGAAGATACTGTTTGCTTGTTTGCTTTCTACCTGAAGTGTCAGTCCAGGGCCATAAACTTGGACAGAAGAGTGTACTTTGTAGCTTCTTGGGGCTCCTTATCTACAAATGGATGCACTTTGTTTGATTAATGTAGCTGTGACATTGTTGATGTTTCCATAGTGCTTTTCTTCAGCCATCCTCACCCATCATTCACTGGCCTTCTGTCCTCTACTAGCTAGTTAGACTGCAGCTCCTCCTGCAGAATGGAGTGGGCCCTCCTACTCACTGGTGCACAGGGAGAGGTCAAGGCCAATCACTAACCAGTTTAGAATTTTTAGAGGTTCCCTGGACATCTCAGCACCTGGACATTGAATCATAGCTTCACTGAAGTTAGGAAAGGACCTCTGTTGGCTTCGAGGCAAGGCTACCCTTCCTGAGCACATTTACAGAATCCATAGAAGTTCTCCAGTCTCTAGTGTTTGAGAAGCAAGGGGAAAAACTTGCATTCTATAAAACAAATCAAGTATAAATTATTTCTTCCCATTTCTAGATAAATCATGCTTGGACCTGCTCAGATAATTCTGCTCTTGACCAAACTGTTTTACTGTGAAAATCCAAGTCCTGAAACGTATTATCCTGGAATGTTAGCATAGTGTAATTCTAGCTTGATGGTTTGGCCAGCCAGCATTTGTCTTTCTAGAAAAAGAGAAAAGAAGTGTGTGGTGTGTGCCCATGTGTGTGTGTGTGTGTGTGTGTGTGTGTCTTTTGGAACTTCTTTGTGCTCTCATTGCACTATAATTAGAG
Source organism: Megascapheus bottae (assembly GCF_031878675.1). NCBI lineage: Eukaryota > Metazoa > Chordata > Mammalia > Rodentia > Geomyidae > Megascapheus > Megascapheus bottae. Next base: position 30,692,467 of record NC_143524.1, on the reverse strand, counting down.
CATGCTAAGTAGAACAAAGTTGAGTTCTCCAAACACCTGAGATCCTAGTCTGGTCTTTGGCTTTGACTAATTTATGTAAACTCCCAGCTGCAGAAAATTTCCCACAGGAGACAAAGTATGAAGGCAAATGAACATTAATGCCTAACCTCAGTACTCAAATGTGTTCCTTAATTAGTGTCTGATAAATTTCCTTAAGGGGTTATTAGGACTGGAAATTTCAGAAAGACAAAAAGATAACTGTTATTACTTTAAGGTTTTGTTTTTAAAACCCTGAAGTAACATAATCATTTATTTTTCTGTCTGATCACAATCTCCCAAGTTGCTGACAGTTGCCTTTGAAATGAGTCAGCTTTGATCAGGAATATGGCAGCCAGACAGGTCATTTTTATTATCTGTGGCTTAGTCCAACCAGTTTGGCAACAGTAGGAATGCATCTTGTGGTACAGAGTAGAGAATGGTGAACACCAAATCAAACTGCGATAATGTAGCCTGTTCCTGGACTGTGTTCTGCATATCAACCCTTCTTCTCTCTTCTCCCAGTAGGTCTCTATAAAGCAGCTTCTGTGGTTGGTCCTCTGCTGCCATGAGACTGAGCTTGACACCATTCTTTCTGTTGTGTGGACCACCAAGTCCAATATCCTTTCAGACTGCTAAATGAGATGAACTTTGTCTTCACTGCCTCCAACTTCCCTTTTCCTTGTCTGCAGCTTATTGGCTTATCTCTCCCCTGGCCAGTGGTACACAGTGGCTCTTCCAGATCTTCAGCTTCTCAGTTGAGGGAGGCAGTTTTGGACTCCATGAGTTAAACATATGGACCCTGGTAGCCCTGAATACCATGAGCCAGGCACTGGAGGATGTGGCTGAGGTGGATATATATCCCATCTTCTGGAGGTGTGGTGATGATGAAGGGCAGTTTGGGGAGTGAGTCTGTCAAATCCAGCACATTCACTTAGTAGTTTCATGATCCTGGGAAAGTTATATTACTTCTATGTTTCATATTCTTCACAATGCAATGTGAACAAAATAATATTCCTGAACAGCCAAGAGTTGTGAAGATCCCAGGAGAAATACTGTAAAGGACATGGTATGATAGTTGTAGCATAGTATGTGTTTAGTGAGAGCTGAAATCATTGCTTTTATTTTAGCAATTATTATTACCTTCTTTATCCAGCATCGCATTTGGTTTGGGGAGAAGAGCCAGGATAATAAGAAACCAAAACTTTATATCTTATAAAAAAATTCTTATAGAAATTTAAAATGCCTTTTATGATACAAAAAGGGCATGTGCTCCAAGAACCTGTGGCTCATGTCTGTAATCCCAGCTACTCAGGAGACTGAGATTTGAGGACTGTGGTTTGAAGCCAGCCTGGGGCAAGAAAGTTTCCAATTAATCACCCCCCCCAAAAAAATAAGGAATTATGCTACCCTTTCCTCTGAATGCTGAGAGAATGGCCTTCTGGGGAGGTATTCTTCTACCAAACTAGGACCAAGATTCAATTCAGCAGAAGAAAGCAGGGGAAAAAATAAATAAATGACTTTGTTAGGATCTCAGAATCTCTTCATTCTTGGAAGTTTGAGGAACCTTGGCATAAGGCTCATACAAGTGATTTATACATCATAGGGGAGTGGAACTGTGCCTGAAGGTTTCGGAGGCGTCTTCTATCTTCAGTACTTTCTGATTCTGAGGTTAGGCAAGACTCATGCTATCTGTTTTGTAGAGAAAGTCACCTAGAGAAGATAACACCCTGGAATGAAGACCTTACACGAATGGGAGCCCTCATCTGGCCACCTGTGATGTGTGGACTGACTGGTGTTATTGTACTTTTTAAATAAGACAGCAGCTATGCTCTTAATTGTCACCTGTATAAAAGAGTAATTCAAAGATACTTAATAAAACAGAGTGATCTCATCATGCCTATGTCAGTCAGATACATAACCTCAATGTTCATTCATCCTGGGATATAGTTTGGGGGGACAAAAAGAGTCTAAAAGGACAGGCAATTTGTAGAATGTTGCTTATTCCACACAATAGGTTTCTAGGAAGTCTCAGACAAGCACACATAGAATGTTTTACTTCTTAAGAAGCCATTAACCCTAACCAGAAAGCAGAGACAGATGTGAGCTGTGGCTTCCTCTCTGTTATAAACAGTTTTTTTAATCACAGAGAAAAGCCCCCTGTCCATCCCTTTTCATGTCCTTGTGCAAAGACAGTTGTGTGTTTCAAGCTCAGATTTTTTTTTCCAGTGAAACAGACATTTCTGCCCCTGTACAAGATCTCATTAAAGCTCAACCAATAGTTTATTGCAGCAGGAGATTTTCAAGGACAATACTTCAGCAGTGTATCCTCTTCTGTTAATTCTTGGCACAAAAGTACTTCCAGGTGTGCATTCTGTGCTGGTCTTGCATATCAAAATTATGCCATGGCATTCCCTAATGCATCTGTTTAATCCAGATGTAGGCTCTGACTGGATGTCTTTGCCTTGGGAGTGCATGCAAAAGTTGCTTTCTCTATTAACTGTCAGCTTTTTAATAGTCATTTTTAACAGAGTATCCATCACAGTGAAGATGCTGCAGTGGTTGCTTGGACTGGGACAAAGGCAAAGGCTAACAGAGCCTTTGGCTGTGTAATATCCTTCCAAGTTACCTGCTGCAGTGGAGGGAGTAAAACTTCAAAATAGGGGTATGAATCCTATATGCGATTTGGGCAACTCATTTACCTCTTCATAGCATCAGCACACTAATACTCTGAAGTTACAGCATGGGAGTGGAGAATAGCTCCTGCCTAAACTAAGATATGCAGAGTGCGTAGGAAACTCCCCCAGTGACAGAGGATAGCAGGCAGGCTAAGAAATTCTTTCACTTTCCTCCCAGATTTTGCAGTGGGAAAAAACCCTGTGTGCCACAGAACCAGTTCTACCAGCAAGCCTGAAGGAGCCATATAAAAAATAATAGCAACCTGACTTGTTTGGCATGTGTTTCTTCTGCCTTACCCTACCTATGGCTCCTGGAATTGGGAAATGGTCAAACAAACATGGTCCTTGTCTAGGATGTTTGGCAAAAGTAAAGAAAAGTTTGCAGGAGGTGAGGGGGTCGCACAGGATTAAGGGTGAGGAATGGAGGAGAAGGCATAATGTGGTCTGTGGCCAGATTGTTTAATGACTTCCCATTTTGACTTTCTGAATTCAAGTGCACTCTACTGGGTCAGCATAGAAATAGCCAGTTAGGATATGTGTGTGTGTTTGTGTGTGTGTGTGTGTGTGTGTGTGTGTGTGTGTTATGCTTCTGCTAATATGTAAGATCATATGGTAGAAAGTATATAATATGTTAAAGTTAATTTTTTAAGACTTTAGTGAAGAAGATAGTATGGATCGTATGGAAGGATTACTCATTTCAATTATGGATTCACCAAACATGTCTTACTATCTACAAGTCTTTTCATTGGTACTCACACACCATTACCCTCACACACCATATTACAATGGCAAACATGGTTTCCAACTCTGAGTCTTATAGATCAAAGTGCTTGTTGAATCATCAACAAAAGACTGTCTTGAAATGCAAGGTTGATTTTACTCCAGCCCTGAGCAAGTCAGTTATCAGTACTCTAATCTTTGTGTGGTATTATGGAAGAAACCCTTTGTTAATCAGAATATTGTGATCATGAGGACAGTCTATTTACTGGCTATGTTGGATGACAAATGATAATGTGTTTCCTGGCTGGTTTCTTGGTAATCCATCAAATCCACCCATTCTATTTGCCCATCCATCCATCCATCCATTCATCCAAATAAACACTTATTCGCACTTGAGCTGACACTACACTTGCAAGAGAATATGGAGATTATGAGAATGGATTTTGTGCTGGAAACTTTAACAGATAAAAAGGAGACAAGAAGAATAGGTAAATAGATGAATAGTGAAAGAATATTTTTGGAGTGGAAAGGAGAGGAATAGCACTTGAATTCAGGTCTCTGAGAAACCCATAGGATCCTAGGTTTTGGAATCTGTGCATTCCATCCATGGAAATCAAAACCCAGAGAGAAAAGAGACAGTTCTTTATGGGGAATTATAGGTAATTGCATTGGGATGGCATGAAGAGGAGGAGTGGGAAGACCAGGCCATCTGTTTGCCTGGGACCATTCCTGCAAGAAAAATCAAGGAATTAGAACTTCTTGTGCACATGCTAGAAAATGTTTTTAAGGATAGGGTGGTAAGGGAAGACTTGCTGGTCCTTAGCTGGAACTAGGTGAATGCTGACAAGTCTTGACAATGCTGTAAGACTTGATGTTAGCTGAAAGCTGAGCATTCTCAATAATGAGTGGCAATTAATTCCACAAAGCTAGGCATATGTAACTCCACCCACATTTCCTTCTCATTGCTTCTTTCTTCTCAGCCCTTTTCATGTTATTTCTCACATTTATGAATAGTTTTTCCATTTTATCAGGCATTCCCTTAAGACCTACTTTCCATCCTCACCTCTCAATCCTCTAGGACTATGGAAGCTTTGAAACTAGGCTTCAGCCTCCATGGCCTCTTCTATCTTTGGAATCTGTCCCTTGACTATAAATAAGGCTGTTGCCTAGTGCCAGTATTGATGGTATTTGCAGCTGTCCTCTGGGAGACGGACTCAGACGAATAACCCATTTTCAAGACGACATGACCATTAGGTGACAGCTATTTATGGTTTCTATTGACTAGGGCCAAACTTGAACTGTCACTGACATTAAAATTTCATGTGCCCTAAGCTGCCTCTCCTTATCAGGCAGTCCCTTTCCATTTATTTGAAGTATCTAAACATGTTTATCTTTTCAAAAAGAAGAGCCACTAAATCTTAAGAAGCTCCTGTGATCTAACTACTAGGATATTACCTAGCAGAGCTCCTGTTCTCCCTACATATTTCTGGATCAGGGTATGTACATCTCTACCCACCGAGAGTCAAAAGGTTAAGCTGCTTGCCTAGAGTCCCCAGGTTAGGTCGCAAGTGACAGCCAGAAATCAGACCACCTTCTGTCAGAATCAAAGCCTGGATAATTTCCATGAAGTCATGTGTGTCTGATTTCAGGACCTGGAATGTCACTACAGAGGTTTTTATTTATTTATTTTGTCTCCTGATGGTTCCGTCACTTGGAGTTAAGTAGTGGAATTTACATGCAATTTTTAAAAGCTTCTTCATGCTGAATTTGTGTTAGTAGTCACAGTATTCATCTTTGATGGAATTTCTTTCCCATATCTGTATATGAAAATAAATAAAATGTCAGGAAGGTTATATATCCTAATGCATTTTATAGATGACTGAATTCTCCAGTGAACTTGTCATTGGAAAATATTCCTTCCCTGACTTCTGTTTTTCTCCATCAAAGAGCTATTACATTGTAAGTGATAACTATTTCTTAGTGGGCTTGACATTTAAGCTCTGTGTAGGAAATTGTCCAGCATCACTCACTTCTGCTGCCATTATGTCTTGTTCAAATCAAGAACTGTACTTCTTCAACTTAAAATGTGCAACATGATCATGCCTGAAGGCAAAAGAGACAGACCCTTTCTATTTCTCTCATTCACATTGCTTCTGAGGAGGAGAAAGGTATGATGATTGAGAACCTGCTCTTTTGAGAGCAGGCCTTGGGTTGAATAGCTGCCTTGTTATAAACTATTGGGCCACAGACCTAGCACATCTTTGAGTCTCAATTCACTTACTTACTTACTTACTTACTTACTTACTTACTTACTTACTTTATTTATTTATTTATTGCCAGTGCTGGGGCCTGAACTCGGGGCCTGGACACTGTCCTTGCACATTTTTTTGCTTAAGGATAGCTCTGCCACTTGAGCCACAGTGCCAGCTCCAGCATTTTTTTGTGTATGTGGTTCCAAGGAATCAAACCCTGGGCTTCATGCATGCTAGGTGAGCACACTACCACTAGGCAATACTCCTGGCCCCTCAATTCTCTTACTTTAAAGGGGAGATTTATTTCTAGGAAAGGGTTGAAGAATTTAGTATTCTCATATTGCTTTTGTGTGCTACTATATTCTGGTACTCTGATTAAATACTAGCTGGGCATGGTGGCTTACACCTGTAATTGTAGCTACTCAGGAGGCTGAGATCTGAGGATCAAGGTTCAAAGCCAGCCCGGGGAACTAAAGTCTGTGAGACTTTTATCTCCAATTAACCATTAGAAAACTGGATGTGGCACAGTGGCTCAAAGGGTAGGTTAGTAGCCTGGAGTTGAAGAGCTCAGGGACAGCACCCAAGCCCAGAGTTCAAGCCCTGTCTGGCACCCTTGAGTCTCACCTGTAATCCTAGCTACTCAGGAGACTGAGAACAGCCAGAACAGGAAAGTCCATTAGATTCTTATTTCCAATTGATCATAGAAAAAGCTGGCAGTGGTGCTATAGCTCAAGGAATAGAGTGGCAGCCTTGAGGGAAAAATGCTTAAGTGACAATGCCCAGGCCCAGAGTTCAAGGCCCAAGATAGGCAAAAAGAAAAAAGAACAGAGTTTAGATCAGCATATATTAACTAGGCTGGTGCCTCACTCATCTCATAATGTAGATTTTCTAAAGGAATAACTTGTGTGCCATTGAAAGGACTTTTTTTTCTGCTTTCAGAAAGCATGTATCTCTAGGTAGAGTGTATTTGATGGTGAATCTTTCCCGGGCATCAGGATCCTCTACAGAACTTTGAGAAGAAATGAAAAGCAAATTTCTGTGTCATTGAAACTTATGTACTTGGCTAGCTTGGGCCTAGGCATCCGTGTGTGTGTGTGTGTGTGTGTGTGTGTGTGTGTGTGTGTGTGTGTGTGTGTGTGTGTGTTTTAAAGTTTCTCTCCCTCACAATTCAATATGTCGGACATATTGAATTCATAGGATGTAAGACTCAAGATGGACTCTAGTATACATCTTATAGATGAGATTATAGGCCAATCTCAGCCCATTAAAACACACACACACACACACACACACTCACATACACTCACACACACACATGCACACAAAACGCCTGGTACCACTCCTGCAGCCACCAGCCATGACTCTTTCTCAGGCTTTCAGGGAAGGAGTCAACCACCACAGCACAAAATCCCTTATTGCCAAGCCATGCACCTTGGGCTCCCCAGCAACCTTGCTAATGCCCTACTCACTTCTAATTGGAAGGGTTGGGTAGAGCATGTGAGCACGGCATAGTGTTCTTCAATGATAATCTCCTTTCAAAAAAAAATCCTCTCTCCATACACCTATTCTTACAAGCTTCCTCCATTTGACATGACAGGGAAAAGCCCCTCTTCTATTCCTGTTATTCTGCATTGTGCACATTTGTCCTACACTTATTTTGATACCTGGTTTTGGTGGTATTGTTCCCTCAAGGTTCCCTCCATCATGATAAATTCCCTGCATAAGATGAATGTTAGGTAAGGTGAACCTGGTGTTCATACAGAGATCTGGCTTTGAATTTTTTTCCAGTCCTCAGGCTTGAACTCAGAGCCTAATCACTGTCCTTGGGCTTTTCTCAAGGCTAGAGCTCTAACACTTGAGCCACAGCAACACTCCAGGCTTGTTTCTATGTATGTGGTACCACAGAATCGAACCCATGCCTTCGTGCATACTAGGCAAGCACTTTACCCCTGGGCCATGTTCCTGGCCCTGGCTTTGAATTTTTAACAAATGTTTTAGCCTATCTGTACCTCATACTCTATATGAGCAAAATGTGCTACTCATAGAAACTGTGATTATAATGGCAAAATATGACAAACTCATACAAAGAACCTAGTGCCCAGACCACAGGAAGTGCTCACTGTTCAATTCAGTTCAGCTAAAACTCTAACCATCATTGCTGTCCTCCTTAAAACTTTATTGATGGACAGCCAGCTGAAAGGAGACTGCATTTCCACTCTTGGGAGACATACTTCTTCCACTGAGTCAGTTCCTTTTCTGGAAGCCACCCAGGGAACAGTCCCACTGAGAAGTGAGCACAGAAGCACGGTCATAACAGTTAACTGAATTAAGCAGGTTATCAGGCAGTAGAAAATGTAGTTAAATTTGCATCCATGAAGCAGATGGCCTGCACAAAGTGATTAAATTAGTTTTTATTATGTTTGGAGAATTAATTTGTCACTTTATTATTTTTTCTTTTGTTTACAAAAAAGAGATGTGATTTTGTTATCTCTGGCAAAATGGATTTGTATAAACAGTTTATCCTTTAATGGAAAACAAGGATAAAGCATCACCACACACACACACGCACACACACACACACACACACATACAGCACTGACCTTCTAATTGTCTATTAAGGGTTGGTACAATTATGTCGAATGTGGCCCAGAGAACAGAAAGGCTGCCATCTATTGCTAGTAAGAATGGACAAGTTTCCAATTACATAAAAAGATATATCTTTTTACCTTCAATATCTTCAGATCACAAGCCATTGAATATTTATTTTTGGAGACATTTTTATACCACAGAAGTTTTTAGGACCTGGCATTTGCTAAGTTATACTATTAATTACAGCATCACCCATCAAATTATAATCTGGCAAACTTGAGGACGCTGATTCCTTCTTTTAAAGTGAAAAAAAAGACAAGTGCAAATGGAGTCTCTTAAGACTCAGGGCTGTTAACTAGGCAATTCTCAGTACTTATTCTTTGAGTACAAATAGTTCTTTCATAGTTGTTTTGAATGGATCAAAGGAAAACCTGGAGTTTTGAATGACTTCTTTTTTGTTAAGTCCTTTTATCTTACTTAATAGTTACTAATGAGCATTCTGGGAAATTCACCCTTATAAGAAGAGTTTCTTGCACATAGGAACAAGTGTATAAACTTAATCTCTATATATATATTTATGTACAGTACCTCTATATCCATGTTTCTGAGTTTTTAAATTGAAGATTAAATAGGTTAGTATTCTGCCCTTAGAATGGCTAAACAATTTTTTGATCACAGTGATGAAGAGTTTTGTTTTGTTGTATTTTGTGCTAAAACTGGAGCCTTGTCACACACCACACATCGGTGTGGTGCTTCACATTTTCTCTTCTTTTTTCTTTAATTTGTTAAAATTTAAGAATAGATTTGAGTGTCGGGAGCATAGCCTAGTGGTACAGAGTGTGTACCTAGCATGCACGAAGTCCTGGGTTCGACACCTCAGTACCACATACACAGAAAAATCCTGAAGTGGCAAAGCACTAGCCTTGAGCAAAAAGTGTCCAAAAATCTGGAAGTGGCAAAGCTCTAGCCTTGAGCAAAAAGTGTCAAGGACAATGCCCAGGCCCTGAATTCAAGCCCCAATACTGTCAAAAAAGGAGGAGAAGGAAGAAGAAGAGAAGGAGGAGGAGGAGGAGGAGGAGGAGGAAGGAGATTTGACTTTACAAAAAACTTGTGAAGAAGACATAGAATACAAAAAGTTAATTAGCATAGGACATTTCCACACTAGCAAACTAATATTAAAACATTATTAGTTATATTCAGATTGCCTTGGTTTTTATCTAATGTCCTTTATGGGTTTCAGAAACTCACCTGGGTTACTACATGAGGCCTAATAGCTCCTTTGAATTCTGAATGCTTCTTAGACTTTATTTTTTATGTCCTTGATAGTTGTTTGTAGACTGCTATTTCTTCTTTCCATTGTCCCACTCCCAATTAGCGTGAGAAAAGTTTTTCCTCATTCTTAGACTGGATTTGTAGGTTTTGGAGGGGAAGAATCCAGAGGGAAAATGCTATATCCTTCGCAGCTATTCCCTTCATGTTAGAGGGACATGCTATCAACATGGAGTAATATTTGTGTTGATCACCTAACTGAGGCAGTGATTGTCAGGTTTCCCCACTGTGAAGCTTCCTCCTTTCCAAATTATATTCTTTTTTTTTTTTTTTTGCCAGTCCTGGGCTTGAGCTCAGGGCCTGGGCACTGTCCTTGGACTTTCTCAAGGCTAGAGCTCTACCACTTGAGCCTCAGCACCACTTCCGGCTTTTTTTCTATGTATGTGGTACCGAGGAATCGAACCCGGGTCTTCATGCATGCTAGGCAAGCACTTTAACCACTAGGCCAAACTCCCGGCCTTTCCAAATTATATTCTGTGCAGCCCAAATTTAACATTAAGAGTATAATTACTACATAAATTAATGTAGGATTGTTTTCATGAAAGATGCTTTTATTTTCATTTTTCATTCAATCAAGTTTATCAGTGTAAGAACCCATGTCTATTTGTTTATTTTGAATTATAATCTAATATTTTTCATTGTTCACATTGTCTTGAGCTTGGCCATCTTTGAGCATTGGGAGTTCCTTCGGCTGGTTTCTGTATCCCTTTCACACACCCATCACTGTGTTTGGGTGTGGGAATTCATCTCACTTCTTTTCTTTTTTGATCATGGGGCTTGGGTGCTGTTTCTGAGCTTTTTGCTCAAGGCTAGCACTCTACCACTTGAATTATAATGCCATACCAGGTTTTTCTAGTGGTTAATTGGAGATAAGAATCTCATGGACTTAACCTGCCCACACTGGCTTCGAACTGTGATCCTCAGATCTCAACCTCCTTAGTCGGTAGGATTATAGGTGTGAGCCATTAGTGCCCAGCTTTATCTTACCTTTTTGTTAGTGTAAGGTGATCCATGCTTATCTTGAAAATTTTCTTGTTCTAATCTAAAAACCAGCCTTTCTAACAGAAGTTCTGGTACCTCTTATTGGGGAATGATATTAGAAATCAAAATTTGGATGTTAGATATGCTTGTTGCTATGGGGGTATCATTATTTTTAGAGCCTTTCATCTGACAGAAAAATAGCTATAAATATATAATATATACTTATAGAAATACATAAAAATAGGTAATATATTTATATTAAGTACATATCAAGTATATATTTATATACTGACATATAAATATATTATATATTTGTATAAATTTATCTAGATTAAATAAACAGCTTATGCTGATCAACTGAATAGATCAACTAAACTATGGTTTAGTTTATAAACTAAAATTAGTTTACAGTTACCTTTGAACTTTCTGATCTACCATAGAGATCATTGTAGTTATCATCTTTGTTTATTGCATGGTTATAAAACTTGTGTGAAATGATAACTTTCTGTGAATCTTATTAGTTACACCTCTGCTTGAGCCCATCACTTGAAGTTTATGCAGGTACCCACTTTGGGCTTTGCAATCTGAATTATAATAAACACTGTATAGGTCCATTTCTCTTATGGATTTTTAGTTTTGTAGATTTAAGCCTGTGATAACTTCTTTTTTCTTTCTTGGGGTGCAGTGCTGGACAAGCACTCTACCACTGATCTGCGTTCCTCAGCCATCTTTGACATCTTTTTGTAATAACTGCATTTGACATCCTTCCTTGATTAATATTGGCCACTTTCAAGGCAATAAGCTATCATTGTCAGTTCTGCATGCCAGTTTATCCTCAATGAGGATGCAAAGTGGATACTTCATAAATATATGTTGGCTGTGTGGAATACATGCAGCAATAATTAGGAAGAGGGAAAAATATGTGAATTATTGAATCCTTCCTGCATGCCAAATGCCTTTCCAGTTAGTTGCTTGAGAAAATACCCAGTTCAGCACTTTGAATCAGATCTGAATGGTATCATACCCTTTCTGTTTGAGGTTGTATAAAGTCTAAATCTTCTTATTTGCTGCATTTTGTGTCACTGGAGTCCTACTAGCCTGAATGGAGCTGTGTGGGTGGCCTAGGAAAAGGCCAGGGGGCAGAAATGGCAGCACCCATTTAGAGTCTCACCCAAGGGCTATTAGGAAATTGACTCCAATTTGATCTGGGGAGTGGGGGCTGTTTTTTTCCTGCCTTTTCATGATCACAATGAAGGTGACATTGATTTACAAGTCAGTGAGTTTGAGCAGGGAAGGGAGGCTTCTATGGGTGGAAAAGATCAATTAAATGATTATCCCAGCTGCCACACACTAATGCCTTTCTTACTGGGTTTCAGAATCAGGAAACAGAAGGTTACCACATTTAGCCTTTACAGGAAATCTAATTGCCAACTTTGGGATGCCAAGTTTTATTAGATTGGGAAGAGTGAAGCTTAGCTTGCTAGTAGTTTCTGACACCATAGCGAGCTTTCTGTTGGCCACCTAGAATTCTACATAACATCCTTCTCTTCTTTTGGGGGTGGTTTCACTGAAGTTTTATGAATATAAAATTGTTGTGACTTTTATCTGTTGGTGATTTTTATTTGGGTTCCAGGGACTGAGACTGAAAGTCAAAAAAGTATTTTACAGTCAGTAATTCATTGAATTCCTACTATTTGCTAGACCCTGGGCTAGTGTCCAGGGATTGTAATAATGAGCAAATTACACACACTTGACTATAGTATCCTTCATCTAGACTGCACTTCCCATACCTTTGTAAATCCCAAACTGTCATGTGAGAAATACCTAGTCAAATTCATTCTACCTTGGGCAATTTCTAGACATTGCCTCAGTGCCTGTGTTAAGTATTGCATACCAGCATGTTATATGGAATTTCTTTGGAAATCACAGGAGCCCACTGTGGGCTTGTTTAATCTTTTCATAGCCTTTCCATGGTCCTGTCCACATTAGAAATAATTTTTTTGTCATGCTGGGGCTTAAACTCAGGGCTGGTATTGTCCTTGGGCTTTCTCAAGGCTAGGGCCTCTACTTCTTGAGCCATATCACCACTTCCAGCTTTTTCTATGTATGTGGTACTGAGGAATCAAACCTAGGGCTTTGTGCATGCTAGGCAAGCACTCTATCACTAGGCCACACTCCCGGCCCACATTAGAAATAATTTTTAAAGCAATTTAGGACTGGAGGTGCTGCTCAAGATGAAGAACACCTGCCTAGCAAGTTCTAAAACCCAGTACTGAGCCCCATCTTCTCTCCTTAAAATAACAAAGAAAAAAAGAGGTTAAAATTTCATAAGTTGTGAAAACAATGTATCTTGATCTATGTACCCCTTCCATTGTTCTCCCTTATTATTCTCCCCCCATCTCTACTTTCAAGTTATGTCATTCAATTTTTTACATTGATTATAATGACAGCCATTTTGAGCCAATTAACATTTTCTCCAGCAGGAAGCTCTTGAGCAAAGTCAGTCAGAAGATTTCAAACTAACTCCCAATTTGGTGGGAGAAGAATCTACAGTTGTCCACTTTTTTAATCTGGAAGCGAGAACCCATGCTGATGCTTGAAGCCTTACCAAAATGCCTGCAAAATTGAATGAAAGGCCCGTGCAGTGGCTCACACCTGTGATCCTAGCTACTCAGGAGGCTGAGATATAAGGATTGAGGTTCAAAGCCAACCTGGGCACTAAAGAATCTGAGATTCTCCAGTTAATCACTAGAAAACGGGAAATGGGGCTGTGGTGCAGGGGTAAGGCAGTAGCGTTGAGCTGAGCTCAGGGACAGCACCCAGGCCCAGAGTTCAAGCCCCATGACACCCCCCCACACACACACACACAGTGAATGAAGGTCCACAGTCTCTTTCTTTGCGAGAGTCAGATCTTGGCTGAAATTTGCAGATTCTTTCTTCCTGTCCTCTCCTTGGCTGTGGAGAGAAACAGAAGGGCCAAGCACGGATCACCTTTTGACAGAGAGAGTGTTATGCAAAAGATGAGACATGTGAAGGCACCATGCAATTGCCAGCACCCAGACTGAAAGTGCATAGACTGTGCTCTTGTGTGGCCCTGACAGGCATTGCCCTGTGAAAGTGATGTTTGCACAGCCTAGACCTTCCTTGCCAGTTTTTGCCAAGCCTGGGCTAAGGGGGAGCAACTCCCCAGGTTTGTTTGCCTGTGGCAGCCAAAGAAACCATGATTTATTTCCTCAGAGTGTGTCATGAAAATGTAAGCACAGAGGGCTGGATTATTTTGGAGGGCGAGAAGAGAATCTGGTGGGGGCGATGGAGACTCAAGAATCACAGCACTCCAGAGCCAGGGCAGAAAGCCAGAGGGCCGCCCAGTGTGTTGGGGTAACATAAGCTGTCGCTATTCAGGAGATGGCCTGTTGTAAGAAAATCTGACCACAACGGGTGCATGACTTCAGCTAAAATTAACCTTCAAGACTTCACACGCCTCCACAGTACTTTGAAGTAGACACCCCAGAAAAGGCACAGGCTGCTGCTCACTGCTGAGGACCTTGCTGCTGCCCGCCTGCTGGGGTTGAGCCATGCCTATAAGTATCAACGTATTGGTTCCCACCAGGGGTCAAAGTCGGGATTCCTGCGACCATTATAAAGTGGTAAGCAACCACAAGAGACACTGGCTGTGTCTCTGGGGGAGAACTAATGAAGTTTATTTGAACTGAATTTGTGTTTAGAGACATCCAATTATTCTCCATGTTAGGCGGAACGATGAGCCCTCCAAACCAGCTTTCCATCTGCCCATCACTTTGTTGAACTAACTGCCACCTTGCTGTTAATTTTTCGTTTGTGTGTCCTCATGGAGTAACAGTAGGATGGTGTATTTTTAGAACAAGAAGAGAAGAATCTGCCTGGAAATTAGCAATCTGAGAAAATACAGTTGTCTAAATTCAAGCAGAACCCAAGAGGCCAGATGAAGAGGGTCAAGGTAGCAACAGGTGTAGCAGGCTCCATTAGTCTGTTTTCTTGTTTCTAAGCAGGTGCAAATGGGGAGGAAGATAAACTGTTGTGAAGAGTTGAAGCTGTCAGAGGTGCTTCAGAAAGCTTCTGTGTCAGGAAAGGTATTTTTAGGGCCAACTGGAAGGATTTCCTACCCAGTGAGACTCAGACTATTCTGAAAAGGGCACCACAGCCCTCTTTCTGCCCCTGTCTAGAGTAATCTGATGGGCTTTTCCCAACTGCCAGGCAGCTGCCTCTGGATTGCCACTTACTGTGAGGATCTGTAGGGCAAGCTCCTGAATACAGAACAAAAAGGCAAGGTACACTTTTCCTCCTCTGTGCCACAGTGTTCCCATGATTCATCTAATTTTGGGTAAATGGCAGTCTTTATGTTTAGGACTGTGCTGTTCTAGTCTGACAATCAAAACAGTTGCTTTGAGTGTCTTAAGGCTGTAACTTTACAACCTGGAGAACCTCCTTGGTTTATCCTTCTTTCAAATATGACTTAGTTCATGACTCTCACCCACAAACTTATATGGGTCCTCCTGCCTCACACAAGTCTCCCAACCTACCTCCTAGGCAACTTTAACATCATAAAGGGCCTGGAAGGCTTATTTCTCTGGGAAAGGGTTTCTTTGGCTTAGCTGTGATTTGACTATAAAATGTTGAAATTTCTAGTATTTAGGAGAGCAGATATTCTGTGCTGCAATTGTATGAATGATGTGGGTATGAATAATGTAAGGAAAAATACATATACGTGAAGATTCTTTGACACAGGTTTGAGGTTGTTTTCTGTATGGACCATCCTGTTATATCCTCTGCACGCTTTATAACCTCTTGTTGCCTCCAACCTCCCAATGCTCTAGTTCATGAAAGGTAAAGGCTGCTGGACACGGGACACTAACATTTACCATGGCCACACGATGAGGGCATGTTTTGGAGTATGTGTGTGTGTGTGGTATAAGTGCATGTGTGTGCCCAGCTGGGTGTCAGTGCTGGAGCTTGAACTCGGGGCACCATTACTGTCCCTTAAGCTATTTTACTCAAGCCTGGCACTCCACCACTTGAGCCATTTCTGAGGATTTGGGGTGGGTTTTTTTTTGTTTGCTTGTTTGCTTGTTTGTTTGGTGTTTCACTGTAGATAAGAGTCTCCTGGGCTTTTCTGCCTGGGCTGGCTTTGAACCACTTATCATCAGATCTCAGCCGTTTTTGTATCTAGGATTACAAGCATGATTCAGCTGTGCCAACTTGAGTATTTTTTTTTTAATTCCTGGGGTCTAGGCTCTCTGCCTTATGGAACAGGTTTCTTTTGAGATAGCATGTTAAAAATAGACATTTCAGTCATAGTAAGCTATGTTGTGTGTGGCTCTGAGCTTAGATGAACACATCTTACAGCCACATATGGGGATTTCTATTCATTTAGGAACCTGACCTGGATAGGCATGAGATTCAGAACACCCCCTCTTACTTAGGAACCAGACAGACTTAGTTTCCAATTATGGCCATCTGAATTAGTAGATCTGATTTTTGTGACTGTCTTGTGACAGACATAAAGTGACTTGCCTCACCTGGAAGGCTGGTCAGGAGTTCTCTGTTGACCTCTGTCAAGGTGAACTCTCAGCTGCCTCCTCTATGAAATCCTGTCTAGTGGGGGGGGGCGAAGACTGGACTGGGTGAACCAAGGTGCTTTATAAATTGTGAGCCCTGTTGACGAGAGGCAGAGGCAGTTTTGTTATTGTTAGGGCTTTGTTCTTCTCCTAGAGATTAATCTATCAGGGCTTTTTTCCAGGACTTTGTAGAATAAATAGTATCTTTGTGCTAATTGTTCTTTTTGTGCTCTGGGCCAGGTTGTCCCCAGGGAAGGGGAAACATCCCTCCTTTCTGGTAACCTTCCTAGTAATAACCTATTCTAACTGTATAAAACATGGGGCAACCCTGTATGCCCTCAGGCCTGGGAGCTCTGACATCTGGGCTGGAGAAGGGCCCAGGGCACAAGGATCAGTTCCACTGTGGCCAAGTCTCTTGGCTGTGGAGTTTCTGAGAAAGGAATGAGGTTCCCAAGTGGGGAAGAAGAGGAAAATGAGTTCCTGGGACAGGGCAGCACCAACCCCTGATGGGAACTGCTTGTACTCCAAGGTTTGTTTGTTTTTTTTTTTTTTTAATGCCTTTGCCACACAGTTTTCCCACCTATGGCAGGCAGGTCCTGAGTATTTCTAATGAATGGGGTGTGGTGCTCTGACCACATAGAAGAATGTCAAGTTAACTCAAGAGTTACTGTGCTTCTCTTAGCATGTCTGCCTGAGCACTCCAGATGCTTTATTTATTTCTTAACTGCTCTGGGTGCAATTAGTACCACTGTTTCACCTACATGACAAAGTTGGGGCCAGGATTTGATTCTAGACTGATTTCACACTCCATACAACATTTTCCTGTTGTCACTCACATGCAGTTTCTTGGAAGCTTATGGTTTATGGAATAGCATCAATACAAGAATATCTGCTCACCTAACTAAGCGCTTTGGAGGCTTAAACATTTTATAATCAGTCATCACAAGGTCAATGCCTTATGGTTCCTTATTCATGGCAGGCACATCCCTGGTGTAAAATAATATAAATGTATTGATTTGTACATAAAATGTCATTTGTACATAAAATGCCCTAGGCTCTCCTTTTTTTTTTCTTTTTCTAATGAAACCAGAGGGGAATCCTATAACCTCTCACTCCCTGCGAACACAGCTCCTCACAGAGGGGGCTCCCTTTGGGGCTTCTCTTACAGAAATCAGGCTGCCAAGAATCTTTTCAAACCTCACTCTAGTATGAAATCTTTAAACCGCCTGTCCCTGAACATGTTTTTCAATTGAAAAACAGCCTCAGATAATCATACTGTGTACACAGTTCTCATCAGGTGTTGGAAATTTTATCAACTTTCACAGACCTAGAATGGTCTGAATGGCCCTCCAAACAAACAAAAACCTATTTTAAACAACAACAAAAACAACCCTTTTACTTTTTACACAAAACAAAACCCTCTCCAAGGCTTGCCAGAGTGATTGCATTTCCTCACATTCCCCCCTCCTGGCGTGAAAGCCTGCTCCACTCAGCTGGAAATGTAAATGCTAGTTGGGATGAGTGACTCACTATTCCTGCCCAAGCTGCATGCCTCCTCTGACCTCCTAGCCCCGATGGGATGCACATGAGACTCCTAAGTCTGATCACTTACGCTGGACTGAGATAGGGCCAGGGCCACTGGCTGGGAGCTGGGAGCCCCTGAGCATGGCCAGCTGGACACTGTAATGGTTAATAGAAGTGTGTGTGTGTGTGTGTGTGTGTGTGTGTGTGTGTTTGAAGGTAGGGAAAGTCCAGTACTGAAAATGAGATCGTTGCAAAAGGAGGAACAAGGCAGCCAGCATGTGCCTTGCATCCAGTGCCTAGGTGGTCCTGCAAAAATATGCTCTGAGGTCACTATTCTACCCTGTTGGCCCTGGTGGTAGACACAAACCACTGTCTTACCTGCGAGAATAAGTAATGGGACCATGGCTCTATCTTACTGTGTCCTTCCCTGTACTGATGAGAAACAGAACTTAGCATTTCTTATCATTCCTATGGGGTTCATTTCCTCTAGAAGACACCAGTAAGGGATAGGTTTCCTGTTGGATTTCTTTTTTTATTTTAAATTTTATTGTTATTATAAAGGTGATGTACAAATGGGTTACAATTGCATAAGTCAGTTAATGAGAACATTTCTTTGGGGGCAATGCCACCCCTTGCTGTTCAGTTGGATTTCTAAAGGAAGAGTTTACATTGGACACAATTTCACTGATTTATTAATGCCCCTCCATCCTAGTGCATCACACAGACTCTTGTTTCCCAAGTTCTGATATCATTAGCCTCCCTGAATTCCCTTTATCTCATGCAAACCCTTTTGCTCATTCTAAACTCTTTAAATTTGCATGCCCATGCTCCTTACTCAACTGAACAGATCTCTGTTTCTGTTCAAAGACTCACCTGTGTGGTACCTTTGTCCCACTGAATTCTCACCCCAGAACACCTCAGGCTTGATCTTCTGAAGTTATCACATATTTTTTTCCCTGTCTCACGTGTGTGTGTGTGTGTGTGTGTGTGTGTGTGTGTGTGTGTGTCTGTCGCCGCATGCGTGCACTCCATGGTATTTAGTATTTGGCTTGCCAAAGGAAAGCCAACACCTGCTGTTTACATGGGCTAAAGCTTCCCACTGAGCCTGATTTCTACCAAGGAACTCCAGGCTGGGAGATGTGTGGTTGAACACATTGAATAGGCTTGCCCTCCTCCAGATGTAAAGGATGCACATAACTCAGCAGAATAAGCCATTGTTGTATTTGTGAACTAATTAGGAACTGAAAAGCGTCATGTATTACCACTTTTAATGTAGATTTCAATTACAATTTAATTTTTAAAATAATAATGGTGATTAGCCAATTCCCAAATTTTCTGAAAGTTTACACCCAACTCACCTGAGCCCAATATAAGTCTGCTGCATCATACTTTTGGGTGATGTGTTTATATCTTTTTATTTCTTGTCTGGGTGTCATGGGATTTGAACTCTGAGCCTCACACTTGCTAGGCAGGCACTCTACTACTTGACTCGTTTTGCTGTAGTTGTTTTTAAACCTCAGTACTACTGGTCTCTGCCTCTCAAGTAGCTGGGATTAAAGGTGTAAGTTACTGTGCAGGTTTGTAGCTTTTTAAATAGCATTTCAACTTTGGGTGGTTCTGACAACTATGTTACTGAAAGCTTGCATTTCAGCCAAATCCTCCTTACCTGTGGTCGGTACATGAAAAAGCCAGGCATTTGCCAGTGGCCTACGTACGTGATATGCAATATGAACCATGATAAAGGTGCATGCAAAGTTCTGTAGGAGAATGAAAAATGGAACAACTAACTGTGTTAGAGGGAGAAGTAGGCTAGGAATGGCTTTCCAGTGCCTGATATTTGACATGGATATTCCTATCTAGATTGGGCATTTGGGCGTTCAAGGAACAGATCAAGTTTTAAACAAAGGTAGAAAAGAGAAGGATATGCAAAGGTGCTGAGGCTTGAGAAAGTGGCATGTAGGTTTGTTTAAATTTTATGCTGGGATTTTAAAGAAAGGAGCCAAGTCTGGTAGGGAGAATTACTTTAAAAAAAAAAAAAGGTATTGTGCTCAATGGAAAGGATAAGGAAAATTTTCTAGACCAGAGTAAAAGAACTAAGGAACTGTATGTGTTAAATGATGGAAGGAACTGTAGGTTGGGGTCATAGAGATGGTGGCAACAAAGGTTGCAACTAACACTTAAAGGTACTATTTATGCATCATAGACAATGGGTTATCATCCCATTATCCAGATGTGAAAAACTGAGGCTTTGAGAACAGTGATTTGCCCAGGGTTATAAAGCCATGACATCTTGTGTGTTGAAGCAATTGTGGAGTTCTCAATTCTCATCCTTACTTCCCAATAATACTGTGGAAAGGAATTTGAAACAGAGAAGTTAACCTGACAGAGGTCACCCAGGATTGTAATGTCTTGACTGAACATGATAGTCCCCAGTCCTAGGAAGCCTGTGCCTGCCAAGCTAAGCTGAGGCCTTTGGGCTAGGTGGGGAAACTCAAAGATCAAGTTGAGGTGGTCTGCAGGGATGAGGTGCTGTGGAGTTTGGGTGGAGAAGAGGAGGCTAATTCTAAACAGATCAGTTTGGACCTAGACCACAGAGAAGCCTGTACTATGAGTCAGATTCTTACCACCCTGTGGTGTGGCTGTCCTGCCAGGTGGCTCTGTTGATGTTTGCTGTCAAAAAGGGCATTGAGGGCCAGGAGTTTGGCCTAGTGGTTAAAGTGCTTGCCTAGCATGCACAAAGACCCGGGTTCAATTCCTTGGTACCACATACATACAAAAAAGCCGAAAGTGAGGCTCAAGTGGTAGAGGTCTAGCCTTGAGAAAAATCCAAGGACAGTGCTCAGGCCCTGAGCTTAAGCCCAGGACTGGCAAAAAAAAAAAGGCATTGAGCAGCTGACTGGAAGGACCTGCCACTTCCCATTCTGGGAAAGGAGGCACTTAGAAAGAGAAGAGATGCAATAAACCAGCAATGGATGGAGAGAAAAATGCTTGAATACTTTCCCATGAAGCTCTAACATTGGCTTTCTGGGAGCCACTAGATCTTAAGGTGAAAAGTTCAGATCTGGATTTTCAAGTTGTAGACAGACCTATTCTTCCCCCAAAGGTGATCAAGAAAAGTTCATCTATACTTGGCCTTTGGTTTTCCAGGGCTCATTCTGCCTTTCAAGCCAGGCCTCCTTGGTCACAGGAGGCTTCCCTTTCTTTTAGCTAGGTACTTCTGACATACACTTGATCTTTTAGTACAAAAGAAGTGAACAATTTTTCATGCCACAGCTATTTAGTGAGTACCTACTCTGTGATAGGCAGTGTTCAGTGATTGGGGGAAAAAATTCCTCGGGATAGCCAAACAATAATTTCTGTCTTCCTGGGGCTAATACCCTAGCAAAGAATTATGGCAGATGAGGTCCTAGCTGTGTTGCACTTGTGGGTCCACTAAGGAAGCATGTACCCTCTTGATCAGGTGAAGGAATGAATGGGACAGTACTTGGTATGCTGTGAGGTATAGTGTAGCTTGTTACAAACAAGTATAGAGGGGATGATCTGGACATTGAATGTGGATTAACCCACTTAAATTTAAGATGTGTCCACTCTCTCCCAGGTTGTAGTGCACACCCACCCATGGCTTGTTCATGTTCTTAACAAACAATCCCATCCTTGTATGGCTATGTGGCTATTCCCAGGCCTGACCTTCACATCTCTGCTGCACAGGGTCTTGGGGCAGCTTGGCCAGCTTGGCCCAGCTTGGCCCTGCTTCAGACTAGAAGAATGGGGAACTTTATTTCGGAACATTCTTTGTTCAGCGCAGCCCTGCAAAAGTTAATATGTGTTGTATTGACATTTTTAGTTTTGCTCTCCTAACATTTGTGAAATTGTGTTTGCTCTGTGCTTTGGTGACACGGGGAAGTATCAGCTCTCCTCCAAGGACTGTGAGTCTTGAGTGACAAGTGGACGGCTGGGTTCCCAGGGACAGATGCACTTTTGTGGTTATTGTGTAATCAGCCTTTTTTTCCTCTTGCCTTTTCCACACTGCCAGGCTCCTGGCCCAGTGTGACTAGTGGATCTTGTATGAGAATCAGCAGTGTAGCTCTACATGGAGCTACAATCACTGCTTTTAAGCCCTGCCCACTCATCATGTGGTGCTGGGAAAGGACCTCAATTTCCCTATCTGTAAAATGGAAAGGTGGTATTTCCCCCACAGACAAGTTGTGAACTGAAGAAAATCACTATTTTGACACACAGCTGACATGTTCAGCTTGTACTAGATTCAATACCTGGTAGATGGATGATATCTCGGTGTCATAGCAAACCAAATGGTAGTTTGATCCATTTTACGGCTGAGGAAACTAAGGCTCACATAGGTTAAGTAACTTAACCTAAAAAGTAATGGAGGCATATTTGAAATCTGAATGAACTGATTCTAGAATCAATCTATCATGGACATTTGGGAAATGGTAGTTATGATCCTTCTTAAGACAGAAGCAAGAGCTGTGCCCAGTACAAGTTGTTGCCTCGCAGTGTTCACTCAATCACCATGGTCCATGTATAGATCGGGGCAACTTGCTTTGATGTTCTGAGCTAGAATAAGGATGGTGCCAGCACATGGAGAAAAATGAGACTCCAGGTTCATGGTAAGCCATGCTGCTCTCTGTAGGCACTTATTTTGTATATGTAAAAAGGCACACGTGTGTAGGGTAGGGATATTGGAATATGAGTTTGTTGACCGGTTATATTAACAAAAGGATTTCTTCAGATTAAAAGAGAAGCCAACAGTTATATGGGCATCCTCGATGCCCATGCTTTTAATCCCATTTCCATCCACTGGCCATCTTCTGGATCCAAGCCGAGATTCATATCCTCAGTGCACACTGGCTACAAAGTATTTCTCAAAGTCCAGCGCTGGCAGTAGGATCCAGGTGGGGCACACAGAACTCATACCTTTGTGCTCCTGGAACCCCAGCTTTCTAGCCTCCCAGACTAGAGACCAGCTGAGAAGCCAAAATATTCCCTGCTGAAAGCAGCACATAGTGTTGGCCACAAAATTCCTTCCACTTCTGTTTCCCTTGAGGGACAAGTTCCATCAATGCTCTTCCTTGATCAACTCTTGCTCTTTTATGACACAAGGTCCCTCTATGCTTGCTCTCGAACCACTCCTTCCTCTACTTCCCAAGGGCTAGGATCATAGATGTGCATCACCTAGCCTTGCTATACCTGGTGTCAGAAGACTCTTAGGACTTGTGAGGGGCATCCTTTTACATTACAACATTAGCACATTCAGAGTGATGGCCCTGACCCATCAAGTAAAAGTAAAGTTGTCTTGAATAAAAACAGGGATGATTATAATTCCCATTACAATCCATTTGGAAAAAGAGTTTAAATGGAATAGTTTAAAATGTATTGCTCTCTGGAAGTGAGATTTCTCCTTGCAATCTACAATGACTTATTTCTCTAAAATGTAGATAGATCAATGATTAACTTGAATATTAATATTAATAAGCTATATATTTACTGCTTTGTGACAGACATGTGCAGAGATGACCTTATTTAGTGTGTGAGACAACTGTATTATCAGAGTTGTATTAGCAAAGGACACCAATGCCCAGAGGGGACATAACTCCAATGGTCCCCCAGCTGGCAGGCAAAACCACAGTCCTAATGTTGGCTTGTGTATAGACTTGAGAGATTGCAGGTACTTGCTGTTGTGATAACCATGGTTATTGAATGACTACAGGTACCCTGCATGGAAAAAGGATCATTTCCCTCAACGTTGGGCATGTGGGGGCCTCCAAAAACAGTGGGCAGAGCTACAGTCATCTGAAAAGTTGAGGAATAGGGCCAGGTGGGTTCAGCCCCCTTGTACTGGACATTTTCAAATTTAAGGCTACGCTTCTTTGTGCTCCACATTTTTTTCTCCAGTGCAGAGTTGGGGATGCTATTTAACTCCTCTGTCTAGAAATGAATGTGCCATCCGCTTTACCCTGGATAACCAATTGTGTGTTTTGATTTACTTAAACTTATGAGCAATTTTGAAAATGAAAATATCTGCTTATCTTACAATATCATTTTTAATTATTTTATTTAATTCTGTTGAAAAGGTGCTGTACAGAGAGGTTGCAATTATATAGCGAGATAATGAGTATATTTCTTGTCTGCATTGTTACCCCTTCCCTCAATTTTTCTCATTATACCCCCCTCCAAGTTGTAAAGTGCATTTCCAACTTAGCGTCTTGTGAGTGTTGTTGTTGCATTAGTTCACCTTTAGTCCTTGTTCTATCATCCTTTTTATACTACAGAGTAATCAGAGCTAAGCCATGTAACTACATACTGCCCAGTCGTGGAAATGATATTATCTTGATAACATGACCCAAGTCTGGAGTGTGGTCTCTTGACTCAAGGCCAAACAGTAGCAGTGTATGTATAATTAATATATATGGGAATTGTAACAGATATTGAATGACTGGTCTGCTTCAAATCCTAGTCTGTGTTGGCATTTCCTGGTACATGGTGTATTTTACAATGTTTCTCTTGGGACTTTTTTTTTATGCCACTTGCCTTCTGGACCCATCTGGCCATCTGGCATGCCAGTCTGGATTTTCAACTTGGTTGCTATGACTCCATTTAGCACTTCTGGTGCAGTTGTTCTGTGGAATTCCTCTTGTGTTCCTTACTTAGACTGCTCCCTCCTTCATCAGAGGGCTAATTACAGTATAAACCTGGCAACATTATTACCCCCCTTGGTTTAACACAGTGCCATTATTATCCATTTTCATTATTACAACTATCAGATTCTTTACTTTGACTGATACTGTCAAAAATTTCCCTTTGGGCTTTCAGCCTGCTTGATAGGGAATGATAGCAGTGATAAGCTAGTAAATGATGGCTTCTTTGAAATTCTGTCAGGGGTAATAGGATGAATCAGAATAAATTCACTGCTTTGCCTTCCTTTCTCCTGTTATGGCCTCAAGCTTTCAGCAGAGACTGCTCTTGCAGAGCCATTCTGTAGCATGGAGGTTCTGGTGAGCACTATGTGGAGAGGACAGATAGAAAGGTGGAAGGATGGAATGTGAAGGCAGGGGCCTCAGCCAACTTCCACATGAGTATTAGGATGAAGCCATTTTAGAGCCTTTCTTCTTGGAATGGTTTGGTGATTGGAAATGGTTTTGTTCTTTCCTGCTCTATGTTTTTTGGGAGCTTGCTAAGTTTCTATGGCAAGTTCATAAATCCCTTCATGGGGTTAAACCAGGCTCCAGGTTCCATGAGTTCCTGCAAAAAAAAAAAAAAAGCATCAGCAACCCTCAAGAGAGACGGGAGCAATTCCTTCCTTTGGGAGAATGCTTTTCCTCGCACAAGCTACTGAAAGAGCAGGTGAAAAAGATGAAGTTGTTTAGCATGTCTGTGATAGGTGATAGGTGGTTGTTCCTTATGATTCCTGCCACAAGGAAAGTGCAGAGCTGGGGATGGGAAGTGAGGTAACACTGAAGATAATTAATGATCCTTGTTAGATAGGTTCTGATTAATGAGGTGGTGCTATGTAGTTGTTTATTTTCCCAGCTCCCTCCTCTTTTCAATCAATAAGAAAATCCTGATTTGAGAGTTCATTAAGAACCTACATTATTTAAGTTCGTGTGTAATCAATTTTTCCAAACTTGGCTTTTTTTCTCTCTGTTCAGTTTAGCTTAGAAACCCCTCACTAACCTCCTGCAAGTCACTGTTAGGTCTGCAAAAATGGGAAAATAGGCACTGCCCCCATCTGGAAGTGAGAGTGAAAAAGTAATCCCAGTGTCTATGAGTTCTACCTAAATGTAGCCAAGGGTTTGATCAGGAAACTGAATGACTTCACTGGGAGATGGGCATCATAGTTGGAGTCAGAGGACTAGCTGAGCACTAGCTGAGTAGCATTAGTTCTGAGACAGGAGAGGCTGATCTCTTTAGCACAGGGTGATTATAATCACTACCACCGAACACTTGATATATTAAGGATGCTATCTCATTTACCCTTAGACCATAAACTAGCAAACACCTTAGGAGGAAAGCTATATTAGATAGATACCTGGCTAGATAGGTGGGAAGGTAGATTATGTATAAAATTTATAATCGAAAATTATATTTAGTGTATATATAATTTGATTTTATATATATATATAATTTGATTTTTAGCCCAAAAGTTTCTACCATATTCAGCTTGCTTTGGTGGCATTAATGCAACCAGAGACCCAGAACAGATGTGACTGTTTTTCAGGGCATTTTGTTCACAAAAATAGGTGATTAGCCTGCAACGAGCCAAGTCAGTTTGGCTTGTGATATATTTGGTATGGTCCACTTTTAATGGAAGATAGGGCAGTGTTTTTTTTATTGTAATTAGTAAAAGGGTTACATGATATTTGCCAGGTAGAAGGTGCATTAATTCACGTACATTGATACCCTTTCACATGTCTTGGTACCCATTTCCCTCAGGGCAATGTTTTTATTTCATTGTCTTTGCATTGGTCACTGGGAAGAAAACTTTCAGATGAGAGTTGTCTTATACTTGTTGGCCTGCTTGGGAAAAAATATATATATACATATACATATATATATATATATATATTCTTTTGCTCTGATGATTCAACTGACATGTTCCCCAAGATAACCCAGCTTTTACCTTCTGATGTGTTGTATATGCTGTTGTTGTATTTCTTAAAGTTGCTGGAGTTTGCCAGAATCTGTGGACAGAATCCCAACAGTGAAAATGTCTGACATTTTAAGTTAAACTGATTAAATTTGAGATGACGGTGAGGCTGTAACCAATTGCTCTCACTCAAATACAACTGAGCAGTGCTGTTTTCCTTCTTGGCTTTTGTACAAAGGACCAAACCCCTGAGAACTCACTAACTCAATAGCCCTTCTTACCCTGAAATGGCCTGTTCAAAGATGCCTTTTGGGTGGTAACCTCCCCATAAAGAGAAAAAGATGAGAAGAAGTGGGTGAGACTTCACTTGTGTTTAGAGCCACAGCCTTTCTAAACTGTCTGGAGCAGACTGTTTAGTTCCTTGTTGGCTATCCCATTCAGGCCTCTGCATGTTTTGACGCTTTTTTTCCCCCTAGCTTTTCCATGGGCCTTGACGGCAGATCTCTCAATAGCGACAGCCTGCTATGGTGAGCTGAATGCCCTGTCGGGCACAATGCTCTGAATTTTAATGGTGCTGTCTGGCCCCGGAAGCTCACCAAACACTGGCCAGGCAGCTGCCTCAAATTCTGCAATGGGCTCAGACTGGTTTCCTAAAGTTGCTTCTGTGCTTTTTCTTTTGGTAGATCTACACGGACTGGGCCAATCATTATCTTGCCAAATCCGGCCACAAACGGCTTATCAAAGACCTCCAGCAAGATGTGACGGATGGTGTGCTCTTAGCTCAGATCATCCAGGTCGTGGGTAAGTTCTCATTTGTCCTTGATGGTTCATCTGTTAGAGCTGAGCCTATCCAGAAGGGCCTAATGGATGGAGGGAAGAACACGGATATTTTTAAGAAGGCCAGGTTGCTATCTTATGTGTTAAGGATTTAGTTTTGCCTTTTGACTTCAGCTTGCTTTTCTGGTTGAGATCTCTCTCTCTCTCTCTCTCTCTCTCTCTCTCTCTCTCTCTCTCTCTCTCTCTCTCTCTCTCTCACACACACACACACACACACACACACACACACACACACACACACACCTACCTCATCTTGATTTTCTTAGAAGAAAGACTTTCCCAAGCCAAAAGAAAATGCTGGTGGTTTCTAGGAAGGGCCACTCAGCACCTTTCTTGCCTCCTACTGTCTTTCTGACTCTCATCTTTTTCCCCTCAACTCAGGTTACTTTTCTTTTGGAAAAAAAATATTAAAACAAAAAAGGAACATGGAGCTGGTTTAAGTCTGCCAACTCTAATTGGGTCTGAAAAGTCAAAGCATAAAACTCCAGCAATGGTTGGTAGGTTCTGGTTTTAATACTAGAGGAAAGGAACTTGAGTAAAGGATTTTTTTTTCACATGTCTTGGCAGTGAGTTGGGAGTAAGAGTCGCTCAGGGAGCACAGGCAGATGTATGCTGGCCATGGTCTGCCTCAGGCCCAAAGTGAAATACCCACATGGTCCTGCATGAGAGCTTAGAGTAACTGAGGAGGCGGGAGGTCAATTAAACAGTATTAGGTTGATTGCTGTCGCTGGCAGTCTTGGCAGCTGACTCATGCCAAGAGGAGAAGGCCTAGAAAAAGGACAGAAACTCCAGTGCTTGCAGCATGTGTTATTGTAAAGACTGTTTATCTTTCAAGTGTGAGAAACAAGTAGCCTTCCATAGTTGTCACCCTGTTCAAGTCTGTGGGCTGATACCTAGAAACACAGGCAGGTGAGCCTAGGCTGAAACTTTGAGATTGCATCTGCTGCTGCACCATGCTTTCTTTCCCCCTAGCAGCTATTGTCTCACTTTCTCTTCTTTTCATTCCCTGTATGACCAATTGCCAGAAATGCAGCAGCTCAAAACAACATATCTGTTTTTTTCCCTCACAGCATCTGTGAATCAGTGGTATAGGGTTGGCAGGGGGCCTCTGCAGAGCTGTAGTCAAGGTGTCTCCAAGTCTCATCTTCACCAGGGACCTTACTCACCCCAGTTGCTGGTGGAAAGCATACCCTTGTGATTATAGAACTCACTGCCTAAAGGTTGGTGTTTTGGTCCCTGTCTCCTGAGGTTAATCTCAGCTCCTTACCACACGGGCCACTCATATTTTTAGTGCCAACAGGAAAAAACCAGTCTGCCCACCACACTGGGCTGCCATATTCTGTTGGTTTAGAAGCAAGTTGACAAAGTTGGGTGTAGTCATTTCTGTAATCCAAGCTACTTGGAATTTGAACATTAGAAGGATCTCAGTTTGGGCGGGGGGGGGGGGGGGGATGCGGGGGGGAGAGCTAGTAAGATTCCCATCAACTAACAAGCCAGATGTGGTGGCATACCTAAACCCCAGCTACTGGGGATGGGAAGGTCATGGTCCAAAGCTGGCCTTGGACCATGGATTCAAGATATTTATTCTTTTTATTGTTATTGTTGTTGTTGTTGGGTCTTGACTTAGTCTTCCTTTTTTATTTTTATTGTTGGGGTAATGTATAGAGTGGTTACAGTGGTTACAGTTACATTCGCCAGGCAGTAGGTGTATTACTTCTCACACATTGATACCCTCTCTCATATTTTTGTCCCCAATTCCCTTCCCCCACCCTTCCCAATCATCTTGTTTTCCCCCTTCCCTTTCCTATTTCAAGTAAACAAATAAACATATATACAATATGCCATGTAGCAAAGTCAGATACAGTAACAATATGAGACTGACCAAAGGGCAATAAAAGAGAAGAGAAATAACATAGTGCATTAAGAAGAATAGTCACACAAGATAAAGCTCTTGTTTTCATATCCTAGAGATCCTTTCATTTAGTCTCATCCTATATGACCTGATGTACCTAAGTTTTGAGCTATTGTAATTCTCTGCTAGGAGAGTTCTAGATATGTACTAATTATTACAAATGAGGGAAACCATTGAGCCTATGTTCCTTTGGGTCTGTCTTATTTCACTTAATATGATTTTTTTCCAAGTCTTTCCATTTCCTTACAAAAGGGTTTATGTCATTCTTTCTGATGGCTGCATAGAATTCCATTGTATATAAGTATGACATCTTCTTGATCCAATCATCTACTGAGGGGCATCTTCAAAATATTTATTCTATAATAGCAGCCTAGGCATAACTTCAGTCTACTTAGTCTCTCTCTCTAAGATATCCAGCAGAGAATTACACTGGCCAGAAACTACCCAAGTAAGCCTTGATATTATCAGCTTCCTTTCTTTCGCTAACTTCACTATACTAGAGCCTATATTACTGATGTGTGTGTAAGATCGGTGGGGGGGAGGGGGGAAGTTGGAAAAGCACTAGGCCCCAGAAGATTGCCAAGAGCCAGAAAAATCTTCCCTAGATTGGCTATCAGCCAAGCTGAAAGCATTTACTTTTAGAGTAGCTTTTGAACTCAGATCTCGTGGTGGAACACACTAATCTAGCACTTGGGAGGCAAAGGCAGGAAGATCATGAATTCGAGACTGGCTTGGGTTAAAAAAAAAAAAAACCTGTGAGAGAAAGGAAAAGGGAAAGAAAATAAGGGAGGGAGGGAGGAAGGGAAGCAGGGAGAGAGGGAGATGTATATGTATGGTACATGTATTTAATGTGTGTAGGGTATGGTAACATTTCCCCAAATTAGCATTCTTCTGTCCTCAGTATCCATGCTGGACAGACATTTAGTGGCTGTACTTGTTCTTTGGCTACTATACATTTCCTCCTTCAAAAAAGCCAGTTTCTCTCTGCTACCTAACTCCCAGGCACAGCTAGTAGGGACCTACTGCCTGTGACCTTGGGCCTGGGTCTTCATTCGGCTGGGGTCTGAGTTGCTCCCTTTCTGAATCCATAGCATTTAACTTCATGCTTTCACACAGTAATGTTCAAGGCAAATAGCAAGAATTAGAATAAGAATTTTATTTACTGCAAGTCTGGCTTGAGTAGTAGTTTCCAACAGATGGCCTGGATATTTCCCCTGCTTGGCATTCAATAGTACCTTCTCCATTGCTCTAAACTATATGCCGTGCTTTTCTCCTTCCCAGCTTCTGCTGCAATTCTCAACTGTCCAGTTGGCCGCAGCTTGAAATCCCTAATCTGATGCATGCCTTGCTTTTGTGAAAAACAACCTTTTAGTTACTTCCTATGATGGGCAGGTGAACCATCCACCCCTTCAAGTAACTTGGAATTTCAAAAATTCTTGTCTAAGACTGTTCAGGCTGCTATAACAAAAGTCCTCCATCTCTATGGCTTATAAATAGTAGAAATCTATTTCTCACCATTTGGAAAGCTGGAAATTCCAAGATTGAGATATTGGCAAACTTGGTGTCTGCTGAGGTCCTGCTTACTGGTTTATGGATGGATATCTTCTCATTGTGTCTTCCCATAATAGAAGTCAAGGCCTTGTTTATCATAGTTTTAGTTCTGTTCATGGAGCTATGTTCTTATAATTGAAACACAATCAATGGTCCTACTTCCAAATATTGATACAGTGGAAATTTAGTTTCAGCATATGAATTTGCAGGAGGGAAATGCACATATTCAGATTATAGCCTATATTATTTTATTAAGTGAAAAAAATCTTTTCAGACTTGGAAAAAAATCCTATTAAGTGAAGTAAACCAGATCCAAAGAAACATAGGTTCCATGGTTTTCCTCATTTTGTGATTATTAGTATATGTCTAGAATAGTTCTAGCAGAGGATCACAATAGCTCAGTAGCTCAGTAGCTATGTACATGTAACCATCTAAAATGATCTCAATTGAAATGAACTACAAGATATGGAAATAAGTGGGGGTTTTGTTTGTTTTTTAATGTACCATGTGGAAGTTACTTCTTTTCTTTCATTTTTTTCCCTTTTGGTTTATCTCCTGTTGTTAATATTTTTGGTTTTGGTACCCTTTGCCTTGTAAATATGTTTATCTGATTTGGAGAAGGGAATTACTATAACAAAATGGCGAGACTGAGGACAAAGGGTGAATCAGTGATACAAGACACTATGGTGGAAATGAACTTTACAACTTGGGGGAAGAGAGTCTTGGGGGAGGAAAAGTAAAAGAAAAGGGAGGATGTAACAATGTTCTACAAGAAATGTACTCATTATCTTACTTGTATAACCCTTCTAACTTATGTAACTATAACCTCTCTGACATTACCCTTACAACAAAGTTAAATTAAATTAAAAAATTATCTTTACATTCAGCAAAATACCTTAGTAATGACTCTATTTTAAGACTTATTCTGCTCTCTGGAGCCACAAAAATCATTAATCCAGGGACATAATCAAAGGCAGAAGTGGACTGCAATCATTGAGGAAAACATAATTCACAAGTCTATATGGGTAAAAAATAGTTAAGTTTTAAAAGTAAGTACAGGGGCTGAGAGTTTGGCCTAGTGGTAGAGTGCTTGCCTAGCATACTCGAAGACCTGGGTTCAATTCGTCGGTATCACATACATAGGAAAAAGCTGGAATTGGTGCTGAGGCTCAAGTGGTAGAGCTCTGGCCTTGAGAAAGTCCAAGGGTAGTGATCAGGCCCTGAGCTCAAGCCCAGGTCTGGCCAAAAAAAAAAAAAATGTAAGTACATCAGGGGAGGATAATTCCCAAATGCACAATAGAACATCATCTAATAATAAATGAAGAAGGAACTGAAATCATTGTCATTAAAAATTAGTTATGGCTAGCTGGGAGTTTGGCCTAATGGTAGTTTGCCTAGCATGCATGAAGACCCGGGCTCGATTCCTCAGTACTACATACATAGAAAAAAAAAAAAGCCAGAAGTGGTGCCATGGCTCAAGAGGTAGAGCTCTAGCCTTGAGAAAGCTCAAGGACAGTGCCCAAGCCCAGGAGTGGCAAAAAAAAAAGTTAGTTAAGGCAAGAGTCATAAATAGATACCAAAATCTACATGAAGATGTTTGGTGATGGATAGGTTTTTTACATTATTTCAAAAATCTCTCTGTGCTGTCCTTTTGTTAGTTGCAAGGTCAAATGTACCTATGTCATAACCAGGGATAGATATGATGCCCTGAGAAGAACAGTCTCTCTTTAAGTTGCATTCCAGCCAAGGAATGGAAAACCTGAAGCTAATCATGAGAAATCTCAGACAAACTCAAACTGGGATACATTATGTTAAACAACAACAACAAAGCTGTCTTGCATTGTTTAAAAGCATCAGTACCATGAAAGACCAAGTCTGAGAAAGTATTCCAAGATGAGGGAAACTAAAGAGGCATGAAAATTACATGCACTGCGTGATCCTGAGCTGCATCTTATACAGGGAATGAAATGCTCCGACAGATGGTTTTGAGTGAAAAGTAAAAATTGCAGTATTGGCATTTTATCAATGTTGAATTTTCTGAATTTCATAATTATACCATGGAAAATAATATTCTTTAGCAATATATACTGAAGTATAAGGGACAAGGGGTATGATCTATGTAGCTTGCTCTAAAGTGATTTGAGCCATGTGGGGTCCTGCTTGCCTGGGTAACATAGCAATATAAGCAGAAGAAGTAGAAGAAAGAGGGAGGGGAGAGGGAGGGGGATGTGGAAGAGGGAGTGAAAAAATATTGTGTTGCTATACAGAGAAAAAGAAAAAAATAGAATGGATATGAGTAAATGGGAATTCTCTATATTCTCTATTCAATTCCCAGAACTTTTTTAAATATATTTTTATTGTAATTAATAAAAGGGTTATATGATATTTGCCAGATAGAAGGTGCATTAATTCACTTACATTGATACCCTTTCACATGTCTTGGTACCCATTACACTCTCCCCACCCCCACCATCCCCCCCACCCCCGTCTTGGTTTTCCTCCCTTCCCTATCAAATTTCAAATAACCAAATACAAATAAATTCAATGTATCAGATAACGAAGTGAGATACTGTAACAATATGAGATACCCAAGGGACAGCAAAGGAGATGAGAGATAACATAGTAGATTAAGGACAACAATCATTAGTTATATGGCTTTTGTTTCAATATCCTGGAGGTCCTTTCAATTAGCTTCATACTATATGGCCTTATGTATCAAGATTTTGCTCTATTGCAGATCTCTGCTAGTAGAGCCCAAGGTTTCTACTGATTATGACAAATGAGGGAAACCATTGAGCCTAAGTTCCTTTGAGTCTGGCTTACTTCACTTAATAGGATTTTTTTCTAAGTCTTTCCATTTCCTAACAAATGGGGCGATGTCATTTTTTCTGACAGCAGCATAGAATTCCATTGTGTACAAATACCACAACTTGTTGATCCACTCATCAACTGAGGGACATCTAGGTTGGTTCCGTATCTTTGCTATGGTGAATAATGCTGCAATGAACATTGTTGTGCTATTGGGTTTAGTATGCCCTAGATTCTGGATGATTGGGTAAATGCCAAGTAGTGGGATTGCTGGATCATAGGGGAGTTCTATGTTTAGTCTTTTGAGGAACTGCCATACTGCTTTCCATAGTGGTTGAATGAGTTTGCACTCCCACCAACAGTGTAGTAGTGATCCCTCCTGGCCACATCCCCTCCAGCATCTGTTATTATTCATTTTCCTGATCCTGGCCATTCTAACTGGAGTGAGGTGGAATCTTAGGGTTGTTTTGATTTGCATTTCTTTTATGACCAGAGATGTTGAGCATTTCTTCATGTGTCTATAGGCCATTTTTGTTTCTTCTTAAGAGAAGACTCTCTTTAAGTCTTTGGCCCATCTTTTAATGGGATGGTTGTTACTTTGGAGATTAGTTTTGGAGTGATTCAATTTTTTGAGTTGTTGATATATTTTAGATATGAGGCCTTTGTCGTTGTTTGGTTGGTGAAGATCTTCTCCCCCTCTGTAGGCTTCCTAATTAATTTACTAGCTATGTCCTTTTCACAGAACTTTTTTGCAAATAAGCTTAGAGTTGTAACTAAGTCTAAATTTGAAAGGAAAACACATCTACGTGGAGGCCAGCAGCAGTTGAAAGTAGCTGGATTGTTTCTTTTAAAGGACCTGATTCTCCATAGAATCCTCAGTGGAGCAGGAGAGGGAGGGGGGGTGTAAGAATCAAGGAAAGGCTCCTTGAAGAATTTGCCTCTGAGCCATGATCCCAGACTTGAGTAGATATTGACCAAGTGCAGCAGACAAGTAAGGTGTTCCTGGCAGAGGAGACACTGTGTGAAAGGGATGGAGGGAGACTCAGAAGGTCAACAGGTAGAGTCAGGCTTAGCTCTTAGGTCCAGGATGGTGATTTGGGGGACTTAGCCTGACCACCTAGTTGATTTCCTCATCCAAAGTATCATCAGATGTGTGACTTCAAAGAAATGTTAGTGTATTTCCTGTGCATCACTCTCCTAAGTCTTCATTTATTCCAGACACCTTTGGTGACCTTTTTTTGGTTCTGGTATTATTTGGGGTTTCTATTGTCCCTTGTTGCCTTTTTTAACTATATAGAAAATGAGCCCCTGTCTGCTGTCATTGAGAACATTGACTATGATTGCCAAGGGCTAAATCTCTATACTCAGCCTCTTGTTAGTCTGATCATCTTATTTGTGAGCTGCCTAAGGCCAGCAGCTGCCTGCCTGCCTGCCCATCACAGTGCCATCCTAAGTTATTGTGAAATGTCCTAAGGCCAGGATAAGCAGCAAGTCAATGGGAAGTAGGCTCTCTCCATCTGTTTGTATTGCTGTCAATCTGGGGAGATGCCAGTAGGGATTGGAAGGAGAGAAAAGAGGAGAGAGAGGACATGGCTGAATAAAAGAGCACTGGAAAAACAGAGGGAGAAAAGGAGTGAGACTTCTTAGAAATGGGAGCAGTTGTTAGTAATTCTCTCTTCTCTCGTCGTCGTCTTCTTCTTCTTCTTCTTCTTCTTCTTCTTCTTCTTCTTCTTCTTCTTCTTCTTCCCCTCCCCCCCTTCTTTTGGTTATTGTTGGTCAGGGGGCTTGAATTCTGGGCCTGGGTACTGTTCCTGAGCTCTTCAGCTCAAGGCTAGCACTCTACCACTTGAGCCACAGTGGCACTCCTGTTTTTCTAGTGTTTAGAGATAAGAGTCTCACGGATCTTCGTGCCTGAGCTGGCTTTGAACCATGGTCTTCAGATTACAGCCTCTTGAGTAGCTAGAATTATAGGCATTAGCCACCAGTGCCTGGCTTAGGTACAAATTCTCTAAGCCCTATCCTGGCTGCATTTGCACATAATCCTGAAATTCAGACTAGTGGGACTGTACTTTCTTTTCATGTGATCTTAGGTAAAGCATAATATTTCTTTTTGTTTTTTGCCAGTCCTGAGCTTGAGCTCAGGGCCTGAACACTGTCCTTGGACTTTCTCAAGGATAGAACTCTACCACTTGAGCCTCAGCACCACTTCTGGCTTTTTTCCCCCTATGTATGTGATACCGAGTAATTGAAGCTGGGTCTTCGTGTATGCTAGGCAAGCACTCAACCACTAGGCCAAACTCCCAGCCCCAAGCATAATATTTCTAAGGGCCAGTTTCTCCTCATTGGTATATGTCAACAGCCAGCGATGATAAGGTTGGAAAATCTTCAAAATGCTCAAAATGCTTTAATGGAAGGATTTTTTTAAGTAATGAGTTTGATGCCTCTGTCATTAAGGAGTATGTGCTTTTAATCACTAACTTGTCACCTTGTGTGCAAACAAGTCGTCACATTACTGGAAATGCCTTAAACCTTCTGGGATAGGTTACCATTGGCTCTTAAAGATGCTGGTTTTAATCATAGTTGAGGACTCTAGGGACAAATTCCTTTGGTGCTTTGGTTATCTGCTTTTGGACTCCAGCCAAAGATCCCTTACCCTGAGTTAATAAATTTTGCTATGAAGATCCAACTCTTCCTTCTTACCAATAGAAACAGAGGTTGTTCTTAGTGCTATAACCATACATGACAGCCATGGGAATTCTTGGGAATTTAAATAGGGGTAGAAGTATTAGATTATATGAAATTGGAAAATAGGAGGCTTGATGCATTTCATTAAGCATTTACTGTCAGCATTGATAAGCCCTCTAATTTATGTTTTTCTGGGGATTCTTTAAAGTGGTCATCAAGAGGTTCCATCCGTGGGTTTGTTTTTTGTTAATGTAAAATGGCAGTATTAGGTTATAGACAAGTATGATATTTGAATTCCCAGTGCACCTGCCTGGGCTTAGACAATGGGTTTTAAAAAGCAAATAGAAAAATCTTTAGTCCGATCTCTTCAGATTTACTTATCTAGAATGTGAAAAACCTTTAACAATTTCCCAAATGATTACATAGGATCACATTATCTGTCCTTTTCTCCAGTAAGTACTAATGAAGGGCTATTAATCAGCACTAATCCTGACTAGTATGGAACTAGATATTGACCAGAATCCTCTAATTTATGTCTTTGACCATCATGAGTAGCTAGTTAGAAGACATATTGCTTGTTGATTCACAGGAGCCACATAATTATCTTCTCTAATACTGAGTGTCAAAGTCTAAGGTCTAAGTTCATGCCCACCACAATTCCCCATGTATGAAGGAATACCATTTATCAAGGTTATTCATTTTTCTTCTCTTCACTACTCACATCTCTGTTTTCAAGGCAAATGATAGATGACTCAAAGCAAGCATTAAAACCTTGGTTCATTGAAAGGTTCCAATACTCATTTCTTTGTTCCACTTTTTTTTAAAAAGCATTGAATGGCTACTGTGCCAGGCACAATCTCAAGGTGACAGTAGGAAAGAATGCAGATAGAAATCTGTTCTTGTGGGCACGGGAGTTTGGCCTAGTGGTAGAGTGCTTGCTTAGCATGCACAAAACCCAAGTTCAATTCCTTGATACCACATACATAGAAAAAAGCCGGAAGTGGTGCTGAGGCTCAAGTGGTAGAGCTCTGGCCTTGAGAAAGTCCAAGGCCAATGCTCAGGCCCAGAGCTCAAACCCCTAGACTGGCAAAAAAAAAAAAAGAAAGAAATCTGTTCTTGTGGACTTCACATGATGACAATATATATTCTGACTACTTGGCTTGAGCTGGTGAACTAAAGCACAGATGTCTATGACCTATCCCATCCCATTCCTTGGCCATCTTTTAGATGATTTTTATGGCACCTTTTTGGAGGAAAGACTTTCTATAATTCATATCCCAGTGTTTTGTATAAGCAGAGTTGAGAAAATGACATTTGAGTCTCTGAAGATGGAGATTTCTCCAGGTATGTCATAAATGTGAACATCTAATGCTTTTCTGGCAGGTGCTAAAGAAAGTGTAGATCAGGCTGAATCTATACTAACCAGGCTATGTCTGTTGATTAGATTTCTAAGCAATTTCCCATCTGAGCTTACTTTCTTGCTTTGCACTTGCCTCTCAAAGTAGAAACACTAGGGAAAAATAAATTCAATTTGAGATAATAGGGAGCTATATTTAGGTTAAGGTATTCTAAAATTTTGAAGGCTGAGGGAGGCTGGGAAATTTTGATTCTGTTATCCTATTCAGACAGTTTTAAATGCCTTTTCTTTTCATAGAAATTTTATCCATGCTATTCATTAAAATCTGTGTGGGTTAAGGATGAGGTGGAATTCAATTTTGCAAGCAATTTTAGAGCTCTTATGTGAAGAATAAACTTAACATGTCCACCAGGCTTTCACAGCTTGGTTAAGGGGAAGGAACAGAAAATGGGGAGTTACATATTAAATAATTAAGGCTAAACAGGGGCAGGTGTGGGGTGCTATGAGCGTACACCTGAATGTGCCTTGTTCTGTAGATGAGGCATGGGCATAGGTTCAAGGGGTTGAGGAGGGGGCTTGTGAATGCCTTATGGTAGGCAAATCCTTAATCCTTTACTGTGGAATCCTACTGAGTTTATGACCCTAGCTTATATGATGTCATCAAGAATATTTGGATTTTATATATTTTATGGATGAAGCAAATATATCAATATTTACACTGAGGTTAATAATATTACTAGAGAACACCTACTGGTATTTGTTTTACTAGTAGTGTATTATCTACTCATTGCTCCTATTCTGAAGTACGTAATATTAAGTACTATATTATACATGAGGTACCTGTCACCTAGAGAGGTTAAGTGATATGGCTAAGATCACACAGTTAGAGCTGGATACAGTTTGAATATCTACCTACAGAGTAGATATCTATCCTCAGGCAGCCATTTCATAGCTACTTTGACTGTATAAACACTACATACCTTTCTTTTTTCTTTCTTTTTTTAAAATAATTTTATTGTTACTATTAATGAGTTGTACAGAGGAGCTACAACTTCCTAAGTCAGGTAGTAAGTGCATTTCTTTTTCAGATGATGTCACCTCTTCCTTTGGTTTCCCTCAGTTTCATCTTGCCTTTCTTGTGTATCCTTCAACCCTCCCTATTGATATGTTGTGTGTGTGGGATCCATTCTTAAAATGAATTGCAACCATTATAAGACGTTGGGCCATTCCTCATCTTTGTCAGTACTTGAGTTCCTATTGATGCAATGCAACCACTTTCTTGTACTGTTCTCAGTAACTTAGTGCTATTTTGACTTCAAGCATGCATATTCCCTAATCTAATTTGGACTTGCTATGTGGTCTTGGTCAAGCCATTTTAGAATCTAATTCTTGCATTCCCATGGGCAACCATTTTGGGAATGGCATTAGAAGAAACAAACCTGACAGTATCTCTGGCTAAAGATTCCAGGAGCTGAGTTGTATCTGGACCCACTCTGCACTGTCCCATCTTTTGTAGAGGTTACTGTAACATTTGTTTCTTAGAGCTGAAAGCAGAATCACAGCTCACTCCATTTTCCAATCTCCAAATATTGCCACTTCATCCTATCATCGCAACACTGACATCAATGCAGTTGTCTCTGTTTTAAGTAATGACCTTGCCCCAGCTGTCCCTGGAGGCCGGTGGCTTGATGATTAAGTCCCAAAGCTTGCTTGATGCATGTCAGTATTTCACATGACTGTGTTGATTAGACAAACCTCAGTATGGGCCTTAGGTCTTGGTTGGCTTCAAATGTCCTGAGCATCACTACTGGCA
Source organism: Megascapheus bottae (assembly GCF_031878675.1). Classification (NCBI taxonomy): domain Eukaryota; kingdom Metazoa; phylum Chordata; class Mammalia; order Rodentia; family Geomyidae; genus Megascapheus; species Megascapheus bottae. The sequence goes on along the minus strand of NC_143524.1, from coordinate 30,653,217 downwards.
GTGTCTCCTTGATGATTATTTTCCTGACATGTATTTCCTTTTACAGCAAATGAAAAGATTGAAGACATCAATGGCTGTCCAAAGAACAGATCCCAAATGGTGAGTCTTATGTGGGTAATGAATGTTTATGTTAGCAAGGCTTGCCTTGCTAACCATCCTGTAAAAACATTCACATCAGACACTCTGCTCTGAGGGATTATATTAATACACTAACAGCCATGCCCAAGTAGCTGTGCTTCGCTTCTCTGGCATTTGTTGAAATGGCTGTGATTTTTACGTAGATTGTGAGATAGTGAAAATGAAATATCATCTTTGCTTTTAGAACTGAAATATGCCAAGTAAGTTCAATTGCATTCATATTTAGAGAATGTACTGTGAGGGCTCAAAGTCCTGTTACAATTTTGGTTTGTGTGAGTGCTGAGATGAGGTGATAGTATCTTACTGGTCAGAAAAGGGGCATGTGATGTGATTGCTTTTAAAGGTTAGAATGATGTGAAATCAACACTGTGACAGTGAATGAAATGAACAGGCACAGCATAACCTTGGCAAATTGTATTCTTGATGGTGATGCATATAAGCTCTAATGTTATAGCTTTTAAAACTAAAAAAAATGAATCTTTAAAAATTTATAGAAATGGAGGTGTGGCTCAAGAGATGGAGTGCCAGCTGTGAACGATAAATCTATTTTGTTCTTTGGATGCATATTATTTTTTAAAATTCTTGATCATTGTAGAGAACGATGAATTGTGAAGCTCTAGGCAGATTTTTCACTTCCAGACACTTTTTCTGCATAAATATTTACAGTGTCTATTATCAGAATCTATAATTAATTCTATTAAGATCTAATATCTGTTTAAAACATGAAGGTAATAACTTAAGGCAATGATTTTGCTGGACATGCTTCTAGAATCTTAAAAAAAAGGAGTATAATTTGCTTCTATAACCACACCCCACCCTTTTTTAGTAGGCACAATTTGACAGGTTTCATGGAAATACCAAAGTGACTGACATTCCTTGAGTCTACTGTTTTATTTTCTAAATTGTTATCTTAAAGAGGTGGGTGGAAGGCTATCTTTTCTGACAACCTCTTTCATGAACCAAAGAAAAGAGGATAATTTTGCAGTTGATCTGAAGTAGGTATTTTTTTAAGTTGTTCTACTAAATGTTTTCTTTTCTTTTTCTTTTTTGACCCAAATGACAGTCATTCCTTCCACAGTATAGTCCCCAGGCAGACACTGCATAGCTACTTTGACTCTTGAAAAGCTTGGTTGCTATTTTTGCTAGCACTACTGCAGCTGTCTAGTCGAGAAAATTTGGATGACAGAAGAGTTAATTTTAGTGCAAGCATTTTCACACATGCAATTTTATCTTCACATGAAAGAGGTGTATTATTTCCCTGCAGAATGCATATGAGTGCATTTGTCCTGACCTATTATAATGTATATGTAGAAATGACATTTGAAAATAGTTGATCTTTCATTTGGCTCATTTGTATTTTGTGCGCCTTTTATTGGAGGCATTATTAAAGTTTACTTTTAAGCTTATAAAATATAATCTTAGATTCTTTTATGCCAATTGATTGTATATACAAATATGTAATAAATACTACCATTGCAGCAAAGCAGTTCTGTGCTTTCTCCGTAACTCTTTCAACTATGTTTTATTGTTCGTATATGTGTGTGTAGACTGTTTTTTTTCTTTTTTCAAGAATGCAAAAATATAAAATTCTATAATTGTGGTAATGAGTTCCAGCTTGGGGGTAAGGGAGGCAGACAAGGTCTGTGGCAAACCTAGGAGAAAAATAATTCAACAAACAGTATGTAAGTCCAAAATATGTAAGAACTTCCACCACAGTTGTGCTATTCTTTAGGAACTAAGAAGGATCATGATAAGGACAACAGGGTTATTGTCCTTTGTATTCAATATAAAATCGAAGCAAATGCATAATATACAGCTCATTAGGTCATGTAGGAAGTTGGGTATTGCTCTGGTTAATAGAATACCTACGTATGTTTATACGTGTTTGGATGTGAATGTGTATGTGTGTGTGCCTAGTCACAAGTATATAAAACATATTTACTCACAGAAAATGTTATTTGAAAGTATGGCACAATGTACAAGCCACAATGTCTAGATTTCTAGGTTAACTTCCCTGTGAGGTTGGATTTAGGATGATCAATGATGACCTTTTTTTTTTTTCTTGTTTGCCAAACATAGTTCATTTGGAGGAGAGGATATTGAGAGAGTAACAAACTCCCCCAAAATAATCTGTGTAGAGTTAATGTGTCACTACCTAAGAAAACAGATTATCTACCCAACAGTCTCTTTAATAGAACAAAAGCAACTGTTTCTGAGCAGAAGCTGAATGGGTGCCATCCCAGTTCTCAACAGGCTAATTCATTTCATCAGCTGGTCAGGGGGTAGTAGTCTGAGCTTTATAGGAGGAGCAAACCTGGAAGAGAGGACATTTTTTCCTCCCCTCTCACTTTTTCTCACACATTGGGTTGACTAGGAGTTCCAGTTTCTGCTCTAACTGGCCCAGCTGCAAGCTTTGCTCTTGTGTGTATGTGTTTGTATGCAGCACTCCTTGGGCTTGAACTCAGGACCTGGTCATTGTTCCCAAACTTTTGTGCTCAAGACTAGCACAGTATCTTTTGAGCCACAGTTCCTTTGTTTGTTTGTTTGTTTGTTTATTGCCAGTCTTGGGGCTTTTACTCAGGGCCTGAGCACTGTCCTTGGGCTTTCCTCAAGGCCAGTGCTCTACCACTTGAACCACAGCACCACTTCTAGCTTTTCTGTGTATGTGGTACAGAGGAATTGAATCTGGGTCTTCATGCATGCTAGACAAACACTCTACCACTAGGCCAAACTCCCAGCCCTTCTTGTTTATTTACTTTTTGTTGTTGTTTCATTGGTGATAAGAATTTCACAGACTTTTCTGCCAAAGCTGTCCTCAAACCACAAGCCTTAGATCTTAGCCTCCTGAGTGGCTAGGACTGCAGGGGTGAGCCACCAGCACCCAGCTGGGCTCTCTTTTTATGGGATAGAGAAATGAAAACATACATGTGTTTTTACATACTGGGATATAGGCTTGAAAATTTCAGAGCCACAGGAACCTAATGGGCATAGCATTGCATCCTGTTAGCCTATCAATCCGCAGTCACGGGATTTTATTAGTGTCTTTTCATATGGTCTGCTGTAGCTGCTGTAATACTAGCTACCTGCAGGTAGGAATTCAGGAGCCAGGTTGTGCAGTATTCATCAGCATCCATAACCTCAGTAGGACTGTGACTCTGACCATTAGGCAGAGAGAGAATGGCAGCAGTTTCTCTTTACTAGAATAACCCAGCCTCCACTTGATTTTGTGAGTTCACTGGCCTTGTTTCAGTCTGACTTTGATACTTTGGGGGCCAGATCCTTAGAGATGAAGCTTTAGAAATCATTCAGTCAAGCTCCTGCATCCCCTCTCTACCCCTTAAGTCTACTTGGCCCTTTATTTTATGTGTGCGTCAGACCTAGTTAAAATGTTTTGTCTGTGTCACATTGCTATGGCAACCTAGGAGCATCTTTTTGGCTTTCATGTGCTTTGTTCAGCAGAGTTATGGGTCAGTTTGGAAGGAAAAACATGGCCTGGAACTCAGCCACGGGGTGCTGGGCAGCCACTGAGTTTCTGATTCCCTTCTTGTACTTAGTGCATTGTGAGACAGTAGAGGCAATGGGTTAATGCCTGTGGAGTCTTGGAATACCCTGCAGCAAGAGGTCATTTTCTTGTTTGGTCATCATTATTTTAAGCTACTTGGCTTTCTGTCTTTGATTAGGGGAGGTGCAAAGTTCAGGAATCCTATTTGCCCTTTTGTCATAAGTCCCAGGCCTTGCTTTCCCCTTCAGTCAATCCTCTAGCAAAGTCCAAAGAGTGCAGCATCCCTCCTGGTCCTTGGAGGGACCAGGAGTTCTCCTGTCCAAGGAGTTCCCCTGCCTTCTTTCCTCAGTACACCTAAACAGAGGGCTGCCTGAGCCCAGGACCAACCAAGATGAGCTTAGCTCCTCTGCCATTCTGTGCACTTGAATTGATTGTTTGGTCTCGTGAAGCCTCATATTTTCTGTTCTATCAAGTAGGAATAACAATAACACATACCTCATGAAGTTTTTTGTTAGTACTGAGGCCATGAAAATGATGATAATTAATAATCATAATTAAAATGGGTGTAAAGTCATTCTAAAGTAGACAGTGTTTGCCTTGTGTCAGGTGCTGCTCAGACAGCTATGCAAACACCCTTAGTTCATGTTCCTGCAGCCCTGGAGGCAGGTGATCTTATTCTGTCTGTTCACCTGGTGAATGGGCATCACTTGATGATGAGGTTATTTCTTTAGTGGTTCTTTAGTTGTTCATAACTTCAAGGACTGTGTCCTTGAACTGAAAGCCAGTGATCTAAGAAAAGATACCAACTTTCTCTTCCCTAAATTGTAGGTTTGGGGGCCTTGCTATGTAGCATATAGCTCTATATGTTACTGTCTTTCCAGAAGTCCTCAGCTAACACTTGAGTTCCCGTGATAACTGGCATTTGTGCTTAGATCTAGGGCCAGGAAGTAGTTTCCCAACATCTAAGTGTTCTCCTCCTGCTCCCAAATAAAGTTCAATATGGACCATGTGTAGAATCACTGAGCGGCAAATCGCTGCAATGAGTAGGAGTGCATAGGCAAGAGCAGGCATCTTGGACCCCTGAAGAAGACCAGCACCTAGGACACGGTGTAGTGGAGATAGTAACACTAGCCCACAGACCTGGGTGTCAGGTGTCAGTTCTAATCCTCCTTCATTTTGTCATTGCTGTGGAAACAGACAGCTATCTTAGATCTTCTTTCTCTCCCTCGATCCCTCCTTCCTCCCTCCCCCCTTCCTCCCTCTCATCTCTAGAGGCTGCATAGCCTAACCTTGGAGCATATGGACCCTGAGGTCAACCGGTTATGACTCAGGGCTTAACCCCTGTGTTCTCCAGGAACCATTTTCTTTAATAAAAACACCAATAGTACTTGCCTTACAGTATCACTTTAAGAATTCCACAAGGTAGCCAGGCGCTGGTGGCTCAGGCCTGTAATTCTAGCTACTTTGAAAGCTGAGATCAAGGTTCAAAGCTAAATAAACCAGAAGTGGAGCTGCAGCTCAAATGGTAGAGTTCTAGCCTTGAGCACAAATGCTAAGGGACAGTGCCAGGCCTAAGACCAGTACAAGTGTACTCATGCACACACACACACACACACACACACACACACACACACACACACAAATTCTTTGGGATAATCTCAACACAGATGACATTTGAGAAGTGCTCCTGTTGATTTTTCAAGGTACTTGTTTTTACAGAAACATTCCCAGAGAATGATCGGCCCCACCTTTATGTATGGTGTGTGAGACAGTAGGGCCCAGGTGTATTTGTATACTGCATCTGTCCCATTTATTTGTGTATTACATCTGTCCAAATGATAGCATTGTTCTTCAAGGAAAAAAACCCAAGAATGATCTGAGGTACCAAATCAGTGTGATCAATCAGCCCCATTGACTCAGCCGTATTTAACAGTGGGATCTTGATAATTCACTGTTGTCAGTGTTTGATCTTCTCTTCTGATACACATGAAGACAACAGCATCTCACGACAGTTGTAAAATTGCACTCCCCAGGTGCCAGTTACCAAGAGCCCAAATAATGGTTGGATTCCCCACAGCAGTGCCCCTGAAGTATATGTTCAAGCATTATCTATATTTACATATTAAGACTGAGGATTTTTGGAGTCGCTTGGAGGAGAAAGAGTTGGAGCTCAAAGAGAAGTTTGTCCAGTTTCAGAGATTATGATGTTCACTCTGTATTGGAGAAGGGGCATAGTAAAAATACTTCCCACCTTACCTGTGCTTGTTTTGCTTGTTTATCTTCTGAGGAAACAGAAGACTCAATCTGGCTTAGCACAGAGTTAGCAAGAAGGGAAAGGGCTGAGTATTTCTGGGAAGGGCCTGAGTTGACCTGTTGATGGGAACTCACATATTGTCACAGAGCCGGTGGCCTCTAGTGAAAGGCAGCCTCTTGTAATGGCCTCCAGGAGCCCTGGCGCCAAGTACCTCCAGTCATGTTCTCCACAGAGCTTCCTAGGCCAGAAAAGGCCATCTGTGATGGGATCAGGTTTCTGGGCCCACTGACCTTGAGCCCTCCTCACAGCTGCCAGAAAGCCAGCTACATGCCTGGGGAGTGAATGAGATCCTTGGGCAGCTGAGTTGCCTCTGCCCTGGGCTCCTGAGCCTATTTTTACATGGCCCTAAGGGCACACACGTGTTACAGAACCAAGAAGGAATGAAGAAAAACTCAGGGCCATGAAGAGTTTAAAGCAAAGTGGAAAGAGTCAGGGCCAAGAGCAGCAGGAAACACCCATCGCTTCTCACCCAGGAGGGCCTACTACTGTTCCTGGCTGTGTTCCCATCATGGTTCTTCAAAGGTGGGAGAAACTTCTACCACTCTTTTCTTCACTCACATCTCAGGGTTTTTTTTTTAAACCCTGTTTTCCCATTTTTCTCTTGTCTTCTTGAGTAGAGGATTGAAGGTCTTTCAGCATTCAGTTACAGTCTTCTCACACTTAACCACTTGTCTCTGTACTCCAGCCATGCTGGATACTTTGAGGCATAACAGAGATACTAAACATGCCAACACCTTAGTAATTTTGATGTATATTATCTGGCCTTTCAGGGATGACCTCTTGCTTACCCTCTTCAGCTCTGTGTGACCTTCAATATAAGTCAAGCATTTCCTCCAGGAGCCCACCTAATTAAGTGGATGTCGTGGATGTCATCTTGTGTGTCTCCAAGTGTATTACACCTGCTTTATCATAACATACCCTCCTGCAGTTGTGTCTTTTACTCATTTTCTTGAAAGAGATACTACATCTCTCACCTGTGTATCCTAACACCTGTCACTGAGATGCCTGACACAACGTGTGGTTAGTAAATGCCAGATGGATAGATGAATAAGGAGGAACTGTCTCGAATGCGTTTGTAGCTCAGGGCTTGTCATGTACTGTTATTCTGGTTTCATTATCTGCGACTGAACAGTGATTTGGGCTTTGGGTTTGAAATTGGCAGTTTGTTATGGGATTTAAGGAATAAATATTTAGCACTGTGCTAGAAATGTCTTTTTCTTCTCTTATTTTCTTCCTTGGTTTATCAGATGACCCAGATAGGAAATGTGACTCATTTTAGCTTATTGAGTTCTTTCATATTGCTTGAAGTAAGCACATGTATCATCAGAACTACCAGAGATTAGTACTAAGAATAAAAATGCCAAACAGTGGCTCATTCCTGTAATCCTTGCTACTTAGGAGGCTGAGATCCAGCAGATTGCTATGTAAAGCCAGACTGGATACAAAATTCTGCAAAACCCTATCTCCAAATAACTAGCAAAAAGGCAAGGTAGAGTGTAGCTCAAAAAAACAGAGTGTAACCAAACTAGTGTAAGGCCCTAAATTCAAACCTGAGTTACCCTCCCATACATATGTATCTATAGATAAATAAATAGATAAATATATACATATATGTATAGACAGAGAGAGACAGGCAGACAGACAGACAGACAGTGAGAGAGAGAGAGAGAGAGAGAGAGAGAGAGAGAGAGAGAGAGAGAGAGGGAGGGAGAGGGAGAGGGAGAGGGAGAGGGAGAGGGAGGGAGGGGAGGTACTATTCTGAGTACTACACATGTTTGAAAGCATTTTATTCTCCAGACAACTCCAAGGAGGACTGTATTTTGCTCATTCAATTAAATGCTCACCTATATACTCACTTCATTTGATGTGCTCTGCCAGGGACTGCTGAGGGACACGCTGAAGAGCCCATCATCCCTTTATTCTGTTGTAGAGCCCTTGTCCCAGATTCTCTCTCAGGATGTGTGTATGTATGGGTGTGTGTATGTATGTATGTATGTATGTGCATATGTGTGTGCATGTGTACATGCTGATCCTAGGGTTTGAGCTCTAGGCCTAGGTGCTGTTCCTGAACTTTACTTCTCAAAGCTTAGTACTCTGCTACTTGAGTCACAGCTCCACTGGCTGTGTGTGTGTGTGTGTGTGTGTGTGTGTGTGTGTGTGTGTGCATGCGCATGCACACTTAATTGTAGAAAAGAGTCTCATGGGCTTCTCTGCTTGGCCTGGCTCTAAATCATGATCCTCAGATCTCAGTCTCCTAAGTAGCTAGGATTACTGATGTGAACCACCAGATCCCAGCTCTTTCATTATTTTTATGCAACAATCAACAGTAGACAACACACTATGTTCTAGACACTGTGTTTGACATTTTTACCTATATCAGCACTGTATTTTCACAACTTCTGACATAAGATATAAATGTTATTTCAATTTTACAATTGTGGAAACCAAAGCAGAGACTGGTTGAGTAACTTATCCAAGGTCACATAGCTAATAAGTAGCATTCAGAGGTTTGCGTACTAGAAACCTGGTTCTAGAGTTTATCTCTGTAATAACTGCATTACTCTTCATATAAGTATATTGATTAAAGGAAAAAATAAATGACTGTGATATGAAGGGTTATAGTACCCCCTCATGTAAGTGTTAATGGATGCACAGGATTCTTCTTGGGAAGAAGACTTGGTAAACAAGATAAACTTGAGGTAGGCAGACTCACTCTCTGCTGGGCAAGTACCTGAATCTTAAGTCCAACCTATATGTCACATATTTGTTACCAGTTGATCTGTGCAGCAACTGATTTTTTTCATGCTCAAAAATTGGTACTCCTGGCCGGGAGTTTAGCTTAGTGGTAGAGTGCTTGCCTAGCATGCACAGAGACCCAGGTTCGATTCCTCGGTACCACATACATAGAAAAAAGCCAGACGTGGTGCTGAGGCTCAAGTGGTACAGTGCTATTCTTGAGAAAGTCCAAGGACAGTGCTCAGGCCCTGAGCCCAAGCCCAGGACTGGCAAAAAAAAAAAAGTGGTACTCTTAGAGTAGGCTGAACAAAGTCTCCCACAATGATACCCTATTCTGATCCCTTGGACCTGCACCTGGGCATATTTTTTTCATCATATTATGATGTAACCTGACAAAAGAGGCTATACAACTCTGAGATAAGGATTGTAAAATTGGATTATTAACTGAGCAGATCCAATGCTCCATGTAAGAGAGAGGCTGTAAGTGATAGAGACTGGAATATTCTATGCTGTCAACTGTGAGGATGGAGGAATGGGGCATGAGCCAGGAAATACAGGGGCCTTCGACTGTAAAGAAGGGAACTACATTCTCTCCTGGAGCTTCCAGAATGGTCCAGCACTGTAACTCCTTGATTTTTTAACAAACTGAGACTAATTTTGGACGTGTGACCTCCAGAATGTAAGACACTATGTTGTTTTAAGCCATTCAATTTGTGGTTTTATTATATCAGCAACAGGAAATTAATACATTCTAGGAGTCAAGCATACCAACTCAATGAATCAGAAAAGAAGCTATCTGGATTTCAAGGCAGGGCCTCATTTGGCTGCTGCAAGCTCTGAGACTCTCAGTTTCCTTATCCTTGCTTCTGTTGTTAGTAGACACAGAAAGGAGCGTTCCATGTCTGCAGGCTCAGAGTAGGTTATTGTAGAAAGCCTGTGGAAGTCAAAGGTACAACAGTACCTTTTCAGAAGTAAGCTTATTTGTGGGCTGTCAGTATCATTTCATCTGAATAATTAGAAGTGAATATCAAGTCTTTTGCACCTCTTTGATGCAAATGTATACAGAGGATTACGTGCTCCTAACTCATGTATGTTAGTTTTGTTGTTGTTGTTTTGTTTTTGTTTTTTTGGTCAGTCATAGGACTTGAACTCAGGGCCTGGACATTGTCTCTGAGCTTTTTCTGTGCAAGGCTAGCATTCTACCATTTTAAGCCACAGTTCCATTTCCAGTTTTTAAGTGGTTCATTGGAGATTAAGAATCTCATAGACTTTCCTGCCTTGGCTGGCTTCAAACTACAGTCCTCAGCTCTCAACCTCCTCAGTAGCTAGGACTGCAGACAGGAGCCAGTGGAGTCTGCTCTTGTAAGCAATTCTATGAAAAATTTATCATATTTTTATGTTTTAGTTAATAACATCAGAGCCCTGTAATACAAGTAGCATATTTTTCCTTCTCTTTCAGTTCTATAAAAATATCCATATTCCCAGCACCTGGCACAGGAATAGGTATATTAAAAGTACTCAGCTCATGTTTCTCAGATGAAAGAGCTGAGCAGTAAATGGTCGTATTATTCCAGAGCTTCCCAGAGAGTGGGGTAGTGCTACACATCAAATTTTAACAAGCCGACTACTTTTGAATATTTTCAAGAAATATGAGTAGAAATCTAGACTAAGGAGTTTTCTTGCTCTGTGTCTCTTGAAGTCTTACCATTTTTTTAGTTTCATTATTTTAACCAGTTCATTAATTATTTTGACATGTGGTCTCACTGAGAGCCCAAGCTATCCTTGAATTTGAGCTTTTCCTAATCCTGCCTCCCAGGTACTGGTAGTCTAGACAAGTGTCACCACACCCAGCCCAGAAACATGACAAGATACCAAGGTGACTGATTTTTTTCATTAATAAGGAAGAAGTGGTATGTGTCACACTTTGGTGTGCATGAGAAGCACCTAGAAAGTATGATAAAACAGAATCTATGCACTCACCCCAAGTTCTAACTCTATAGATCTAGATGTAGAGAATTTGCCTTATTTTCACAAGTTCCGGGATGTTGCTCAAGCTGCTGGTCAAGTGATGACACTTTTCCAGCCTTGCTTTTGAGTTAATAAAATCCTTGGAGTGGCCAGGCTCACATCTGTAATCCTAGCTATTCAGGAGGTTGAGATCTAAGGATCATGGTTCAAAGCCAGCCTGGCACTAAAAAAGTCCATGAGACTCTTATCTCCAATTAATCACCAGAAAACTGGAAGTGGCACTGTCTCAAGGGGTAGGGCAGTAGCTTTGAATTGAAGAGCTCAGAAACAACGCCCAGGCCCAGAGTTCAAGTCCCACGACTAGCAACAACAAAAATAGAAAAAAAAATCTTGGGGATTGGGGGGAAGAGAAGATTACCTGTGTAGACGCATGTAAGCATGCATTTGTCAGGTTGCTTAAAAAATTTTAAGCAGATGCAATTTCTAATGAATATGCTTCAAATTTGCAAAATATTTTAGATGAAATGATAGGGTTTTTTTTCTACTTTTTCTTTCTTTTCATCTTTCTTTTTCTTTTCCTTTCTTTTGATTTTGTTTGTTGTTTTTGTGCCAGCCCAGGGTTTGAACTCAGTATCTTATTCTATCATTCAGGTTTGTTTGCTCATAGCTGGTGTCCTAGCACCAATTGCTGGTTTGTTAGAGATACAGTCCTGTGGACTCTGCTGTGTGGACTAGCTTTGAATCACAATGCTCTCAACTTTCAAACTTCTTAGTGAGTAGGATTCCTAGGGTGAACTATTGGTGCTTTGCTTTATTTTTATTTATTTATTTTTTGAGATAGAGTCTTAATAAGTAGCGCATCCTGGCTACCACTTTAATATCCTCCTGCCTCATCCTCCTGACTACTAGATTATAGGTGTAGTACTACCATACCTGGTTTTGTAAGACTTCTCTAACAAGGATTACAGGAATCTGATTCTGCGTTTCAGAGTTTACTGTCTGTTTTGTTTATAAATGACTGTCAAGTGTGCTTTTTTTAGAGAATTTATTAACATTGATAGCATTGATTTTTATATCATATTTCAAATGATATATTTAACAAACAAGTATTCAAGAAGGTAATCTCTATACACAATCACTGGCACTTAGAACATAATTAAAATTAGGCTGAGGGTTTTTATGTCATAGATATTTATCAATCTATGTAATAAAATATTGTGTCTATAGAGTCATAGATTTTTTTATTAAAGAATTTATTAACATTGATGTTTACATCATATTTCAAATGACATGTTTAACAAACAGGTGTTTAAGAAAGGAATCTCTATATCACTGGCACTTCGTTTTTAGAACTTAATCAAAATTAGGCTAAGGGTTTGTATATCATAAATACATATTAATTTATGAAATAAAACATTATGTCTATAGTCATAGGTTTTTATGTCTATATAGTTATGTTTATATTTCCATTACCATGTCCATAGCATTGGGTATGCAAATATTGAGTCCTTGCTCTTGTACACGTTGGATCTAATAGCCACATATTAAGGATACCATGCGCCTTTTGTTCCTTTGGTCTTGACTTGTCTCACTCAACATGATTTGCCCTAGAAAGTGTGCATTTTTTAATTACTAGAAGTTGAACTTCAAACTTTTAGGAGTGAAAATGGGAATATGAGGTCTTTCTAATATATTGATAAATAGGTAGAACCCAGTAAAATGAATAATATTTAACTCTGTGGGGGGGAGGGAAGTCATAGGTCTTGAACTCAGGGCCTAGAAACTGTCTTGAGCTTTTTTAACTCAAGGCTTTTTCTCTACCACTTTGAGCCACAGCTCAAAGCCATTAATTGGAGATAACTTGTCACATCATGTGACAAGTTAAAATTGTCACTGATTATTTTTCACAGATTTTTGGGTATCTGATAGCCCCTGAAAGCTCAAAGATATCCTATAAAATCAAGATTTTATTTATCTACTTTTTTCTTCTCTTTCATGGATTTTTTTTTTTTTTTTGCCAATCCTGGTGCATGAACTCAGGGCCTGAGCACTGTCCTTGGGCCTTCTCAAGGCTAGTGATCTACCACTTGAGCCATAGCACCACTTCCCACTTTTGTCTATGTATGTGGTACCATGGACTCAAACCTTCTCATAATTTCTGATTTATATTTAGAGTTTGGAACTACTGTAGTTTCAGCTGGATTCTACTCTACTTTGTGTATTACTTGTAGAAATCCCCAAAGTATGCGTTATGATTACTAATGGTCTCTGATTCAAGCACAACTCTTTTGACATATCTACAGACAGCTAAAAAATAGATTGTGGTATTGTGCCTGGAATATATTAGTGATTCATTAATTGCTAGCAGGATTTTGTATTGAAATGGAAGCAGAGTAGTGTGTTTTCAATTAGATTTCTCGCAGACATTAACAACATAGTGTGCTAAAAAGAAGCAGAAAATAACAGGACAGACTAGAATGTCTTCATTCTAGTGAACAAGTCTAGCCTAGTAAGCAAATCTAGCAGCTGGCCTTCCTCCAAAGATTATTGCACTACCATATTCCTTTATACATATTTATTTTGTGGGGATATTTACTTGTTCTAGAAGTCCTTCCAAACCCAGAATTTGCTGTGCTTTGGAGGTGTATATGCTCCTGAAGTTCAAGATGTACTTTCTTAATTTTGTATTTATGTTCTGCCCTATAGTGGCCTGCAGGTTGAGACATATAATTATATAAATGTAAAAAATAATGTTAACCTTGAAAGAGCATGGTGAACAGGCGTCAGGTTTGTGTTAGCTATTTTTTAACGTATTTGTGACCATGTTTAATGAAGTGATTACTTCAAGTCAGCTCCTGCCCTAGGACACAGGCTGCTCCTTCAAGGAATGGCTATACTGTCTTGTCTACTTCTATATTTTCTGATTCTAGAACAGGGCATGGAAGGAAGAAGATGCCCAATCATTTTTTTGCCAGTCCTGGGCTTGAGCTCAGGGCCTGAGCACTGTCCTTGGACTTTCTCAAGGCTAGAGCTCTACCACTTGAGCCTCAGCACCACTTCCAGCTTTTTTCTATGTATGTGGTACCAAGGAATCGAACCCCGGTCTTCATGCATGTTAGGCAAGCACTTTAACCACTAGGCCAAACTCCCGGCCCCCAATCATTATTTTTTTCAAGGGATGAGAGAGGTTGCCATTGAATTTCTTCCTGGATAAGATTCTCCAATATGTATTTGTGTCCCAGATTTTTTGTTATTGTTTGAGTACAAGTTTGTTTTTTCATGGGCAAAACCAAAGTTTTCTGCAAAAGACTAGAAAGAGAGAGAGAGTCTTAAAATAATAGACTTTTTATACTAAGTTGCATTGTTGTAACAAATAGTTGAGAATCAGTTTACAAAGAGAACAAGTTCATTTTGGCTCCTGGCTTTGGAAGTTTTAGTCCACAGTTTCCCCCATTGCTTTTATAGCTGTGGGAGGCACTATATTGTGACAGGAGCATATGGTAAGCTCAGATGTTCACTTGATGAAGGTCGGGAGGCAAATGATAGAGGAGACAGATTCTTCTGTTTCATTCAAGGGCCTGCCCCCAGTGACCTGAACACTTCTCACTAAGACCCACATCTCAATGTTCTACTACCTTCCAGTTGAGTCAAATGGGAGTTACTAACACCTTTGGAGGACATTACAGATCCAAACTGTAACATATACATCATGTAATGATTACCATAATCAACCTTCCTAGCATATCCATCATCATCCCTAGTATACCTTTAATCCTCAGAATTTATTCATCCTACCATTGAAAGTTTATATCCTTTGACCATTATTATCCCTGTTTCCCCTACCCTCCATCTTCCCATAATTCTAGACTTCTGTTATATCCTCTAAACATAGCTCTCTAGCCTTACTCATTCTTCTCTTTCGTGTTTGTATCTAGCTCCTAACTTGGAAGTCCTTGACTTTGACATACTAGGAAGTTCAGGCATGTTATTCTAAAGTTGTAGCAGGAGAAATAGGATACAGAAGAGCATGCTGACTGAACACAAGAAGGCACCTATTGAGGTTTTCTAACAACACACATTCTCAGTGAAGCTGGCTACCATGTCTGGAAGAGAACAGAGTCTGGCAACAGAGTTTATAAGGAAGCCCCTAGACTTCGAGTCCACTAGCTATACCTCTCCCCTCAGTCTTTTCTTTCAAGGGAAAAAATGAGAGATCAGAAAATAATAGAAAAATAAAATGTTCTAGTCAGTTGGAAACAGTGGAAAAAGATACTCACTGGAGGAATTTGAAATGCTTGTTTTTAATTTTTTCCTCCTCTAGATTTTTTATATCCATATGGACTTACACATTTGCTATAACATCAGACAAAGTCCCATAAAGTTTTTTTAACAGTAATTCTTGACAGCATCTTGGAAGACTAAAGTTATAAATATTATAAATGGTATGGTCGATGATGTTGCCAAATGAAAGGAGCTGGGCAAGCCAATAAAGCAGGAAGAGAAACAGACTGGTATGGAGAGTTTTAAGTCCCATCCAGCCCTATCTCCAATTCTCAGGTTCTACCAGATTCCTTGCTGGCTTTCTGAAAGGTTTGATGCTTGAATGTTCAGAGCTGGCACACAGAACCTGCAGCTCTTCATCTAAGTGGACCAAGTTGGCCTTTTTATTTTAATGAAAAGGCTAACAAATAGTGTTTCTATTTTTTTGACAGATATCAGTGTGATAATACTTCAGTACATTTACACATTGTGTATTAATGAATTTGGGATGTTTAGGCTGTTCATCATCTCAAACATTTATCATTCTTAGTAATGAAAACATCCCAAATCCATGTTTAGAGCTATTGTGAAATTTACAATCCAAGATTATTGGTTATATTTACCCTTCTGGGTAGCAGACTTGCAGAAACATGTTCCTCATATCTAGCCATGTTGTAACTCTACTCACTTCTCTCTCTTCATAATCGGTTTGGTACGTCAGTTAAGCCAACTGAGTGACTGATAGAAGGGTTGATCCTGATGCTTCCAAGTATTACCCTACCTAGGAAAATTTGAATATATTCCCTAATTCTGAGATCTTCTTCTACAAATAAAATACTAGAGTCAGACCCCTATGAGCTCTGCTTGGTGGTGTTGAGCATCTCTAGACCATTATGATCCCCAAGCAGTGTGAATGTACTGATAGTGACAAAAACCAAAAAGACAAATCAGGGCATGAGCTCATGATCACTAGGAAGGTAGAAGAGAGAGGTAACACTGGGAGAGCATTTCCCCAATGTGCGGGCTGCTTTTTGGCTTGGTTTTATGGCTGGATTTCTTTTGTGTTTCTCTTTCAAGAAAGTTTTTTTTTTTTTTTTGTCAGTCATGGGCTTGATCTCTGGGCCTGGGTATTGTCCCTGAGCTCTTCAGCTCAAGGTTACTGCCCTACGCCTTGAGCCACAGCCCCACTTCCCATTTTCTGCTGGTTGATTGGAGATAAGAGTCTCACGTTCTTTAGTACCTAGGCTGGCTTTGAACCATGATCCTCATATCTCAGCTTCCTGAGCAGCTAGGATTGCAGGCATGAGTCACCACATCCTGCTCTCTTTTTAAATTTTACTTCTAGGAGAAAATGAGGAAAAGCCTATCAGTATGTCATGGAAACCTTTTAGATATGAACCAGATAGCCTGACTACGTGTAGCCACAGATGTTTACATTTACCTCCTGTCTTTGGGCCCCCAGTATCACTGGAGCCCACCTCAATCCTCTCTATTTTATATTGGACATATATACTCTATAAGGGTCAAAAGTTATGCCTATTTTATTCACTACTGGATACTCCCTGCCTGCACATTGGCTAATACCCAGTAGGTATTCAGTACATGTAAGTGAAGGAACCAGGAATGATGGTACACCTGGAATACGAGCACTCTGCAGTCTGAAGCAGGACCATGAATTCAGTGTCATTCAGGGATACATGTGGATTTTGAGATCCACTCAAAATGAACAAACAAGTAAAAGAAAAGCTCATTTTCAAAACCCCAAACAAAACAAATCCCACCACCACTAATAACAACTTATGAGTACATGAACAGAATGAATGGATGGTGATTTCTTTATAGAAAATGTAAACATCAGATAAGAGGCTCACATGGTCAAGCGTGGTGGCTCACACTAGTAATCCTAGCTATTCAGCAGGCTAAGATCTGAGGATCATGGTTCAAGGCCAGCCTGGGCACTAAAGTCCATGAGACTCCTATCTCCAATTAACCAGCCGAAAATGGGAAGTGGGGCTGAGCCTGAAGGAGTGGGGCAGTTAGTAGCCTTGAGCTGAAGAGCTCAGGGACAATGCCCAGGCCTAGGAGTAGGACTCTGGGCACCATGCCCAGAGTCCAAGCCCCATGACCCACAAAAAAAAAAAAGGAAAAAAGAGGCTCACATGTACTTGTATGTGCTAAAGGTTCCATGTACTAAAGCTATACTGTGCTCTTTATGTGTGTGTGCATACATACATGTGTGCATGCATATGTGTACACATATCAGTACTAGAGCTTGAACTCAGAGCCTGGGTGCTGTCCTTTAGCTTTTTCACTCAAGGCTGGTTTTCTATCATTTGAGCCACAATTCCTCTTCTGGCTTATTGGTGATAATTGGAGATAAGAATCTCACAGCATTTCCTGCCCCTGCTAGCTTCGATCTGCAGTCCTCAGATCTCAGCCTTGTGAGTAGGTAGGATGACAAATGTAAACCACCAGCTGTCTGACTGTATTACATTTTTATTTTATTTTAGACAGTTGTGGGATTTGAACTCAGAGGCTGAGCACTGTCCCTGAGCTTCTTTGCTCAAGCCTAGTGCTCTACCACTTTAAGTCATAGTTCTACTTCTGGTTTTCTGGTGACTAACTGGAGATAAGAATGTTATGGACTTTCCTGCCCAGGCTGGAATTGACTTGCTATTCTGCTATCTCAGCCTCCTGAGTAGCTAGACTTACTGGTATGAGCCACCAGCGCCCAGCTGTATTAATTGTTTTTAGAATCAGCAGAACATGCAGATTCTTACCTAGCCTTACCAAGTGTCTGGATCTCCCTTTATCTAGGCTTTGGGCATTTTGATTTTTTTTTTTTTGGTGGGGAGGAGAGTGGGGGAAGCTATAACAATGCTGGACTTTAAAGCAACAAGTATTTGACCTTCCTTCCAGGGTAGAGAGTACACTTCAAGCAGTATGTTGAGAAACATTTTACTCCTCAAACCCAATTTACTTGGGATGCCTAGAGTACCATCTTTTCCTGGGCCACAGTAGTTCCTGTAGAGATGGTCTTCATTTGCATTAATCATTTTCATGTGCTTTGTACTGGGCTACACTGGTATTCAGAGAAAAATGCTGCCATGACAACTGCCACAACAGATGGTATTTGATCAGTCTCTACGCTACCAAGGAGATATACAACAGTACTTCCACGGTTTGCATATTTTGCGTTATCATGAGGCCCAGGCCAGCCTTAATCATGATTGAAATGTGAAATTTTCCATTTGTTTCTTCTCTTTGACTCCAGTTGTGTGACATTTGTTTGGATTCTATTTGTTCTCTAGCTGTCCTGGGTGGGGTTGGACTTATGGATGGAAGAGTCCAAGCCTGTCTCATACACAGTCCATAGAAATTGTCCCACAAACCTAAAATCTAGAGATTGTTAAAAACCTGTTCAACTTGAAAATGGAGGATCCAGCTAAGACTAGGAAAAAGAAGTGCATAGACGAAGACCATGTTTGCTTCTAAAACAAAGGAAATTTGGGGGTAGATACATCCTTTTCTTCATCTGTTCCTTTCTCTGCCTCTCTCCATTTAGTGTTCTTCTTCTCCTAGTGTCTCCAGGCCCCATGATGGCTTATCACCCCAGCTTATGCTGAAAACTGCAGCAACTTGATCCCAGAGCACTTGAGCTGATTCTATGGCAACAATTACTATAGGTTCTCACCCAGTTCCTGCCTGCTTTCAGCAGCACTGGAATGTCAGACTTTGCATAGATTTTTTTTCTTCCAGCTAATTTTAGAAAGTAGTTTATATTGGCCACTATGTGTTAATGAACGTCCTTGGTTGTATTTACATATTTTTCTGGTTAAGAGTCTTTTCCCTTGCTCTGCCTCCCAGTTTTAACAGGATCCTCATCTCATGCTGTTGTCTGGATCACACATGAGGTATGAGCCTCCTTAGAGATGGCAGAAGGACATCTTTGCTCTGTAATGTGTGCTGGGGCACTATGCTGAGTCCATGCCCTTCTTGAGGTGGGATAGGGCCTTTCAGTTTTGACAATACACAAAGATGGATTGTTTACCTGTATTGTATTTGGAGGAAAACTATAAGGTGAATTATAATCACAAGAGGGCCTAGATCAAAGAACCCGTCTCCCCTTCTGATCTCATTCCAAATGAAGCAGGAGGTTGGAATCCAGATCTGACCCTTTTCTGCTCCCCAGACTCACTCTGTTCCTGGGGTGCAGATGAAAAGAGTATGGATCTCGGCTGCCTTGTCAGGAGCGATTTTTAACCTTAATGGAACATTATTAAAGGGTGGATTTCAGGCTTGAGGAATGTTTTTTTAACTCCTTCTGTGAGCAGAATTTATAGGAGAGGGAAAAAATTCAGGGTGCTTAATGGGTTTATGAATGATCTTTTAAATGATGACCAAGTTTTTATTTATAGTTTTAACACTTTCTGGAAGTGCAATCTGTATTTCATCTTCTTCACTAGTTGATAGTGTTCTGTATGCCCCTTGGCATCTTGTTCACATAAATACAAAACATCCTAATTTTTCCCTTACTTATGTGTTCCAAATCTCCTGAAAATAATAGGAATTGGGGTGGTGTAGAGTAGCGTTGGGTTCTGAAAAGGAGGACAATGTGTTTGTAGGCTCCTGTCACCATGACACAGAGGTGGACCATCTGGGTCCATCCACAGCTAGGCCACTGGCCTGATAATTTCATGCAAAAGTCTACTTTGAGCCAGACACAGAAGTTCATGCCTGTAATCCTGGTTACATGGGACACGGAGATTAGAGCTGCCTACCTAACCCAGGCAAAACCATAAAATTCTATCTGAAAAGTAGCAGAAAGAGCTAGGGATGTGGTACCAGTGGTAGCTCACATGCCTAGCCAGGTACAAAACCCAGTACCACCAAAAAACAACAACAACAAAAAAGCCTTTTAAAAAAGTCATATTAAGTGAAGTAAGCCAGACTCAAAGGAACTTAGGCTCAATGGATCCCCTCATTCGTCATAATCAGTAGAAACCTTGGGCTCTACTAGAAGAGATCTGCAATAGAGCAAAATCTTGATACATAAGGCCATATAGTATGAAGCTAATTGAAAGGACCTCCAGGATATCGAAACAAAAGCCATATAATGAATGATTGTTGTCCTTAATGTACTATGTTGTCTCTCATCTCCTTTGCTGTCCCTTGGTTATCTCATATTGTTATAGTATCTCACTTTGTTATCTGATAGATTGAATTTATTTGTATTTGGTTATTTGAAATTTGATAGGGAAGGGGGGAAAACCAAGACGGGTAGGGGGTATGGGGGGGGAGGGAAATGGGTACCAAGACATGTGAAAGGGTATCAATGTAAGTGAATTAATGCACCTTCTATCTGGCAAATATCATGTAACCCTTTTACTAATTACAATAAAAAAATGCAAAAAAAATAAAATAAAATCTTACTTCATTGTCTCCAGCATATCACACTTACTGAAACCAACACCATCAAAAGAATGGAGCCCAGTGCTTGATATAAACCAGATAACTACATAGTTGTGTTGATTGATATATGTTAATTGAAGTTATATAGGAACGATCCAAATGGAGCGTTCTCATGTTCTACACTGTCCGTGTTTTGTATTGGATAATTCTTCTCTAGGAAGAGCATACCTGTGTGAGATGTTTAGCATCATCTAGCATCTAGTCTCTAGATCTTTACCCTCTTTAAAACAGGTCAAAATGCCATCACCACAGTCAAGCTGTTCCCTCTCCACCAACCTTTATTCTACCCAACAGAAAAAAAAAATGTTACGCAGTTATTGAATCTGAATGATAGAACTTAAGAAAGTTCTATCATTTATAATTATCTACCATTTTAAAGTAGAATTTAACATAAACTAAGCCACCAAAGTTGGCTGAATTGAAATCTATCAAGGCTAGCCTTGCACAGACACTAGCATGTATTTTAGATAATGAAGTGTTCCTTGAATGCATCATAACTATGATGAACAAATGCGTTTTATTTTTCCTGGAAGGAAAGAGTTCTATAGAAATGCACTATTGTATTGAGCAATGCTTTTCTTTAATATGATGGTATCACTCTTCCTCCTTTCTCTGGTGCTGGAGATCAAACCCACTGGTACATGATAGGTCAGGGCTCTGTATGAGTTATATCCCTCTTTTTCTTCACTGTCACACTGCTACACTGTTGCCAAAAAAATGTTGCCTACCTATAACAACTCACCTACATGACACATATGACACTCTCTAGGATAAATATGAAAGTACCATTAAAAACCTTTGAATTAAGAGAGATTGACGGATAGTTAGATTTTCGTTGTTCTCCTTGCTATGAGAGCATAATCGTCAAAGTTGATCTTATTAGCTCTATGCAAGATATTAAAAGAGTGGAAATCGACTGACATAAACTTATATAATCTAAACTATGGTAGCTTTCACCAGGTACAATGATGCATAGTGGTAATCTCAGCTACCCTGGAGGCTGAAGCAGAACTGTAGCTTGAGCTTAGGCATTTGAAGCTTGCCTTGGGCAACATAGTGAGAGCTCACATAAAATAAAAAGAAAAAACTAATTTTTTGGTGTGTGTGTGTGTGTGTGTGTGTGTGTGTGTGTGTGTGTGTGTGAATGTGTTTCTATGGGGGAAGAAATCTCCTTTGAGTATTTGGTAGTATATTATCACTGTGTGCAAACATCAGAAATAAGACATCATCATAAATATTATCTCATAGATACCATTTTTACTTAAAAGCAGAGTTTTATAATAGGGTAAAATAATTGAGAGAATTTTTATTGTACTTACAAATAGAAGCATGTTGCTCCAAAACACCATGTACAGGGCACTTGCAAACAATCTCTCCCTCCCTTCCTTTCTCCCTCTTTTCCTCCCTCCTTGCCTTCATCCTTCTTTTCAAGATGTACTTCCCTCCAGATACCTACTCATTACTCTCAGTAATTCTGGGTTGGGCAGAAGGAAGAAAATATTAAAAGCAATTTCACCAGGCATGGTGTTTTTTGCTTCTAACACCATGTACTTGGGAGGCGGAGATCTGGAAGATCATGGTTTGAATACAACTAAACAATAAGTTAGATTCTCCCATTCCTACAAATTAGCTGGGATGGTAGTGCATGCCTATGGTCTCAGCTATGTTATAGGCATATCTAGGGAGGTCTTGGCCTGAGGATGTTCCTAGTCAAAAGATCAAGATCCTACCTTTAAAAAGTAAGTAATTCAAGGGCCAGGAGTTTGGCCTAGTGTAGAGTGCTTGCCTAGCATGCACTAAGACCCAGGTTCTATTCTTCAGTACCACATACTTAGAAAAAGCCAGAAGTGGTGCTGAGGCTCAAGTGATAGAGTTCTATCCTTGAGAAAAATCCAAGGACAGTGCTCAGGCCCTGAGCTTAAGCCAAGGACTGGCAAAAAAAAAAAGTAATTCAAAAAGGGCTAGAGATGTGGCTTAAGCAGTAGAGTATCTGCTTAGAAAGTACAAAGCCCCAATTTCAAACCTCAAATCCACTGGGGGGGGGAAGAAAAGAAAATAGAAAAAGCAATGTCACTTTTTTTTCAACTGTATGAAGAATGATTTCCTGGGATGGCGACAGACATAACTTATAGCATCAGCATTTGCTCAGTTTGCAAGACATTGCATTGATATTCTCAGGGTGAGAGAAAAAAAAATGTGTGCCAGATGAGGACACTGCAAGGGAAGTAAAATGTTGAGAAGAAGTTGGAGATTGGTGCCAAAAGTGCAAGGATAGAGACTTCCAGCATAGGACTGAGTAGATTCTGCTTGCTAGTTCAGCACAGTTTCACTCAGGTGCCCTATTAGGCAAATTAAACGTATTTGGAGAATGTAGACTGTAGGCTAGAGAAGGGAAATGCCTGATATCATTGGGTGAGTGGACATGAACTTTAGAAACATGCCTTTGAACCAGGCTGTGCTTAAAGCGGATCTTTTTATATATAGATGCCTCACAGTCTGTGATTATGAGTAATGTCAATTAAAATATGGATAGATACCTCACTGTTTCTGTTGGCATAAAAAATGTCAAGAAACTGCTTGGTGAGGGTAGTGTGTATACTACAAAAGACACTTATTAGTTCAAAATAAACTCCATGATTTGAAGCTGGGTGCCACCATTGGCTTGTACTTGTAATCCTAGCAACTCAGGAGGCTGAGATCTGAGGATTGCAGTTTAAAGCAAGCTCAGTCAGGAAAACCCATGAGATTTTTTTTTTGCCAGTCCTGGGGCTTGAACTCAAGGCTTGAGCACTGTCCTTGGGCTTTCTCAAGGCTAGGCCTCTAACACTTGAGCCACAGCACCATTTCTGGCTTTTTCTGTGTATGTGACCAAGGAATCAAACCTGGATCTTTGTGCATGCTAGGCAAGCACTCTACAACTAAGCCAAACTCCCAGCCCTAAATAAGATTCTTATTTCCAATTAACCACCAAAAAGCCAGAAGTGGCACTATGGATCAAGTGGTAGAGCTCCAGTTTAAGAATGTTGATGGAACTTAGGCTCAATGCTTTCCCACATTTGTCATAATCAGTAGAAACGTTGGACTCTCCTAGCAGAGATTTGCAATAGAGCAAAACCTTGATACAAAAGGCCATATAGTAGGACGCTAAATGAAAGGATCTCTAGGATATAGAAACATAAGCCATATAATGAATGATTGCTGTTCTTAAGGTACTATGTTATCTCTCATCTCTTTTGCTGTCCCTTGGTTATCTCATATTGTTACAGTATCTCACTTTGTTACCTGATATATAGGATATATTTGTATTTGGTTATTTGAAATTGGATAGGGAACGGGGGAAAACAAGATGAGGGGTGGGGGTGGGGGGAGGGAAATGGGGACCAAGACATGTGAAAGGGTATCAATGTATGGGAATTAATGCACCATCTATCTGGCAAATATCATGTAACCCCTCTATTAATTACATACAATAAAAAATACATGAAAATAAAAGAATGTTGATGGAATTTCCTAGCTATGGAGGGAGGGAAGTTCTTTTATTATGACATGAATTAACAAAATCTTTTGGATTGCTGTGCCAGATTCAAAAGCTATATTTTTGTGGTTGTTCGTGGGGTTGAAACAGCTATTTCTTTTTATAATCCCAGTTACTCAAACAAAAACATTTCATTTTCTTTTGTCAGGCCTGGAAAATGAACTCAGGGCCTGGGCACTGTTCTTGAGCTTTTTGCTCAAGGCTAGCACTCTACCACTTGAGCCACAGCATCACTTCCAGCTTTTTCTGTTTATGTGTTACTGAGGAATAGAACCCAGGGCTTCGTGCATGCTAGGCAAACATTACCACTAAGCAATATTCCCGGTCAAACATTTTCTCTGAAGCCAGAAGCTAATTAGTCCTGACAACTGAAGTCAAATCACATTTTTAGGAATTGCCTGATTGTTTTTTGTGAGAACTAGATATTAACTTGCCCTTGGCCTTGGCATTAGCCCTAGAAAACATGCTATGCCTCCCAGACTCTGCTTGTGGGTCCCTTTTTGTCCAGAGAGTACAAAGGACAAAAAGATTCAGAGATCACAATCCTCCCTGGTCATCTGCAATGTCAGACATCCTGAGAATTTTGTGAGTAAATACTATCCACATTCCTGCTGAAACTCCCATCTACCATTTGTACATTGACTTTTTGCTTCTTTGGTGGTTGGAAATTTCTTCCAGCTGCTGGTAGATGGGTGGATCCATTAACTTTGTCTCCACCTCCATGTATCTGGCAACTACTCAAGTTTTCAGGATAGCACTGGTAACACTGATCAAGATAAAAGCTCTCATTCCACCCTGGTTATTTTTGGCAGCTGTGAGCAATCCAAGGCCTGGACTTTTGGCACTAAGTGATTGGGATATTGGGTAACCTTTTCCTGTGCAAGAACAGACAAAGGAGAGTCCTACCCTGTATCCATTCATCCAACCATGGTTATGTTTATAGTACTTAGTTTGCTACTGGATTCTAATGAAAGATGGCTGAATATTCATTAAACATATATTGTGTTTTTCTCCTATAGATTGAAAACATAGATGCCTGCTTGAATTTTCTGGCTGCTAAGGGAATAAACATCCAGGGACTGTCTGCAGAAGGTAAGTCAGAACACTTGTTATGGAGTTGTATCTTCATCACTAGTAACACATACCTATTGATGACATTGCTACAATCAAGGCTGCTGGTGGGCTTTTCTGGTTTTGATTTCCTCCAGACAGCCCAACGCTTGTCTGGACTTGAGAAAACCAAATTTATGATAATCCAAAGAAGATATTCTTAAGAATGTAGTCACTATACCAGTCCCATCTCCAACACACGGAGGGTGTGGTAAATAGAAGCTACTCCAATTCGAGAAAGACCTGCTTAAATTAAGATAGTTTGATTCATGTGCCTCTGCTGATTATCAAGGCTTAGGCTTTCTCTATGGAAAAGAGAATATTCAACCACAAAACATATATATGTTCAACTACAGTTCCTGAGGGGAAATGTTTAATCCTTATCTCTGTATTGAAGAAGCTAACCTTTAAAATCATAGGAGGTAGAGACATGGCTCAAGTGCCAGTTTTAGTAAGCTTGATCAAATCCCAGTGTCTTAAAAAAATGAAAATTAAAAAAATTAGTTTACAGGTGCTGGTGGCTCATGCTTCTCATTTTAGCTATTCAAAAGGCTAAAATCTGGAGGATGGAACTTTGAAATCAGCCTAGGGAGAAAAATTCTTGAAACTCCATCTCCAAAATGAACAAAAAGTAAAACGAGAGGCATAGCTAAAATAGTAGTCTCAGCCTGAAGCAAGTAAGCAAGCCAAGCGATTGTGAGGCACTGAGTTCAAATCCCAATTCTCAAAAAAAAAAGCTGTGAGATTTATTAATGCAATACTGTTCTTTTTCACCCAGATAAGTTTTTAATTAGCTTAAATTTGGTGACTAAATAGTCCATTCATGTTTGCTAGTGTTTTGCTATTAAGTTAAGGTATTGATCTAGAGCTGCCTGGTCAGAATTCTCATTCTCCTAAGGCAACACTTAAACCTGGAATCTTTCCCTCTCTTGCCTGTTAGTAAACACTAGCAGCTGCCAGCTCAGAAGCTACCATAGGCCCGGCATCCTCCCAAACTCATTAGGCTGCACCTGCCTCCAGTTTTCCCAGAGCAGGTAGAACAAGTGGGGCTTCAGTTGGTATAGTTTTCCATAGTAAAGGTGCTTCTGGAAGACATGTATGGGAGACAGTAGTCAGAGTGGGGCAGAGGGCAGCAGTGTGGAAAGTAACAGCTAGATGGAGCTGGTAAGTTCACAAATATAAAGGCTTTCTATGTGGGATCTGTTTCTTGTCTTTGCCATATGGTGGAAATTCATGTTTTTCTGTCTATATTGTATTTCTGAGCCATAGTCTCTTTCAGTATTGGGAGTGGGTAGAGTAAGTGGCTAATGTTAAAACCTGCTGAGCAGAGCATATCTTTGAATGGAACTGTGGGAAATTTTGTTTTGTAAGCTCTAATGCACTGGACCTGTCCTTGGGCAGGCATGATTGCACTTGCTTCCAGAAGGCTCAGAAACAGTTATAATCAGCCCTCATCCCATCTTTTACTTGAAGGATGCTTGATGGATTTTATTCCCTGGAGTGGTAGATTCTCACCCCTGAAGAATGAAAATTGCTTGAGGCTCAGGGGTCGGTGCCGCCTCACATTCCCACTCAGAGGAATACAGTTTCCTCCTGATGGACAGTTCTCATGCTGACCAGCAGGCAGCATGCTCTTCCTACCTTCTGAGAGATTGGATCTAATGTTCATACGTGGCCCTGCCCCCCAGTAGAGTGACTGCAGCAAAACCCTTAAGACAGACTCTGTAGGCCTGCTTTATCCTCCAGCTTTGGAGGTAACTCCTGGACACTCACCAACTACCCATTGTCCTATCTTCTGGCTTATTACTCCCTGCATCTGCTCTATCCCCCTCCGTGTCCTAAAGCATATGAAGTAAGTGTTTCTTAATTACCCTTAAGGTAAAGGTTGTTGTCCATATTGGCTCTGGTTCTCACAGCTAAAGCTGGAGTTTATAACCTCTCAGCTTACAGATAAAGAAATATTAGCCTAAAGAGATTCAAAGTGAAATCCTTGATACATGTCACTACAGTGGCAGAACCAAGATTAGACTGAGCTCTGTGCGGTCTCAGAGCTTGTGTTCATGGTGTCTTGTGGGAGAGGATATAAATAAAATTTAGGCATGCTATAAACAGAAAAAAGGAATCAGCTTTAGAATACCTTCTAATCTTTGATGTTGGAATATGTTGTGTCCTCTTCAGATGTTCATCCTGCAAATGATACTCAACCCTCTATTCCTTCTTGACCTCAGGTGACCTATAGGTCTCAGAACATGGAAGAATACCCAGGTAGAGTGTTGAGGTATCAATTCTAGGATATATCTATGAAGTGGCTAATGGTACTTCAATAACCATCTCAATATATTATGTTGTGTCTCATCTTTCCTGATGGGTCAAACTCACTGATAACTAAGCAAGAATCCATAACATTTCAGTCACATTCCATTATTAGAGTACCTTGATATACATATTTATGACCCAGTCTTAGACATTTTTAAGCTTCCATTGCCAACTATTCAGAAGTCTTTCCTGTCATGCCCCTAGTGCAGCAATTGCTGTAGAAAGCTGGGAGGAGGAATGGTTGACTTTTCCTCTTTCTTACTTCTTGTACCTGAATCTGTAGGACTAGGGCAGCAGAGTTAACAGAATTCTATTGCTGGAAAAAATAGCTATCTTCCTCTTGGTAGCCATCACTGCCACTGTCCACGTAGCAGGTTCCACCCTGCTGACTTGGGAATTGTTTTGTGCTAGCTGCACTCTGGCCATTGATCACCTTTTGTGAGATTTAGCTAGCAGTCTTGCCTTAGTCTCAGGAGTCCTCCGGTATCTCACAGTGAACCAGCACGAAGCTGTGATGAGTGGACAGGACTCTTGTCGTCTGGCAAAACCACTTCACCATTCAGGATCTCTCCTATTTTGCTCCTGACTCATGTGGCCCGGAAGCAGATCAACCAAGTCCCTGCTAAGCAGACTTACACCTCAGGTCTAGGATGCCAGTCATCCCACTTTCAGAGGTTTTATTCCCTTGTCCCCTCTCCCTGGTGAGAGGAGGAAATATCTAGTCTCTGTAATTATCAAGCATTGCCTTCCTATAATGATATTCTGTTATTAGACCTTACAGAATAAGATCAATAAGATCAATCATATTGTGCTTTATTGATTTCTTTGGGAATGAAAGGAACGATGACAATGGTATCTGGTGGTGAGTCTGATTTTGAACTATTGTGTTCTCTGGGAAGGTAACTGGTCCCATTTCCTGTCATCTCTTTGAACCTACAAAGATCAGAGTCTTTGAAGACCTTTAACTTCAAATGGAGCCTTAGTTATCATTTCTGACCACAGCAACTGTCTCATTCAATGTCCGATAGAAGAATTCTTGAAATTTACCACTCGTCAATCACTGAGCACTTATAACTTACTTCCTCCATGCCCCAGCAACATGAGGTCAATATTGGTATTATCTCCGCCATACAGATGAGGAAACATGGCCTAGACAGGCTAACCCATGAAAGGGTAGAGGGGGGGCCCCCTCCCAAGTTTGACAATTGCTAAGCTGCCCCATCTGTTAATTCAAAAGCTTGCTGTTTTCTCCCATAGGTTAATAACCTCTGCTTGTTTCAAGCCACCTGCATATCTCCAGAAAAACATTATAGTGTTTTAAATAAATAACCATAGTTTAATGGTTTTTTTGTTTCCTTTTGAAGATGATTGAGTGCCCCAAGGCTTCTCAGATGTAAACACACCAGCAATTGGAAAGCTCTATAGACATCTCCACCCTTACCCAGTGACTAAAAGCTGGTTTGGGAAGGGAGGGTGTATGCACCTGTCCTATAGAGTTGCAGCAGCACAGGCCTGCCCTGGCCTGCCTGTTAGAGGGCCACAGAGATCCTTTGTTCTAGTCTTAGACGGCAGCTGCCTGGGAGCAGAGGCTGCAGTGACTGAACCTGTAGAGGTACTGCTGGACTCCTGCCTCCTCTGCTCTTGAAGCTCCAGCCCATCTCTTTCCACTTAGAGCCTTGCCCAAGTCATGTGAGCTTAGGCCTCCCTGCCCTGGGATGATGTTCACGATTTGCTTTTCCTAACCCTTCCTCATTCATGCTCCACCTGTCATAGCCATCTGTCAACCTGCCCCTGGGAAAAGGATGGCATTTATCCCTGACCATTTTGAAAACACCTGGTCTTTGTGCCATCTGGGCCTAAGCCCATCTTCCTGCAGTGAAGTACAGGTTGGGGTAAGGTATATTCTATTGAGTGCAACAAACATTTGCTGGGTACACACTGTGTCAGGCATAATGCTAGGTACTGGGATCCACTGTTTAGTGAAGGCAGTCCGATAAGACTGCCTTGAGTCTAGTTAATAAAAAGAGCTGTATTTTTAAGAAACATAGGTTTTTGTAGTAACGACAGTTCAGTTCCACCTGAAGTACCTAGGGGGCTTTTTTCCCCCCAGAGTGGCAATACTTCCTAGATTTTCAGGGTGAATAATCATCTACCAGGCAGAAAAATGTAGGTCAAGGGAAGTGTAAACAGAAGATGAGGCATGGGTGGTAAAGAGACCAGGTGCTAGCTCTTTATCAGTCTAGCAGAATAAAAAATTGTAAGCAGGAAGATCCTTCATGGTGACTCTGGGAAAGCATATATGCTTTTGAAATTAAATGATGGCCAGAAATCTAGACACTGAACTTGTTCCTGCTTTAATTCTGAGCCAGAAATCTGAGAGTTAAGGTGAAGGCAGAGGTGGAAGTTTGTTTTTCCTACACTTATCACCTGAGTGTGGCACTAAGAGAATGGTTCCTGTTCCTCTACACAGGGCGTCCCATGGGCTCTGCACCCATACTTTCATCCTACCTCCCCTAGGGGTATTACCACTGACAGGCTTAGCTACAGAGGGCTGCAGGATTGAGCCAGAAGGTTGGGTGGGACATGACAGTTGTATAGCCAGCCCATCTGCACAAACATTGATACGTAATCCATGGTCCCCCCCCCCTCACATTGGTGGGTCAGGTCTAAAGCAATCAAGACTAAAGGGAATTGGCTAGGAGTTCTGCTACTCTGCCATTTGCAATACTTATTGATTTCCAATTTCTTCTACCCCATACAGCACGTTCCTTTGTGTTAGATTATTCTAGCACAAGTATCTTTTAAACCAGAGACCTCTTCAAATAATGTTAAACCAAGGGCTGGGAGTTTGGCCTAGTGGTACAGTGCTTGCCTGGCACATACATAGAAAAAAGTTGGAGGTGGTGCTGAGGCTCAAGTGGTAGAACTCTAGCCTTGAGAAAGTCCAAGGACAGTGCTCAGTCCCTGAGTTCAAGCCCAGGACTGGCAAGAAAAAAAATGTTCAACCAAGCTGGGTGCAGTGGCTCACATCTGTAATCCTAGCTACTCAGGAGTCTGAGATCTGAGGATCATGGTTCAAAGCCAGCCTGCTTAATAAAGACTGTGAGACTCTTATCTCTAATTTACCACTAAAACAAACAAACAAACAAACAAACAAACAAAAACCAGAAATGGCCCTGTGGCTCAAGGGGTAGAGTAGTAGCCTTGGGCTGAAGAGCTCAGGAACCATGCCCAGGCCCAGAGTTCAAGCCCCAAACTGACCCCCCCCAAAAAAAAGTTCAACCAAAATAACTCTTTCTTCTTTGTTGGTCATAGTGCTTGAACTCTGGGCCTGAGCGCTGTCCCTGAGCTCTTTAGCTCAAGGCCACCACCCTTCCCCTTGAGCTACAGCACCACTTCTGGTTTTATAGTGGTTAGTTAAAGAAAAGTATCTCACAGTCTTTAGTACCTGGGCTGGCTTTGAACCATGATCCTCAGTTCTCATCCTCCTGAGTAGCTAGGATTACAGACATGAGTCACCGTGCCCAGCTTAAAATAATACATTTTACATATCAGTCATGTCATGATTTACCTATTACATCATGAAGATTAGTAGCAACCAATGTGGATAAAGAAATCAGTCAGAAATGAACTTCTGCGTCTAGGCAATATTACATCTAATATCTAACACAACTGGAGGATGGCCTGTACAATTTCACCTTCAGTTTGCATGAGGAGGGTTCCATTGTTTTGCTAACTAGTGTCTTTGGACTATACAGTTCTCTCTGTGCTTTCCCAACTTTCTCTAGAAGTTAAAAAGGTGAGGCTAGTTAATCAGATGCAAATGATGCTCTGTTTCTAAAACCATAACAAATGTTTCCATGAGGGAAACATTCTTGTGGGATGTTGTCTTTAGACTTCCCCTGTGGAGCTGGCTCTTTGGGCCTCATTGGCACATAGACAAATACCAGTTGGGAATGTGGGAAGAACACGAGTCTCCTATTTTGAATACTGTCTATTATGGACCACCCGTGGCATAGGCTATGTGGCTTTTACATATCTACCAGTCTTGAGGTTTTCTGATATGAAAGCAAAAATAAGCAGCCCATATGGTTGTAAACTTGGAAATGGCTAGGGAAAATATGGTATGTCCATATAGTGAGCTACTAGCTGGCAATATAAGGCAATACAAGAAATGAGGGATCAGCTGGGTGCCAGTGGTTCACACCTGTAATCCTAGCTACTCAGAAGACTAAGATTTAAGGGTTATGGTTTGAAGCTAGCCTGGGCAGAAAAGTCCTGCAAGGCTCTTATCACCAACTAACCACTCAAAAAAAGGAAGTGGTACTGTGGTTCAAGTGGTATAGTGCTAGCCTTGAGCACAAAGAGGTTCGGGGACAGCACTCAGGCTCTGAGTTCAAGCCCCTCAACTGACAAAAGATTAAAAATTAAATAAATTAAGGGAAAATGAGGGCTTCTAGAAGAATCAAACCTTAAGTAAAAGAGGCAAGATACAAAAAAACTACAGTTTATGTGACTGTCCTTACATAAAATGTCCAGAAGCCAAGTGCTGGGGGCTCACACCTATAATTCCAACTACTCAAGAGGCTGAGATCTGAGGATCATAGTTCAAAGCCAATCTGGGCAAGAAAGTGCATGAGACCCTTATTTCCAATTAATCACAAGAAAACCAGAAGTGGCATTGTGGCTCAAGGTGGTAAAGCACTCGCCTGAAGCAGAACTCAGTGATAACACCCAGGCCCTGAGATCAAATCCCACAACTGACAAAAGGAAACACAGTCCAGAAAAGGCAAATCTATACAAATAGAATACAAATGACTGGTTGCCTGAGAAGAGGTTTGTGAATTGATTACAATTGATCCTGAAAAATCTTTTGAGGGTGATAGAACTATTCTAAAATTAAGGTTTATTAGTTGTGCTTAGAAGCCTTGAATTTTACATTTAATTGTATAGATATATATTATATAGTACCACAGTAAAGCTATTTTTAAATCCAGAAGGAATGTCACCATTGAGTTTTTATAGATTACTCATGACATTTTCTTCTGAACACTAGTGACTTACTGTAGGCCTCCAGAGAAATGTGGAGACTAGACGTCCCTCTTGAACTTCATTTGGATGCAGAGCTCTGAACAGGAGCTGAGGCGGCTGTAGGTAGAGACCATATTTTCTGAGCCAAAGTGGGATGTGCAAAATCAGACAGTGTCCTAGGTACTCATTACTCGCTTTCCTTATTTAATCTTTACTTGTCATAAAAGGCCTATGGGAAGGTACAGCACAGTGTATGTTCATTGTTCAGATAAAGAAAATTAAAGTTCAGAGAGTTTTAACCTTGATAAAACTCAAAACCTAGGGACTGGGAGTTTGGTTTAGTGGTAGAGTGCTTGCCTAGCATGCATGAAGACCTGAGTTTAATTCTTCTGTTCCATGTACATAGAAAAAGCAAGAAATGGTGCTGTGGCTTAAGTGGTAGAGCTCTAGCCTTGAAAAAGTCCAAGGATAGTGTTCAGACCCTGAGTTCAAGCCCCAGAACAGGCAAAATAAACAAACAAACAAACAGCTCAAAACCTAGAAATGATTGACTATAGAGACCCACTCTCCAGCTCTTGCATATTTCAATGGTCTTTATGATAAAAATGCTACCTTCTATGGAAAACTATTTTTGTTGGAGGAGCATTATGTTCTTTGACAGTAAAAGTGCTTTAGGGGACAAAGGAAGAAACTGTTGTGATTTTATGATCGCAGTAGCTACAGAATGTGACAAGACTGGCTATGGCTGTCTGCACTAGAGTTGGCTTGTAGTTTATGGAGATGCTGACATGCATATCCCTACTCTCTTCAGTGAACAAACCATGAGACTAGATTTGCTGAAGTAAATTCCTCCTCTTTATTTTTTTCTGTATTTAAAAAAAACTGAGTTATGGAATATTTGACACCTCTTTTATAAAGAATATTTATATGCCCGCTAGCTAGTTGGTTTAACAAATAAAAATGTTATCTTGTCTGTTTTTTAATTCACTACACATGATAGAAATACTAGTACGCCAACTCACACAGCATTAGGAAACCAGACTTCATGTTGCACAAAACTTGGACTCAAAGCCCAGCTTGCTTCAGTTACTACCTTGGAAATTAAAGCTTTTTTTTAACCTATTTGCTCTGATCACTCTGGTGATCATGATAGAAGGGGATTCATGCACATGATCTTAGCCTGATATGCACTAGTTAGTAGTAGCCTTTATTATTATAAACTTAATGACAGGATAACTACAAAAGGCACTAAAAAAAATCTTAGTTGGAGATGTGAGTTTGGCCTAGTGGTAGAGTGCTTGCCTAGCATGCACAAAGATCTGGGTTTGATTTCTCGGTACCACATACATAGAGAAAAGTCAGAAGTGGTGCTAAGGTTCAAGTGGTAGAGCTCTAGCATTGAGAAAGACCAAGGACAGTGCTCAGGCCCTGAGCTCAAGCCCAGGATGGGCAAAAAAAAATCTTAATTTGATTGCATATATCACCATGACTAGCACTCTATCTCCATATGTCCTCCAGTGAATTCATGATTGAGACAATTGTCTGTTTTTCCAAATTCCTTCAAAGGTGCATTTGACTGGTTCATCTAGATTCTGTCCCTTTCTCCTGTCACTGTCCAACCACTTTTCATCTTGTTGCCTCAGATTCCCATGAATAAAGTAAGTAGCCAGCTAAATCATCCCTCCCACTCTTACACTCTGTTAGACATATGTGCTAATATGGATGTTTGGAAACAAGGCTGCATATGTGTGCTGCATCTTTGGTTTCCTTGGGATGAAGAAGGAAGCAGCTTAAGAGTTAGAACTGAATTTCCCAAAGAAACTAGAGGAATCTGCACCTTTGTGGCATTTTATTGCATGCATTCAACAGAGTGGTTCATAAGTAGTAGCTGGGCATTCTGGTTTGGCTGTGTCAATCCAGGCTTACTCTTGTCATCCTGGCATAATTTAAAATGATAATATCTCTTACTCTAAAGAGCTAATGGCTTTCATGATAAATTAGAAATTTGCACCATAAAAGGCATCATTAGTAAAGTATGAAACTGAACTAGATAGCAATCTAATCTGGGATTCTGGAACCATGGTCTTCATAAAATAGCCAAGTGCCATGATGAATGTGACTGTTCACACACTTTTTTTGCCAGTCCTAGGCTTGAACTCAGAGCCTGAGCACTGTCCTTGGACAGTGCTCTACCACTTGAGCCTCAGCACCACTTCCATCTTTTTTCTATGTATGTGGTACCGAGGAATCAAACCTTGGTCTTCATGCATGCTAGGCAAGCACTCTACCACTAGGCCAAATTCCCAGCCCACAAAACACTTTTATACATGTGCTCCCATCTAATCTGCAAAACAACCTTGCGTTATAGTACAGACTATATTGGTGTCACCATTTTCCTGAGGCCCAGAGAGACTAAGTGATTTATCCAAAGTTATACATCTAGACAATGTTAGATTAGAGCTCATGGCTTAGGGCTTCTCAATATATCAACACTACTCAGCAATCAGAAACTGTTCTGTTTGTTTCCAAAGTATGGAGGGAAGGTTGGATTCCAGAAGTGGATGTTGTCCATTGCCCAGAAAAAAGGCTGCTCCCACAGGAAGTAATGTGTTTCAGTCTAATTCGCAAACCATATCAGTACCAAGTTCCTGATGGACTGGCCATTCTCCTATTCTCTTGTGCAAGGAAGCCGCCTAATTCTGAGAGAACTCCATTCATACCTTCTGAGCTCAGGAGGAAATCCTCTTTTCTTCCTGGAAGGGCACTCCTAGGTGGGGGACTCAACTAGAGATATACACTCCCCACCAGGAAAAATGGCCTCTTCCCTGAAGCAAGGCTCCTAAGCCTTCCTTGGCCCCATGTCCCATTAACTGCTGTGCTAGTTCATAGAAGAAATCCATCCTGATTTGGCAGCACAGCAGATGGGACTGATTGTTTCCCCTCTGGTATCCTCCCCTTCTGTTCCTTGTGCTTGGTGGCCCTGTATTTCACCCTAAGAGCCAGTTCAGATTCTGGCCATTGGCATCTGGTGTTAAAAGTGCCACATAAAAGGAGGAATCACCCAAGAAGCAACCTCTTGAGATCTATACCCTTCCCTTTCAAATAAATACTTTCTTTGTCTCCACAGCTCTTCAGGGATGCCTGGAGGCAAGTGCATTTTCACATCTGCAAAGCACTATCTGACACTTGAAAAAAATTCCTCCCACTGCTAATTTAGTTTAGGGGTTGTTTTGCAGGAGGCCTTTATGGAAGCAAGTTATTACAGCCTACCTTCCTTATCCCTATCTACAACTCTTTATTTGATGGACGAGGAAGACTTCTATTTAAAGGATGCTTATTGGAGAGAGCTGAGCAAGGGATTGGAATGGGTTGACAGCCACTTGGCACACTCGGTGTAGCTTGAGGCTTAGAACATGGTCTTGGCTGAGCTAACAAGACCTGTGTATCTCCCCTACTGCCAAAGAGTACCTCATCCAAGGCCAACTGCCCTGCCTGAAGAACAAGCACAGTCTTGCTAAGGATGCTTGCTGTTTCACTGGTGTCCTCCCTGAGAATTTTCTCTTAGTACTTGCCAGATATCCAGTCATAACTTGCCTGGTATAACCACTCTAATCCCAGTGGGGAGAATAAACTAATTTCTTTGTGGTTTAGGCCTGATTTTAATTGAGTGTGATACCAATTAAGTGTTCAGGAAGTCTGTCATGTCCTAAAGGAATTAAACTCATGTGAGGGCTGAGACAGCCCAGTGAATGGGAGGAAAATGAAAGAGCTTAGCTGACCAGAATCTCTTTATTTTCTTTCAGAAATCAGGAATGGAAACCTCAAGGCCATTCTAGGCCTCTTCTTCAGCCTCTCCCGATACAAGCAACAGCAGCAGCAGCAGCCCCAGAAGCAGCACGTCTCATCCCCTCTGCCACCTGCTGGGTCTCAGGTGGCTGGGATACCTTCTCAGAGCCAGACTGGCACAATTCAGCAACAGGTGCCAGCCACTCCCCAAGCACCGTGCCAGCCCCAGCCAGCGCCACATCAGCAAGCAAAAGCACAAGCTGAAATGCAGTCCAGGTGGGGCTCCTTGCCAACACACACACACACACACACACACACACACACACACACACACACACACACACACACACATATATATATATTTCTGATTTTTCAGGTGTCTTCCACACTGTCTACATGATAGCTCCTACTGTCTTGTGGTTTCCAGTCAAGCTTCTTCAATGCTGGAGTGCCTGGTAGTTAGTATAGAATTATCATGACCTTGAAATGGATGCAAAGAGGCCTCCTTCTGTGTATTTTTATAATTCAGAATCGCCAGCCCTCAAAGCTAATTAGCTACCCTTGCCACCACACTGGCCTATAAAAATACATGCTCATAGACTTCAAGCCCCTTCTTTTGTGTTCAAGTTAGGCAAGAAACTCATTTTACTTAATGCAGGCAAACTCTCTCTTCTAATAGATGCCTCTGTGTTGCCAGAAGAGAAGTAGATTTAGCATGACAAGAAATATGAACAGTGTTAGTTGAGGAGTCAGCCAGGTTTCTCAAGAAGAAACAGTGACCTCCTCGTGAGAGCAGTGACTGAACATGCCTGTTAGACTCAAGATAGTGCGAGTCATGTTGTGTTGAACTTAGTTGAGGAAATTCCTACCACTGTGCTTTGCAGAATTGGGGCCTAGATTTTACTGCTGTTCCCAGAAGGACTGATGCTTCCCACTGGATTTCAACACAGAATGATGTACAGGCAGAATGTTTCTATAGTTACCATTACCATTACTTAGCCTACTCTAGAAACACACTCCTAAACCTCTCTGCCAAAGTTATAAATGGTTTCTGCCAGTTAAACACATGATACCCTACAAGTCATTTGCTTTAATGGCAGGAAAAAAATTTTAATAGCAAGCCAGGCCGACTCACGCTTATAATCCTAGCTTACTCAGGTGGCTGAGATCTGAGGATCATGGCTCAAAGCCAGCCTGGGCACTGAAGTCCTGTGAGACTCTTATTTCCAATTAACCACTAGAAAACTGGAAGTGGCACTGTGGCTTGAGTGGTAGGGTAGTAGCCTTGATCTGAAGAGCTCAGGGACAGTGCCCAAGCCCAAAGGTTAAAGCCCCATAACCGCAACCGACACACACACAAAAAAGATTAAGAGCAAAGAATTAGAAACTAGAAAGCGTTTTACTCATGGTAAACATCTGTAGAAAAGTACATAATTGTTTTTATTTTTACCATCAGTCTCAAGCTAAATGTCACTGATCTAACTGAT
This sequence comes from Megascapheus bottae, assembly GCF_031878675.1. Taxonomy (NCBI): domain Eukaryota; kingdom Metazoa; phylum Chordata; class Mammalia; order Rodentia; family Geomyidae; genus Megascapheus; species Megascapheus bottae. Next base: position 30,615,562 of record NC_143524.1, on the reverse strand, counting down.
TGCTTGATTTCATCCCGTGTGGTCTGGAAAATAATCCTTTTTCTTTCTAGTGCCACAAGCCGTGGGAACTAGTCATCACACTTCTTACAAATCTTGATACCCTTTATCAATTTGGGTACTGAGCAAAGTCCAAAGCTACCTTACAGGTAGCTATAGCTTTTATTCCCCCATAAGAAGTGTAATTTCTCTGTTATGATAATGTTAAAGCAGCAATAATGAATAAATATATATCAGGCCTCCCAATTGATTATCTAATTATATTCAATTGGTATTATTGATATGGAAATTTGGGCTAGCATTGAGGGAAAAAAAAGCCAAGCAGCCCTCAGACATACCACTCTTTGCCTGGAAGCCTCTATGTATGAGAGCTATTCCTTGGTCAGAATTTCCCTGCTGACCTTGAATTATTTGAGTAATCACTTCCTACACTGTGTTCTACAGAATGTATACTCCCTGGGATTTCTGCTTGGGTTATATTTCAGGGTAGTCTCTAGGAAGAGGAGGGCTGAATGAGGAGAGATTCTGGGTTGTTATAACTCTTCTTTCAGGTCTGCTCTGAGCCTTGAAACTGCTAATATACATTGTTTTATTTTGTTGCCATCAATCCTTCTGCATGCCAGGCATTATGCTAAATAAGCCCTTGGAAGTCAGTGATGATTAAGGTAAATAAAATGTCTGCTTTCTGCTAGCATGATATTGGTGAGGCTGAGAAATAAGCAAAAATAAAGGGATAAATGCCAGATACAGGTGGCTTCTGCTTGAGATCCTAGCTGCTTAGGAGGCTGAGATCTGGAAGACTGGTTCCAAGGTAGCCAGGACAGATAAGTGTGAGACTGTCTCCAAAATAACCAGCAAGAATCCGGGCTGGAAAATATAACTTAAGTGGTAGAACACCAGCTGAGTAAAGAACCAAGTAAACAAGAAATCCTGAGTTCAAACCATAGAGCTGGTGAGAAGAGAGGCAGAAACAGAGCAAGAAGACAGCGAGAGAGGGTGGGGGAGGAGTACCATAGTAAGATGGAATTCAGAGATACTGGATCACTATTCTTGATTGAGTTGAAAGGAAGTTTTCTCTCAGGATATAACACATAGTAGAAAAAAATGAAATAATGATTCAAAACTCAATCATGGTGATCTAGCAGAGGGGGAAGCTGGTATAGAGGCCCTGTGATAGGAGAATACTTGACATGTTGGGAAGTGAAAGCAGGGAGAAGTGAAAATGTAGCTTGGATGCAAAGAGCATTGCTATCTTGACCATGGACTATAGCTAGTGTCAATGAGTCACTGAGGCCAAATCAGAGAGATGTCTAAAGAGCAAACATTTTAGACTCTATTCTGAGGATACTAATGATAAGAAGACCTTATATGGAAGATAACTGAATTTCTTAAAAATCACTTGTGTGCCAGTGCTACTCAGGCTGAGATCTGAGGATCAAGGTTCAAAGCCAGCCCAGGCACAAAAGGACCTGAGACTCTGATCTCCAATTAGAAAACAAGAAGTAGGGCTTGGCTCAAGGGTAGGGTGGTAGCCTTGAGCTAAAGAGCTCAGGGACAGCACCCAGGCCGAGTTCAAACCCTATGACCCACCGCCCCCCCAAAAATCCCCTTTGTACTGGGTGCTGGTGGCTCATGCATGTAATCCAGCTACTCAGGGAGCTGATAGCTGAAGGATCACAGTTCAAAGCCAGCCCTAGTAGCAAAGTCTATAAGACATTCAATCAGCCACCACCAGAAATCTAAAAACGGAGGAAGTAGAGCTGTAGCTTAAGCGATAGAATGTTAGCCTTAAGCAAAAAAGCTCAGGGAAAGTGCCTAATCCCAGCACAAGCAAAAAAAGAAAAGAAAAATACCTTTGCTTCTCTTTGAGTTCTTTGAATAGATTATGGATAGTTGGGACCAGAAGAGTAAGAGCAGGGTTGGAGATGGATAGAGGCAAGGCACTTTGAAGTTTGAGACCTGCTAATAGATTCACTCTCTGGAATGAGAAAGAGGAACCCCTATAAAGCCTAGATTTCTAGTTTAGGCAGTTAAGTAAATGGTGGTTTTACTTATAAGATGAAGAAGCTTGAGAGAGGAACAGATGAGTGTTGTAAACCTGTAAAAAGTGATAGAGATATTAGCATTCTACAAACTAGCTATAATGCTTTTATATTTCATAAAGCATATCACTGTCTACTGTTCCAAGGAACATGTATTGAGAAACACTGGCTGTGTCATAGAGCTGTGTTACTCAAACATCTGTTTCCATGTCAGGTGTCTGTCATCTTAAAAGAAACAGATGTTTCCATCAGAATATCCATATCTCAATAAGGAGAAAAAACTACCTGCCCTCAATGAATGTTCTACGTATGAAAACAGCCATATAACTCAAGCCAAGGTTTTCCATCTTTTTATGCCAAGTAGAGTGGTCTCTGCCATTATGACATTAGCCCCCTACAACATGGTTGCAGGGACTAGAATTTGAAGTGAGTATATGTCCTTTACCTCTCCAGGTTCAGTTATATCCATTGTATTCTGATAGTTTCTAATTTTACTCCTGAAGACCAAACTTGTTCTTAAGGACTAGGGTTCTTAATATCCCATCCTAATACTGAGGCTATAGTTTAAGAATAGTTCCATGCCACTGCATTTCTAGCCCCCAATTGATAACCAAAGCCCCAACAGGAATAGTGTGGGGCCTTTGACCCAGATATTTGTCAGATATTGATAACCCCAGAAGTCAGTTTGTTTTGGTTCTCTGCTACAACTCTGTCAGATGCAAATTAATGAAAACATTTTCAAGCCATCTAGGTTCAGTATCTCTTTTCATACCATGCTGATAACTTTCCCTGAAGTCTACTAATATAGGAGTTATGAAAAAGAAATCAAGGACAAAAGAAATCAAGTACAATGGTATGAAGATATAAGCAACCCCTCCAAGACAACTAAAGAAATTCACTTTGCCTGTTCGCTTTAGGTCTTCTCACAATTTATGTGGTGGCAGAGAGCTTGCTCTTATTCTGTGAAGTTCCTCACCAGTCTAGGTCTAGAAGAGAAGCATTGTTTCTTCACTTGTGTCTACCTCATATAATTTAGTGTGCTAGGGAAAATCCAGAAAGTTGCTTTGTTTTTCCCCCCACAGTTCTCATATCTCTCTTTTCTTCCCAAGAATAGTGAAAAAACATTATATTTCTTACTTCAGAGAGTTTTATGAACATGGTGCAAAAACAATGGACACAGGAAAGATAACTTTCTGGATAGGATGTGGCTCAGTGGTAGAGTACTTAGCATGTGTTTGTTTGTTTTCCACAAGACAGCATGCTTTGTTCAAATAAACATTTCAACTTTGTTCCAATATATGGATGTAGAAGAAAAAGCATCCAGAATTTTCAATCAATATTATTAATTAATTTTGATGACATTTGGGTTTGACCTTGGGCCTGCCTCATGCTTGCCAGATGAGTGCTCTATCATTTGAGGCATGCCCCAAACAATTTTCTTGTTTAGTTTATTTTTCAGCTAGCATCTCATGCTTTTGTTTTCACTGGTCTTATATCATGATCTTTCTGCATGCTCCTTTCACCTGGGATTATACACATGAGACAATATGCCCCATCTCTCAACAGACTTAAAGTGGTTATTTCCATAACATTAGGAGAAAAAGAATTCCCAAGAAATAAATTGCAACTATATCTTTGTTTGGAATTAACTTTATCACCTTTATCATCTGGTACAACAAATATATAAAATAAAAATACTGTATGCAATACTTTACAAAGACAGAAAATATTATTTATGCCTTAAACATCTCAATACTTTGAAAGGTACTTTTAAAAGTCCTTTGCTAGCTAGAGGCACAAGAGATATTTCATTTTTAAGGAGGGAGGGATAAAAAATTTTTAAGTAATTCAGATTGCAATTTTTTTCATTGTAAATATGGACTAATAAAGTAACTCTAGAAAGAAATATACATCTAGTGGGAAAAAGTGAGTAGAGGGAAACACCAGGAACTTTTGCCCACTGTGAAACTTATTACATATTTGTATGTCTAATATATCTTCTCTCTCCTCACTCATCTGTTCCACTTTTTTCTTTCCAATCATGCAGTGCATCATCCAAGGATTCATCTCAAAGCAAAATCATCCGCTTCACTCTGGGTCAGAAAAAGATCTCTAGGTTAGAGTTTCTCTGTGTTCTGCAAAGCATGGTTTAAACCCAACCCACTGCCCCTGTGTCCCGTCTGCTCTGGCTGTTTCCTTTTCATTCTTCTCCTCATTCCATATTTACAGTTTCTGAAAACCAAACATGCTTTGGCTGATGATCCAGTGATGGGGATATTTGCTTATGGCTGTGAGATTGGGGTGGGGGAGAGAGAGAGACAGAGAGAGACAGAGAGATTGCTATATGCATGATGTTTCTCAACTAATTGATTTTTGCCTCTAACTGCTTTGCAACAATAATCCATTCAGATTTAGAGAGAGGTGAGTTTCTAAGGGTTTTTAGTTTTATTTTTGTATGGTTTTATGGTGAGTGTGCTCTCTTGCTTCATCCCTGTCCTAATTCAACCTCACTTACATCTTGTTTACCTGTTCTGAGCTTTCTGTTGTTGTGATTGTTGTTAAAATTACTAATGTAGGGTTGAGTTTCTTCTGGGTTACAAAAACAAAACAATGGGACAAGTATTCCTTGTTTAGTTTCTGGACATTCTTTCACACTGTGAAGAGATTACCTTATTTCCCTAATAGTAACTCACTAGTTAGGCTGCTCACTAACTAGCTCTCTTGGTTTATATATTAGCTTATCTACTACATCCTAGGTTGCATTCTAAGATCCAAGAAAAGCCACTGAAATCTACTCTTATTTCAAAGGTTTAAACAGCCAACTCTACTGAAAACACCAATTTGAAGGTGTTATTTAATCCTTCCACCAGTCGTCATGAGCTAGATCATGGTATTCTCATTTTGCAGATGAGGAAATTAAAATTAAGGATGTTAGGTAATTTGCCCAAGATCTCATAGAATGTAGAAGAGTCAGAATTAGAACGCAAGTAGTCTAACCCCAGAATCTTACATTTAACCTTTATGCTACACTACCTACTCCTTCTTTCTCTTGTACTGTGGCATTCATATAGTTATTGAATCCACTTTTTCAAACCTTGTGTTTCAACTGTTACTCTTGGCTTTTCCCTTTACCTTGTCCCTGTGGCATTCTAGTCGAAATTGCTGCTGGGTAGAACTCCTCATTCTGATTAGTGCCTGCTTATTTCTCCCTGTGTATTATTTAAAAGTAAAAGGAAGTGCATCCTTCCTGATTTCACTTATGTACAAACTGCCTGACTCTGTGAGTCATTAGTTTTTATTAAAGAGAGTTTACTTTTCTGAAAAGCTGACACATGAGAAGACTCAACCTAGGATCTACCTAGCCAGTATGGGAGCAACTGCGTAGCAGTGCAGCTCTCCGTAGAACACCAACATGATAGTCATATTGGAACCAAGGGATGAGGAACCTAAATTTGTCATTGCTGCTGGAAGCCATGTCAGAGATTACCGGATGAGCAACAAGAGGCCTAGGTCAGAGCAGAAACCACTGTTTAAGCTCTTCCCTACTAATCTGCACATTGTGTAAATGTACACATATAGGAAAGGAAAAAGGAGGGCTAAGTTTGGAAGAAACCTACAATCTCAGGACTGTTCCCACAATGTGCTCAGTCCTGGAAGATAAAGAAAACAGGAGCTAGCTGGGAAACTGACTAATTGGAAGCACATGCCCATCCCATGCATAATTTGTTATCAGTCCCAGATGATAGGATGTGCTTGGGAGGCAGTAGGAAGAGAGGAAGAAAGCAAGAAGACAAGGTGTATCTATCCTACCTCGAGGCTCTGCTGAGCACCGAACTTCCAGCTTCACCTTAAGCCAAAGTCTGGCTTCTTGTGGAGTTATTATCCTCATCTAGAATTCCTTTAGGGCTACATTTGGTCTTTTGAGCCAATAAAGGGATGTTTCTTTCATTTATTTACCTAATACTCCTTCTTAGCCACCCTCCTCCCCCACTACCAGCCTTGAGCAAAGACCCTGATAAGAATTTAGGCTGATTAAGCACCACTAAGTATAGGAATAAGATTTAGGTGCCAAAAGAGACAGCCTCACCCTTCTGAGTTTCCCCAGAGTTCTGGAAGCATGTGTCTTGTTGGAGTGCAAATCCTGATGGAACATTTGTCAGAGCCAGACACCTCCATGGGTACCAGGGATGTTGAGCAGAGTAGAAGCCTCATCCTTAAATGTGCATATTGCATGTATGGAGGAATTGATTCAAGGCTAATGGATCTCCATGGATTTCTGCCTTTGACTATGTTATTGCCCCCAGGAATGCCTAGTGAGCCTGAGGTGTTCCATTTAATCTACCTGCAGAAGGCAGAAAAGCATAGTAGCCAAGAGATGCAGTCCCTGTGAGCCTGTGTGTCCTGATGTAAACAATTTCTGTTTTACTCAGTGTCATGAGGTTCAAATCACGTCATTCTCATGCAATAACTACTGGTGTATAATCAGTGCACCCTAAAGCATAGACATATGGTAATGTTGGTATGTTGCATTGATTTAGGCCAGGTAAGGTAACCAGGCTGATCTAGCATGTCTCTCAAGAGTTGAGCCCTTTATGATCATCTTGTGGAATGGGATCAATGGAGTCAGTAATCAGCCCTCTCTGACTAGCTGCTGAAAAGCAGATGCTATGGAAATGAGAAAGTTAGCATTTAATCATCTTGTCTGGCAAAAAGCATCACTGTTTATAGACCCCCATCCCCTCCCTAGCATGTGCACACAAGCTGCCATTCTTCCTGAGAGGGGTACCCATCTGCTCCTAGACTTTGAAGTGGTTTTTAGGGAGAAGAGCTGCTTTCTTCCCATCAGCACGTATAGTGAGTGGAGTCGTAGAGTGGGGATATTCACTCCTAGATCATGTGCCAGGAATGATAGTCTTACTTCCCTGCCTTTTCAGCCCTGTACATGCTGAATAAACTGACCATAGCTCTGATTTGCCTGCCTTTTTCTTACACTACTTCCCTTACACTTATTTTTAAACAAAACCAACATGTATGTTTCTGAGAGCCTATCTGTGCCTTCTGTCTTTTTTAGTTCCTTTGTACAAAGAATGATCATGAGAGGTGAAACTCCTCTTTGAGAGGAACTGTTAGGATCCAGAACAGAGCTGACCAACCTATATCCCCTCTGCTTTCTTTGCTTTATCAAGGCTGGCGCAGAGGATAGCATCCACCCTCACACCTGCAGCTGTCCTATGCAAGCCAGACTCAGCTCCTCAGAAAGTCAGTTCTGATGCTGCCAACCAATAGCATGTACTTCTGGGCTAGGGTTGGTAAAATACATGAAAGATGTTCATATTAATCAACTTCAAAATGTCTAGCCAGAGGCTGAAGGTCTGTGTCACTGATAGGCTAGAAGATACTTTGTTTTTAACTCAAGCCTTGCTTTCAGTAATTAGTAATTCATCATGAAGGGTAGGACAAAATCTATGCCATATATATATATATATATATATATATATATATATATATATAATGTATGGTCTTGGGTCAGGCATTTGGCCTAGTGGTAGAGTGCTTGCCTAGCATGCACAAAGACCTGGGTTCAATTCCTTGGAATCACATACATAGAAAAAGCTGGAATGGTGCTGTGGCTCAAGTGGTAGAGCTCTGGCCTTGAGAAAACCCAAGGACAGTGCTTCAGGCCCCAGGACTGGCAAAAAAAAGTAAATATATATGGTCTACAAGGTTTTCTCTCCCTTGACCCTGCTTGCTTCTCCAGGCTAATTCCCTCTGCTCACTGCCTATTAAGTGCCAACATATACCAACTGTTTTCCTCTGTGCTTTTCATATATGGGCTTTTGCCTTTGCCTTCTTGTCCTCTACTAGAGTTCCAATTTGACATAACAAATATTGCTCCAAAGTCTCTTGTTTGGACCTTCCTTTTCTACCAAACTTCAAGGTCCAGGTCCAAAGTCATCATTTTTCTTCTCTGAAAGATTTTTGAACATTTTATATTTTATCAATTCATAAGTCATCTAGGTATCAGCAGGGAACCAGCCCCTGCAGATCTAAATAAGACTGGTTATATAGTTCTCCTCCTACTTTTTAGCATATAGAAAACCCTTCATTATAGGAAAGGGAAGGGGGGGGAACAAGATGATTGGGAGTGGGTGGGGGAGGGAAATAGGGACAAAAACATGAGGGGTATCAATATGTGAGAAGTAACTGTAATCCCTCTATACATTACCCTGGCAATAAAAAGTTAAAAAATAATAAAAGAAAATAAAAGAAAAATAAAACCCTTCATTGCTCAAGCATTTTAGATTCTTTCTCATGGTTGCCTTTGACTTTAAAGACCTTCTTCTGAAATCTTGTATTTTAATTTGTGGATTGACTCATTTTGTCTACAGGTATCTTGCTCCCCTCACAAGTGAGTTTTTGTTTCTCTTCACAATATACTTATTCATTTTTATAAGAGGTAGTTTTTGCTAAAAATTTCAGATTAATAGAGAAAGCTGAACTTTGGGACAAGCAATAGTCCAAGCCTATTCTCAATATCACTCAAATTTTAAACACCATACCATCAACACCAAAGCTCTCTAAAAGTTTGAAGACACTTATTCTCACCCAGTTTTCTGATTTGGTTAAGTTAAGGGAGCCATCCTCAATCATATGTAATGGTAGTGGATTACATGAACTGACTTTAACTTTGTAGTGGCATTTGATGGCTAGGTACTGGCTATTTTTTATTTACCAGTTGTAATTTAAGGCTTTTTGAAACTTCTTATTTATGTCCTAGAAGACATAGCACTGATCTGCAGCCATTTGAAGGGCATGCCACTCTCATCAAAAGAATACTTAGGGGCCAGGAGTTTGGCCTAGTACGAGAGTGCTTGCCTACCATGCACAAAGACCCAGATTCGATTTCTTGGTACCACATACATAGAAAAAAGCTGGAAATGGTGCTGAGGCTCAAGTGGTAGAGCTCTAGCCTTGAGAAAGTGCAAGGACAGTGCTCAGGCCCTGAGCTCAAGGTCAGGACTGGCAAAAAAAAAAAAAGAATACTTAGGTTCCTGGTTATAACCATTACCACCCATGGAAAACACAGAATTTTCCCAACCAATAATATGTCATTCCAGAGAGAGAGAGGCCCACAAACAATCCAGAAGTCCAAGTCTGTGTCAGTCACATTTAAAGAAGTTTTTCTTATGGATTATTCTTTAGCTAAAATGAAGAGCCTTGCATGACAGTCTGTCTTACCTCTTTGCAAATATTGATCTTGGATACTGATTTTTTTCTACTGTTCCTGATGCTTTAACTAGATGCATCTATTTCTTTTTTTCATTCTTTCTTGTACTATATCACATTTCTCCATTGTGACAGTATCCAGTTTATCTGAGAATTTGCTCAGTAAAGAGGATGAGATGGTGAAATCACGTCTTGAATGCTTACAATATATTGGCCAGATATTAAGTCCCATTTCAAACTTAAAATCAATAGTTTACTATTATTCCAAAGTTACAGGTAAGGCACATGATTTCAGAGATGGTATGAGACTGATCCAACATTTTTTTTTGCCAGTCCTGGGCTTGAGCTCAGGGCCTGAGCACTGTCCTTGGACTTTCTCAAGGCTAGAGCTCTACCACTTGAGCCTCAGCAGCACTTCCGGCTTTTTTTCTATGTATGTGGTACCAAGGAATCGAATCTGGGTCTTCATGCATGCTAGGCAAGCACTTTAACCACTAGGCCAAACTCCCGGCCCGACTGATCCAACATTTTAAGAGTGGAAGAATCTATATTCTATCCTTTACACCATACCACCTCACAGAGGACCAGGCTGCCTACCTGAGTCAGGATTTGTACTGTCCCATCCTGTGCTTGGATTACTTGCCTTTATAGAATCCCTATGCTGTCCTAAAAATCTAATGTGGTCCAGTTTAGGCTGAGCACAATGGGGACTTTTCATCAACTCTGAAAGGGAATGCACCTTTTCTTCCTTGTTGCATTTTGTTTTCCTACTCTTTGCAAATTCAGTTCCCCCATGGAAGCAAAATGATATGACCTTACTTACTCCACATTACTTAATACTACTGATGCGATGTCTTGGACCAAATCCATAATCATTTTCCAGGCTAATGTGTAGACACAAAGACTCCTGCAGACCATAGTTGCATTGAATAAATCCAGTTCAAAAAGCCCCACACCTGTTTTCCCATTGAATGTTGAGTATTCAGATAATTCTGATGGGAAGGACTTGCAGGACACTGTACTGGAAGTCAAATCAGGAGGTACAAAGATCCCATTGCTGGATCTCCTTTGCCAACTGTGCTAGCTACATCTGGACCCCAAACATATGCACTAGCATTGCTGATATGTCTGAAACTGATCGTGTCTTCTCCAAACAAGATGAAATGAATTAACAGAGGGATGAATCATTCTAGTAAAGTGGGAAGTGATGCCACTTTCTAGGGGGAGAACTCCCCCAGCCTCATCTCTCCCAGCTCCCAGTCAGGGAACCAGGCCAGCTACTTCTTAACTGGATACATTTTACAGTCCCTTCACACCAGCTCATGTTCTCTGTTTATTCTGCAACCATCTTTTTTGCTCAGCCAACAAGAAAAAGTTGAAAGCGATTGCCTGCTTATATCTAAAATGCTTCCAGACTGTAGGATTCTTTGGTGCTCACAGAATTGCATGAAAAGAGCCAGCTGAAAGCTTGATGAGTTGAAAATTCAGACTTATCACTGGGTCTAATGCTTGTTGGCTGAGGTTCCAGTTGCTCTTAAACATAGCTCAGTGGGTTTGAGTGGGTTTGATATAACTAAAAATCTCATCATTTATTCATCTTTCAACTTTAATTATTGGAAAAAGTCTGCTTAGTAAGTCCCTACACCAAAATTCTAGTTGAAAGAGTCTTACCTCCTATACTCTTTAGAGAGTCATCCATAATATCTTCAGACATATTACAAAGAAGTCTGGTGACTTTATTTTCAAAACCACCCAGGACGAGGTGGTTATTTAAAAGGAAAAAGTGTGTTTGTCCTTAGGCTAACAGAATCTTTCTGGTTTTATAGAAAGAATTAATGATTTTATCCATCAACTCTGTAGAAAAACTATTTCAGTCTCAAAAGAATGCCACAGAGACAGGTTGTCAGATGTTGAAGAAAAATATACGTCTGGACAAGTGTATAAAACCAGGCTTTAAATTCTCATTGCAGATGTGTTGGGAGTGGTAACAATTCCTTCTACTATTTGTAAGCTGTGTCCTTTTCTTATTGCCTGTATCCCTGTTTTCAAGACTTTTATTTGCCTCAGAGTAAATGGTTTAGGGATAGACCCGTGTGTTCTATGCTTGATAGAATTAAAGATAATAATGGCTTTTGCATTTTAGACTTCCAGGTCCTACCACAAGGGTATCCACTGCAGGCAGCGAGGCCAAAACACGTGGAGGGCCATCCACAGCTAACAACCGACGCAGCCAGAGCTTTAACAACTATGACAAGTCCAAACCGATCACCTCCCCACCTCCACCAGCAACTAGCCATGAAAAAGGTGAGTCGACTTCATTTTTGAGTGAGTTGGATTGAGAGTGAGGGTCAAGGTTACAAGTTGGAGGATGAGAATGAATCAGAGGATATGCTTGACTGGCAATTAATAAATAGGAGAAGATGCTGTTATATTCATAGCTGCCAGCAAGAATAACTGTGTCTAGTTGATGGGTGGAAACCCATAAAACACCTGACTGGAGATAGGAAGCAATATGACATTTGGAAATTGAAAATAAGTCTTCCTGAAATATGCATTGCCCTTCAGGAACTTTTCCAGAAAAGTGAGTTGTTTGAGATGATAAGCTTTTTAGCCATCAGAAATAATGTGAAGGGACTTAGGAATAAGGGAGTTTTCACCCTTAGAAAAAGTTAGGAATGTGGGTTGGCTCAGTGAAGATCTTAGCTACATATAAGGATCAGACAGCATTGCTCTTGAAGTTGTGACGATGCAACTTTTGCCATAAAAGGATATGGTATTTTTACTGTCCATAGTATTTAGCTTTTAGGATAGAGAAAAAAAGGTGAGTAGCTCTCTGGAAAGAAGGTAGTAAAATAAGTCTCTGCTTGTGTAAGCCATTGTCTCTAGAGGTATTTGAGTAACTGAGGCAGATTAAAAGTATCTTCAATAAAAGGCAAATCCCACTCTCCTTCCTGCATGGCAGAGGAGTCTGGACTTTTATACAGAATATAGCCAGGTCTATGGGAAGCATTACCTATCTTGGCCATGTGGAAGCTTCCAGGGACTTAACCTGGATGTTCTCTGTTTCCCTGAAACCTAAGCAAGCTGTTCCTCAATCCCTAAAGTGCTTCAAGAGCCTGAATGGTCTTTCTGCTATGCATGGGATCAGAACTCTCATTCCTACTACAACTTAGAGTCACTTGGATCAATAGAGCTGGATTACCTCAGAAGTTGCTCATGTCTTTTTTCACTTCAAAATATGGAGAAAATGGCCAGGAGCACAGCCTAGTGGTAGAGTGCTCACCTAGCATTCATGAAGCCCTTGGGTTTGATTCCTCAGTACCACCTATACAGAAAAGGCCAGAAATGGCACTGTGGCTCCAGTGGCAGAGTGCTGACCTAGAGCAAAAGTGTCCAAGGAAGCCAGGCGCCATGGTTTACGCCTGTAATCCTAACTACTCAGGAGGCTGAGATCTGAGGATCAAGGTTCAAAGCCAGCCCAGGCACAAAAGGACCTGAGACTCTTATCTCCAATTAACCTCTAGAAAATGGGAAGTGGGGCTTGGCTCAAGGGTAAGGTGGTAGGTAGTCTTGAGCTGAAGAGCTCAGGGACAGCAACCAGGCCAAGTTCAAGCCCCATGACTCAGGGAAAAAAAAAGTGTCTAAGGATAGTATCCAGGCCCTGAGTTCAAGCCTCAGGACTGATGAAAAGAATTGAGAAAATGTTTATGGAGCTGATAGATATATATGGCTCATTTCCAAACCAAGCCATTAGGAACCCTGCAACTAGCACAGTCATATTCGATATATTTAGACTGATCAAGGCTTTTTGTGAACCAGCTTTGGGACTTCTGATATAAGCAAAAAGCAGATTTTGTTTTCTTTTTTACTTCTCTCTTTTTTTTCCTTCCATCATCTCCTTTCTTTCCCTTTTCTTTATTGTACCAAAAAAAAACTGTACTTGGATTACAAAAATAACCTGTGCTTGTAAAACAGTTGAGTATATATTAAATTAAAGTTCTCTTTTATATGCTTCTTAACAAATACCAATATAAACCATCCTATGTATAACCTTCCAAAGCTTTCACAATGAATTTATATAAACATATTATATATACACATATGAAAAGTTCTTTGTTTCACATCGTAAGTAAAAGGGAGGTGATAGTGGTGGTGTTGGTAGGCTTTTTGTTTGCTTTGCTTTGTTTTCTTTGTTTTAACAAACTTACTATAGGCCTTAGTTACCATTTTTAGAAAGGATCTATCTAAAACTTGCTAATGTCATATCAGAGATAGAGAAAGGTAGAGTTATATTTAAACCCAGGCCCAAGATAAATGTTTTGCTTTCCTTGGAAAACAAGTGATTGGGGCCTTGCAGGAAGAATTAGGAAGATGGTAGGTATAATTACACTAGGCTTTCCCCTGGTGGGCTAGTTCATCTTTTTCCACTAGTTAAGTTGAGAGATGTTGCCATAAAAATATCTAGAGAATCATATATGGTGGTAAACACCTATAATATCAGAAAGAAAGTGAAGACATATATCTTTTTTTTTTTTTTTTGTGGGTCAGAGGCTTGAACTCCACCTGGGCGCTGTCCCTGAGCTCTTCAGCTCAAGGACACCACTCTACCTTTGAACCAAGCCCCACTTACTGCTTTCTAGAGGTTAATTGGAAATAAGAGTGTCAGGTCCTGTTGTGCCTGGGCTGGCTTTGAACCTTGATCCTCAAATCTCAGCCTCCTGAGTAGCTAGGATTACAAGCATGAGCCTCTGCACCTGGCAAACGAGGGAAAAGTCATATATCTTTACTGAATTACTGTAAGCTGAAAGCTTTGATTTATTTTTTTGGGTTAGTTTTGGGGCTTGAACTCAGGGCCTGGGCACTGTCCTTGAGCTCTTTATGCTCAAAGCTAGCACTCTACCACATTTAGCCCTAGTGCCACTTCCAGTCGTTGAGTGGTGGTTATGGAGAGAAAAGTCTCACAGGGACTTTTCTGCCACGGAATAGCTCCAAACCGTGATCATCAGATCTCAGCCTCCTGAGTATCTAGGATTAAAGGTGTGAGCCACTGGCACCCACCTCTGATTTTGTATTTTACCTGGTATTCACATTCTGTGACAGAAGACTATGATTGGAAGTGTTTCATCAAACCAAAGACACATTTTACAGGGCTTTTTTCAGTAGGATGGTAGCCTTGAACTGAAGAGCACAGAGACAGTTCCCAGACCCAGAGTTCAAGCTTCATGACCCACAAAAAAATAATTAATCTTTCTTGGTCAGGAGTTTGGCCTAGTGGAAAGAGTGCTTTCCCAGCATGCATGAAGACCTGGGTTCAATTCTTTGGTACCACAAACAGAAAAATCCAGAAATGGTGCTGTGGCTCAAGTAGTAGAGCTTTAGCCATGAGAAAAGCCAAAGGACAGTCCTCAGGCCCTGAGTTCAAGCCCCACGACTGGCAAAAACAAAAAACAAAAAACAAAAACACTAAAACACCTCTTTTTTTACTGCTACTGCTGTGACCACTAAGGGCCTTAGCATGGTTCGAAACAATAGCCCTTAGATTTAAGAGCTCTTGTAGCATTTTTATAGCTTCAATTTCCCTCTGTAATTCTCGGGTCCTCCATTACTGGAATTCTGTGAAGTATGAAAACTTTTTTTCAGTTTGCATTGTCTATTGGGTTGCTGATATGAACACTATCTAGGTATTTTAGTACTCTCCATCCCCAGTCTTTATATCACTCATGTTCTGTTTGTCTTGCCTTCCATGGAGAGAAGAGGAAAACCTAATGTAGCTGGAGGCAACAATGTTAGTCTTTAATACTCCGTCACTTCTGAGTATCATTGGGGCCATTGATGAAGCATTTCATTGAACAAAATAAACATATCACTTGAGTTGGCAAAGCAATTTATCAGAGTTAGTGACTGGAAAAACTGTGGAGCAGCCATCTGTATCCTACCACTGACTGAAATTCTGACATGAAGTCCTAGTTTAAGTAGTTAGGATTAATTCTGTGATCTGCATCCTGCAGAAAACAATAAAATAGGAACACCTTGTTTCACATTATTTCTTTCATGTCTTACGTGTCATCTGCACTGGGCTGGTTGTAGTTACCAAGAGAACTAGTATGCAGATGCTACCTCCCAGGGGCGCATGTATTTGATCACAGAGAGGCCCTTCAAGTTGTAAGGGAAAAAAAGAAAGATGACATAACCAAAAAGATCAGGGAGGATGTTGGAGAAGTGATATCATTTACAATGGTTTCCATTCCCAAATCATTGTTTAGCAAAAAGGAAGAGGGGGCTGAGAAGGAATGAGTCATCTCAGGGTACTGGTCTGGGAGTTTATCAAAGAGCACATCTGTTAGGTTCACTGAATTCTTTGATGCCTAGTAGGCATCTACAAAGATGCCTCCTTGATTGAGTGGAGCATCCTTGGTCAGTTTGGAGCTGAGATCCCCAGCTGCTCCTGGTGAGTGATAATCACCTCTAACTGGGAAATAGCAATGATGTTGCCACAGTCCCTTGGCAAGAATCCATTATTATCAAAGAGCTTAGAAAACTAGCTTTGAGATGTGAACCAGGAAGGCATCATTGCATTTGAAGACTTTTCCAGGAGATTGTCTGGAAAGGGAACTCAATGTACAGTTAGATTGTATGTTTTTCTAAAGAAGCAGGATATATTAGGCGCTACCAAACTCCAAGACCTACACAGGGCCCTCAACAGGAAAAAGTCTGGATGCTTATGAAATTTAACTAGCCTCTCAGGCTGATGTACAGTCATCTCAAAAGAAGAGATTTGGGCTACAACCAAAGACAAAGTGATTGCTTTAAAGGTGCATGATTCAGTTTGCATTCTGGCTCTGACACTTTCTAGATGGGTGAGTTTGGGACAATACATTCATCACCAGGGGCATCTGCTGTGGATCACCCTCCAAAGGCCATCACAGGCCACGTTTGACACTGTTTCACCCCAAAACAGTGGACACAAGAATCAGTCAGTGACAGGGCTTTCCAAAGAAATGGGTTTTAGGGGCTGGGAGTTTGGCCTAGTGATAGAGTGCTTGCTTAGCATGCCCGAAGACCTGGGTTCGATTTCTCAGTACCACATACATAGAAAAAAGCTGGAATTGGTGCTGAGGCTCAAGGTGGTAGAGCTCTAGCCTTGAGAAAGTCCAAGGACAGTGCTCAATTCCTGAGCTCAAGGCCAGGACTGGCAAAAAAAGAAAAGAAAAGAAAAGAAAAGAAAGAAAGAAGGGAAAAAGAAAGAAAGAAAGAAAGAAAGAAAGAAAGAAAGAAAGAAAGAAAGAAAGAATGGGTTTCAGAGTACTCTATAATAATCATCACAGTGTTTGTCCTCTGTCCCAAAGTACCAGTCAGGTATAATGGAATTCTTAGAGAGGGTTAAGTATGTTGGGCATGGTGGTTCATGCCTCTAATCCTAGCTACTCAGGAGGCTGAGATCTGAGGATCCTGGTTCAAAGCCAGTCCAGGCACTAATGTCCATGAGACTCTTATCTCCAACTAACCACCAGAAAACCAGAAGTGTTGGTGTGGCTCAAGGTGTATGGCAGTAGCCTTGAGTTGAAGAGCTCAGGAACAGTGCCCAGGACCAGAGTTCAAGTCCTATGACTGACAAAAAAAATGGTTAAGTACAAAAGTGGTTCTAGCTTTTTTTTTTTTTTGCCAGTCCTGAGCTTGAGCTCAGGGCCTGAGCACTGTCCTTGGACTTCCTCAAGGCTAGAGCTCTACCACTTGAGCCTCAGCACCACTTCCGGCTTTTTTCTATATGTGGTACCGAGGAATCGAACCCGGGTCTTCATGCATGCTAGGCAAGCACTTTAACCACTAGGCCAAACTCCCGGCCCCAAGTGGTTCTAGCTTTAAAACCACAGAACTCACAGAATCTCATGTCTCTGAAATAGCTCCATAGTCCCAAACCTAAAATGATAGCATCTCCAAGAGATATTTATCATTTATTTATGACTCTTCCTAGTCCAGGAGTTGGTTAACAATCAGGGGTCACATTTACCATGAGCAATGTTGCTTAGTAACAGAGTGATTTTTTTTGTCTTTATCAGGTTTCCAGGGGAAACCCAAGGTCAAATTTGAGTGCAGTTGCAGAAAACATTTTGTTAATCCTTTTCCAACAGCAAGTCACCTCACCTCTGAGATTCAGTTTTAGGGTTTTTGTTTGTTGTTTTTCTGTGAAGTAACAACAGGCTACCTGAGCACTAACGAAGTTACATGGGTTCTTCTAATTTTTTTTCCTAGCTTAATCTAAATGATTTGTCCTTGACTTTATTTCAGTGAAGGGTTAAGACCTACTATCATTTTCTGATGGTGGGAGTTTTTTTATTTGGTTGGTGTCATTTTGTGGCACTTGCTAAATTCTGACCTTTAGGATACTATGTGGTCAGGTGGCTTTCTGCCTGTGGTAGCTGTGGCTGACTCCATAAAGACAATTTCATCTTCATGTTTTATATTTTACACAATAGTTTCCTTTAAAAAAAATTATTAGCTGGGCACAGTGGCTCACACCTACAATACTATCTACTCAGGAGGCTGAGATCTGAGGATCAAGGTTCAAAGCCAGCCCAGGCACTAAAGGACCTGAGACTCTTATCTCCAATTAACCTCTAGAAAACTAGAAGTGGGGCTTGGCTCAAGGGTAGGGTGGTAGCCTTGAGCTGAAGAGCTAAGGAACAATACCTAGGCCCAGGGTTAGGCACACTTGGCGAAACTCCCAGCCCGAGGTGGGGTTTTTGCCTGGGCTGGCCTTAAACTGCCTGTCTAGTAGTTGGGATTACAAGTGTGTACTATCACCTACTATATCTAGCAATAATTTCCTCTTCTTTTTTTGTTTCTTTGTTTTGTTTTTGTTGTTTTGGTGGTACTGGGATTTAAACTCAGACTTGCTAAGCAAGTGCTCTTCCACCAAGCCACTCTATCCCAGTATGAACTTTATCAGCTCTATACCTTCTCTATAATTTAGACTGCCTACCATTTTTTGAAATAAAAGGCATGCATGGAAGAAAGTAGAGAGAGAATAAATCATTTAGGAAGATGAAATATCTATTTGATTAGTATTGTGTCAAGAATAGAAAATGATTGGTTGATATTCATCCAATCTTCAAGTGATAAATCTCTGTGCTTTGCTTGCCTTAATCTGTTATGCGGAAAGCGTCACACATATGTGAATTCAATTTAATTTCAAGGATCATTGAGAGGAGAAAGTATTTGCATGTCTCAATGCTCTCCTTGTCATATTTATCCAAATATCATCTGTAGTCAGGGCTTGGTTTAGTCATTTATTTAAAGTTCTTTTTAAGACATATTTTTCATGGGAAGAGGTAACAATGTTCAAGAAATAATGTACCCACTAACAGATGAATTTAACTGTAACTCCTTTGTACATCACCCCAACAATAAAAAAATCAAAAAAGACATTTTTCTCCAAAGTGAAGTATTTGACAGTGGTTATCAGCAGTTGAAGATATACGCACCTTGCAATAAGTGAAATTAGCATTTTCATGAGTAAAATGAAGTCTAGAATGCTGGTCAGAATAAGGAGGGAGATCCTAAACTTTTCTTATTTTTGCCAGTCCTGGGCCTTGAACTCATGGCCTGGCCACTGTCCTTGGGCTTTCTCAAGTCTAGGGCTCTACCACTTGAGCCATAGCACCACTTCTGGCTTTTTTCTATGTTTGTGGTACCAAGGAATCGAACCCAGGGCTTCATGTGTACTAGGCAAGCACTCCACCACTAGACCAAACTCCCGGCCCAGATCTTAAATTCTTAAACTTCATGATGAGAGTTTCCTGTGAACACACACTTGGCAGCTTTTCCATGCCAAGCATGTGGCATCCTTGGGCTGAAATGAACCTGATTAGATACTTGATTTCCAGCTGCAGTTTGCCTTGATGACTGTCATTTTATATACTTTGCTAGAAAATGAATGTATCCAGGAAGCCCGTAGGGATCTTGACAAGAGGTCACATTGAGCATATTTGTCTCCAAAGATGGTGCTCACAATTTATTTACTTTGTGGTAAGACTGACACAGGACCCGTCTGTAGACATCCTGTCCTGTAAATAAATGGTCATGCCATAGTGTGGTCTATGCCAAGGCACTGTGGACATGTTCCTACTCCAGTACCCTAAAAGCTTCTGCTATGATTCCTCAGCAGTTGCCATGCTTATTTTTTATCATTGTCAAGGGTCCCTGAACTCTGTAGACAATGCTCACATACCAGCTACTGTGGAAGCCCATGGAAGGAAGCTTCCTTCCTTCCTAAGAACAGATGTAAAGCAAGTGTCCATCGTGCCTTTGCTGTGATGGGAGAAACACAGCACTTTCCTAGAGTGAAAATGGGAATAAAAGAGCAGTGACCTATAGAAACTCATTTTGAGAAAAGCCGTTTAAAAAATGTTCTTCAGCTCTAGATCAATCTAGGACAATGAATCTCTGCTGCCCCCTGCTGTCCAGGTTTGATGTTGGATTGATGTTTGATCTCCTGGCCTGACATTCTCAGGGCAATCTGTTTAGAAAGATAATAACTAGCAGATTGTCTACATGTTCTCTTCCAGACAGGGTCTCCACATATTTGTTTCCTCAATATAGGAGAACGACTGTGACTGGGAGAAAATCCACAATGTGGGTGTGATCGCATCCATGTGGCCTGGTGGAAAAACTTGGTCTTGAGTAGTAAGGAACTGAGTTAAATTGTCTTCACAAGGTTGTTCACCCCCTCACTTTGGTGGGTAGCTAGTGGGTGAACTCAGGGATCAGGTTCAGCCCTAAGGAAAATGATCTCTGAAGGTGCTGAATGATTTTTGTTCTAAGAAAGCTGTTTTTTATTTGTCTCAATGTTTAATAACTAAATGGTTCCAAAGCAGACAAGTAAATTCTTCCCCTCTCATCTTTATTACATACACACATACTTAGTTTTTATGTATTTGTATGTATCAAGTTTTTATGTATTTGTATGTACCCAGTTCCTCATTGAGGGACTCTTCTGGGTTAATAACCATCATGCTAGCCAGTGACTATTTAATGGTACCAATCTTGCCCTCATAAAACGCAATCTAGTGACAGAGACAATAAACAAAATACATATGATATTGCATTTTAGAATAATTGCATGTGTTCATAAAAATACGTGTTACAAATGAATTTCTGAATTAGGCTCAATCCTAAGCAGAACTAGACCTACGAGTATTGCAGTTGACCCCTTTGTTCTGTTTATTTGATTTCACACATGCTAGTTGGGAACAAAGAATGTTTTACAAAATGGATTAATCAGACCAGTTTTATTTTCTTTTTCTCTCTAGCCACAGAGAGCAAAATTATGAAATGATAGGGAGAAAAACTTTAGAAAGAACTTTCATGTTTGTCTTCTCAAAGGTGAATTAGGCACTCTTGAGATAAATAATCCTCTGATCCAGAGATATTCCCACAGCTTATCCCTTGCTATGGCTGTTGTAGACAATATTTCAATATTAGAGATAGATTACAACAGATATTCCCTAAGGTGCTTACAAACCTTAGATTTACTTATCCTCGGTACAGGATGGAGTTCGTGTGGTTTTGGTGGGTGCTATAAGCATCTCAATTTCTATATTGTCACACACATTCCCCATAGTTTATTAGCATTCCAGAAGTCCCACCTTTGAATTAGTTCCTTAAAAGGTGTTTATTCACTCAAAAATGAGCTTTGTTATTTTTTTTTACCAGTTCTGGAGCTTGAACTCAGGGCCTGAGCACTGTCCTTGGGGTTTCTCAAGGCTAGAGCTCTACCACTTGAGCCACAGCATCACTTCTAGCTTTTTCTATGTATGTGGTACCAAGGAATTGAACCCCGGTCTTCATGCATACTAGGCAAGCACCCTACTACTAGGCCAAACTCCTGGCCCCTGTGCTTTGTTCTTGATAGTGAAATTTGTAGTCTAGAACTCATTTCTGTGCTGGAAGTAATTGCATTTTACCCAAGTAATGCCTCTTTGCCATTGAGTAATTACTTCTTTTCCACCTTCCACATACTTAAGACAGTTTCTCCCTTAACCTCTGATAAATTGTTCTGAACTGACCAAGTCCTTATTACAAGACCATCCAAGTGGCCACAGAGAAGAATCTCTGCCCCAGAGAATAAAGCAGGCTGCTTAGAAAGGATGCAAAGTGCTCCACATTTGTATTCATTCCCCTGTTCCCTTCCAGGGCCAGATAGGAATGACTTTAGCTAATCAGTTGCAGTTACTTTTAAACATGGATTTTATAAACATACAGTAGGGGGCAGCATTCATCAACAACAAAAAATGAGGGATCTGGCCCTGGGCAGCAGAACAGGGAAGAAGTAGGGAAGAAGTAAGACGATTATTTTCAAAATTTTCTGGTAACTCTTCTCATTCTCCTCTGTGGTTGATGTATGCATGTGGCACTGGCCTTCAGTCCTAAACATTCTTTGGATCTAGGATTACTTTGTTTCATGTTAAATTCACCTGGTTCAGAGTCTAAACCAGTGAGTGAGTACCTGAGAGGGAAAGTCATCTGTCACCAGACCTTTGCTATCTCAGGCAAATTCTAAGGCATTTCAGCTTCAAATTCTCCAACTGAAATTCCTCATGCCACACTGGTCATGAAATTTTGGGGAGCTAGCTTTTCTCTTGGACTCTCTAGGCTTTCTAAGTCTGGTGGCAATAGGTTGTGACTTAGTCCCTCTAGCCTCCCTAGCCCTGAAAGCACTCTGAGCTTCAAGTACCTAAGCTTTATAATCAAAATGAGAATAGCACCAAACACATGCAGTTACTATGAAGAACATGAAGTATGAAATGAATTATATGTGCAATATTTTTTGTATCAGTCATAGGTGACTATGAGGGACAAGTGCCACAGAGGGTGAATTGAAATCCCAAAAAGCCAAATCTGTAATCCTGGTCACATGCCTCATATCCAAAATCTAAAGCCCCCGTGACAGCCTCTCCTTGCTTAGACTCATCACTCTTGGATTCATCATAGTGAATGGTAGTTTTGAAAAAGAGAGTACCTAGAAACATCTAGTGACCTTCACATAAAGGACATTACTAGCAAATGAACCCTTGTTATAATAGCTTGGTAAATATCTACTCAATTACATTTTGTTCCTGGATTTTTTTAAATATAACCTATTGATTCTTGAAATCTCACTGCCACTGGCTGCAATTTGAGATAAAACTATAGAGTAGGACATACAAACAATGAAAACATATGTTTGGTTGTCATTTTGGATTTTTTTTGTGGAAATTGGCTATAGTAGAAAAAGGAGGCAGTCTTTACACAGATTTTTAAAGAAAAGAAAAATAATTTTTAATTGTAATTGATTAGTTTTTCAAAGTATGATAGAGCAAAGGTCTCTTTGATTACTAAAGGGATTTCTTCTGAATATGATTTTTTTTTCTTTTTCATCAAGCTTGAACTTGGACTCTCTTGACTACCCTAAGGAACACAGATCCACAATTTGAAACAACTTGCTCTATTTATGGGAGCTGATGGCCATACTACCCTTAGACAGCTTAAAGATATTGTAGCTAAACTAACAAAGTAACCCAAGCAAAGGAGCAAGGCATATTCTCAGCCATAATGTCATGGCCTTGGCCTTAGGACATTGGTCAGCGTTAGTGGTAGTATCTTAGCAAATGAAATGGCTACTGCTGGCCAGAAACTGGCCAGAACTGTTCAGTCTCATTAAGGAGCCCCTCAGATTGCCTTCTGGCATGAAATGCTTTAGAATGCATCAGACAGCCAAGGTAGAGGCTGGCTTCCTTGAAGTCTTTCCAAAAGCTTTGGCATATGTACCTCTTGGATGAGCTTAACTAAGCAGAGAGCTTTTGATTACTTGGGAGGCACTGGGAGAGCTCCAGGTTCTGGGAGTAACTTCGGGGCTTGAGGTAGGGGCATTGGGCTCATATTAGCCCTGTGCTTGCTCCCTGGCTCCTTACTTGGATATTTCCTTGTCGCTTTCCATCACTGCATGTGGCTTCCAAGCATCGAGAGGAACATTGTTTTCAGAAAGTTCTTCTGCCTTTAATCAGTAAGTATCTTCCAGAATGTTCTTCATGGTGGAAATATTCTTCACCATGCTGCCTACCATGATAGCTACTAATTACATGTAACTACTAGCACCTGAAATGTAATGTGTGTGTGTGTGTGTGTGTGTGTGTGTGTGTGTCTATGATTATATGAGAGACAGACTGACTGAATTTTTTTATGTATTATATTTTCATTTTCTTTTTTTGTCTCATTGGTCATGCGACTTGAACTCTGGGCCTGGGCGCTATCCCTGAGCTCTTCAGCTCAAGGCTATTGCCTTATCCCTTGATCCACAGCCCCACTTCTGATTTTCTAGTGGTTAATTGGAGATATAAGTCTCAAGAACTTAGCTGGGCATGGTGGCTCACCCCTGTTATCCTAACTACTCAGGAAGCTGAGATCTGAGGATCAAGGTTCAAAGCCAGCCAGGCACAAAAGGACCTGAGATTCTTATCTCCAATTAACCTCTAGAAAATGGGAAGTGGGGCTTAGCTCAAGGGTAGGGTAGTAGCCTTGAGCTGAAGAGCTCAGGGACAGCGCCCAGGTGAGTTCAAGCTCCATAACCCACAAAAGAAAAAAGAGTCTCAGAGTCTTTAGGGCCTGGGCTGGCTTTGAACCATATCTCAGCCTCCTGAGTACCTACGATTACAGGCATGAGCCACCGCACCCGGCTATTTTCATTTTCTTAAATGAATGGCACTAATATTTGATCAGTATAGACCTCAGTAATTTTTGCTACTAAAATTGTCATTTTAAAATGGCTTTTTAATCACAAAAGTCACAATATTATAGGACATATACAAATGCAAATCTACAGAAGTCATAAAATAGGTTGGTGGTGTTAGAACTGAAAGAGGGATGAGGAATAACTGTTAATGACTATTGAGGTTTTTATTTTTATTTTTGGCTGGAAGGAAATGTTTTGAAATGGAATTGTGATGCTGCTTGTACCTCTATGAATATACTAAAAATCATTGAATATACTGAATCACACACTTTTAAAATAGGCATTTTATGGTATATGAATCAACAAAAGATGATTTTTAGGCCAGGTGTGACTGGCTCATGCCTATAATCCTTGCTCCTCGGGACACTGAGATCTGAGGATCATAGTTCAAAGCTAATCTGGGTAGAAAAGTCCATGAGACTCATTTCTGGTGAACTACTCAGAAAAAGCCGGAAGTGGCCCTGTGACTCAAGGGCAAAGCACTAAATTTGAGGATAAAGTGGTGCAGGGACAGTGCTTAGACCCTGAGTTTAAGCCCCAGGACTGGAGGTAGGAGTGAGGAAGGGGGTATGCAGGGGAAGGGGTCGGGGGCAGGGGGGATGATAGAAATGACTTTTTGTTTGTACCATAGTGAAGAAAAAGTTCTGACCCCAGCTCTTGCCCCACCCAGTGGTGTTAGTGGTTAAGTGCTTCCCCCGGAAAGGCTTCACTTTCTACTTACATGTGTACTATAATGCCAGAACTTTCAAGTGTGTGTGTGTGTGTGTGTGTGTGTGTGTCTGTCTGTCTGTCTGTCATGTCCTGTCTCATGAACTTTCTTGACTGCGCTAGCTTTGAACTGTGATTCTTGGGTCTGAGCCTCCTGAGTAGTTACTATTACAGGTATGAGATGATGGACTATGAGCAAATAAGGCTATTGTAACAATAACAGTGGAGAGACCTTACTAGTTCCAGTTACTGAGTTATTCTTACGTATAAGAGGTGTCTTGGGCACCCCTTTTGTCACTTCCAGGAAGTACTAACAGTCTAACAGTATACTGTTTTCTCCCTCTCTCTCTCTCTCTCTCTCTCTCTCTCTCTCTCTCTCTCTCTCTCTCTCTCTCTCTCTCTCTCTCTCTATCTCTCTCTCTCTCTCTCATCTTTTGGCAGTCCTGGCCTTGAACTCAGGGCCTAGGTACTATCCTTGGGCTTTCTCTCAAGGCTACCACTTGAATCACAGCACCACTTCTGGCTTTTTTCTGTGTATGTGGTACTGAGGAATTGAACCCAGGACTTCGTGCATGCTTGGCAAGCATTCTACCACTAGGCTACAGTCCCTGCCCAGTATTCTCTATTTAGCTAGCCTTGAGAAAACAAAACAAAAGTTTTATCTCAGTACACATCTATCTGGCTAGGCTTATAGTAACTAGAGAGAGTACATCTCAATCAAGTGATTTATTTGTGGACGCAGTAGTCTAACAGCAGGTGATGAAGTAATGGCCAATTAAATCCTAGTAAGTTTTGATGTCTCTTAGTAAAAAGGCAGCTTTGCACCTTCAAAGGCATGAGGAATAATATCCAAGCTTCTGTGGCCATTTTGATTGGAAGGTGTCAGATCACAGAGATTTTATCATTGAATTTTTGCTGGATTCTATTGTGACTGAATAACTTTTTCTGGTGCTTACAGTTGAATTTTTAAGTAGAATATCTGTTTTTAATAGTAGTTTTGCAACTACTATTATTCTATTAAATAAAGAGTATCCATCTGTCAGCAGTAAAAAGAAGGAAGGGATGTTTCTGTGAATAGTGAGTACCAGGACTGGAACGCAGGAACTATTGCTTCTTCTTCCTGTTTGTATTCTACCACTTGATCCATTCCTCCAGTATGGATTTTTTTGCCAGTTACTTTTGTTGATAAGTCTGTCAGATTTTTCTGCTTTGGCTGGTCTCGACCTGTGAAATTCTTAAGCTCTTTAGTGAGTCATTATCTTATCATCTATCTCATTTTCCCTATCTGTCTCTCCAGTTTCGAGGATTCCAAGTGGAAGCCATCGCCAATGCTTGGCCTAGGTTAATTTTTGTAGGCAAAATGGAAATGGGACTTGCGATCTGGATTCTTAGCCTTTTCACTTTCAGAACAGTGATTATTTGTTTCCTATCTCTTGAAAAAGGCTGTTCTGCTTGTAAACAGTTGGAGCTGTGAGCAAATGTTTACATTCCATTTAGACACATTTGGACTTTAATGGCTGTGCTGCTGGTTATCAAAATGTTAAATAATTTAAACAGAAGAAGAAATGTGTTTAAATGTGTTTTTGAATGACTGACTCTCTTTCTTCACCTTTATAAGACTGATCATTTCTTTTTAGTTTTGTGTTTATTTTTGATTAATTTTTCAAAGAATTACTTTGTAGCCCAGTCTATCCTCCAACTTAAGGTCCTCCTTCCTGAGCCTTTCAAGTGCTAAGATTATAGATGTTTGACTGAAACTGATCACTTTGTGGCTCCATAACCTGACACAGACATGCTTTAAGTGATTGAATGTATCTGTCAGTACTTCAGATGACCATTGTCATGAAAAGTTTTCCTTCAGTTTAATTGGAAACTCATCTTTGAAAGCATGTCCTCCTGGGCATTTTCTTCCACCCTTCAAAGCAATTTCCTAGGTATTCACACTGTGCTTTATTCCCCTCTGTGAACCCAGCCAACTCCTCCAAGGAACAGCACTTTATACATTTTGCTCACCCAGCATGTTTGCTTACAGACTAACTTCCATGAGCGGGAAATTTATTGGCAACTCAGAGAGAAACTAGATTAAACAGAGACTTTCAGAGCATAGTTTTCCTAATGGCAGGGACAGGACATGTAATCTGAGTTATCCAAGGGAACCCATGCATTCCTGGCTGCTATTTTAAGACTCTCCTCCTAAACTGATACCCACCAGGTTTATTTGGATTAAGTCCTACTCAGAGAATTTGGCTTGTTTCTGTGCATCAGGGTTGTCATGAAAGCAGCTCCTCCAGGATTCTGGCTGGACAGCTGCAGAATAGCTGGCATTTTTCTTTCCTTTACTCTGTATTGACAGCAGGTTTGAATCATTCAGCTCTGCTTTGTGTAACATAACCAGGCCCGAAATCATTTGAAAAACATTTACGATGTCTAATTGGATCTAGTTTTCAATGAAAGGAAGGCATTGCTTGGTACATTGTGTATTTTTGTGTTTGGCCTCTATTTGGAAAATAAAAGGATCTCCATCATCTTCCCCTCCTATTTCCTGCTGGTTACCATGTTGGTTACCATGGGAGTGAAAGATCCTTTCTTAGTCAAGAATATCCCAGCAGGGCCTAGAGCATGACCTAGTAGTAGAGTGCTTTTATAGCATGCATGAAGCTCTGGGTTTGATTCCTCAATACCACATAAACAGAAAAAAACTGAAGTGCTGTGACTCAAGGGGTAGTATGTAACCTTGAACAAAAGCAGCCCAGGAACAGTGCCCAGGCCTAAAGTTCAAGGTCTAGGACTGGCAAAGAGGAAAAAAAAAAAAAGGAATATCCCACCAGCCAACCACTTCTACCCATATCCTTGAACCTTCTCTTACTCAAGTCTATCCATTCATTTCCTAACTGAATGAGTAAAACTGTGTTCTAATAAAACTATATTTAAAAGGAGTCAGTGGGCCAAATTTAGCCTTTAGGTGCTAGTTTATTGACCTATGCTCACTGGAGTGAGTTAAGTGTATATCAGGCTAGTTTTAAATACAAAGGGCTATGACCTATGAAAGGCAGAGGATGCGGAGATGAGAAAAGAATCATGGAGAGAAATGGATTATGGAAGTGCAAATTTCATGAGAGGTAAAGGAGAGTAGCTAAGCCCAAGAAGAAGAAATGTATAGTGGCTCTTGCTGTGAAATCAGCAAATCTGGTGTAACTGGCACCAATTAGCCTAGATACATGGCAAGATCTGCCTCCCTTCAGGATTGCTGGTGGAATTATCTGGAGCCCACCTCAGAATGCCTGAATTTCTATGGGCTGTATCTCTCACTGTCTCTCTGTGAAGGTTGCTTCTGTTCCCTGGATCACAGAAGCTGACTTGTATTTGCCAGGTGGGCTATCTACTCACAAGTGTTTTATCTTTTTAATAACTTTTATGATAACGTATTGGCTGGCTGAGGTAGGAGTGGGCATTACAGGGAGGGAAATATTATATATTGTATATCATCAATCCTTTCTATTTTCATCTGCAAGGTAATTGTCATTTTCCAGACCCTCAGCTTGTTGGCTCAAGTGGCTTGTCAAGGAAATCTAGTAAAGACAACTCTCATATCTATCCAAAATGCTATTGTTCTTCTTACCCTAAATAACAAAGATTTTTCATCGCATACTGACCCCCATGACTTTGATACCACAGACTGGCTAATCTTCTCACAGTAGAATGAAGCTAAGGTAACTGCCTGTAGCTTCTACATTGGAGAGACTTGGGCCTGAATCCCAGCTCCACATTTTCCAGTTGTGTAATACTGGGCCAATCTCTCAACCTTCTCCTGCCAGAATTTCCTGTTCTATAAAATAAGTTTAGTAACACCTTCTTCAGAAAGAGAAACTGTACCATCAAGTTCAGATTGAGTCAGTATGGGACTAATGTTAGTTGCTCTTCCAGTCTTCATTTCCTCTATTAATTTCCAAATTGGGAGGATAAAATTGCATATGGGTTTCCATCACTCATTCACATGTTTAGTGAAAAATATGATTCTAGATAAAGTATAGCCATTTACCTAGAACTAGTGGTGTTTGGATTGGCAACTAGAAATGATAGGAAAAAGGCCCATTTTGGTATTTTGTGAAACCACCAACATACCTTCTGGTGTCAACCACACTTGGGAATGAAAGAGTTGAATCTGTCTACCTATTTGTTCCCAGCCTGAACTTGGAGGTGATTTGTAAGATTTCTTCACTGTGGAAATAAAAGCAGTACAATCAGCTGGATGCAGAGTGTATATGTGCTGGGTGTGCAGGGAAGAACAACATTCTGATTGAGTTATGTGTCCCATGTTTTCATTATGCTGGGATAGAATGAATAGGCCCAGGAATCCCTGGTTGTGATTAGTGTGGTGAATGTATTTGGCTGACCAGATTTCACTATGATTAAGTGAACCTATATATTCTGTTCTTTTAAAATTTGATTTTAATCACTAGGATTGGGCGCCTGGACTTTTTATTTCCTTTTACTGCTTTATAAAGAATGTAATTCTAAAGGGTCCAAGGAAGGACAGTAAAAAAAAACAAAAAAACAAACCAAACTAAATGACTTCCTTGAGTCCACTTTGCTGCCAGACTGAGTTAGGTAACATGTGGTGAGACATACTTACGTTTGTCAGCTTTCCATTGCTAGGACAAAACGCCTGAGATAAATAACTTAAAAAGAGGGAAGATGAAATGTGGCTTCTGGTTTCAGTCCATGGTCACTTGGACCCATTTTTTTCTGGATCTGTGGTGAGACATAATGGCATGGTAGAGAGGGCATGGTAGAAAAAGGTGCTTCCCTCATGTCAGTAACAGAGCATAAATAGCCTGGCATGATGGCTCATGCCTGTAATCCTACCTACGCATGAGTCTGAGATCGGAGCATCTCAGTTCAAAGCCAGCCCAAGGAACTAAAGAATGTGAGATTCTTATCTCCAATTAACCACTAGAAATCAGAAGTGGTGTTGTGGCTCCAGGGGTAGGGTGGTAGCCCGAAGCTGAAGAGCTCAGGGACAGTGCCCAGGCCCAGAATACAAGCCCCACAACCACAAAAAAAAAAAAAAAGGCAGATATAAGAGGATGGTGTAGTAACAAGATACAGCCCCTAAGTAACTACTCCCTTCAACATGATGTTACCTCCTACCTTTCCATCACTTTCTAACAGCAGCAAGTTTGAAGCTATTAATGGCTGATTTCATTGATAAGGGTAGAGACCTCACAATCCAATGACTTCACTAAAGCCTCACCTCTGAACACTGATGCACTAGGGACCGAACTCTCAACACAAGGACCTTTGGGAGACATTCCAGATCCAAACTATAACAATATTTCCATCCCAGGGGTTGGGAGTTTGGCTTAGTGGTAGAATGCTTACCTAGCATGCATGAACACTCAGGTTCAAATATATAGAAAAAACTGAATGTGGTGCTGTGGCTCAAGTGGTAGAGCGCCAGCCTTGTGAAAGCCCAAGGACAGTGCTCAGCCCCCTGAGTTCAAGCCCCAGGACTGGAAAACAACAACAACAAAAAACAATGTTTCCTCTTTTTTTTTTTTGCCTATTGCCTGTTTCACCAACAATAAGCTTTGGAAGCTATAGATTGATTACTCTAGTTCTACAGCCTGAAACAAGTATTAAAAAGGGTATCAATGTATGTGAATTAATGTACCTTCTATCTGGCAAATATAATGTAACCCTTCTATTAATTACAATAAAAAATTCATGAAAAAAGTTGTTAGGGACATAGTATAGGGTTGGTGGAGGAACAAATGGCATGTCATGATTGCTTCAGGATTCTAAGGAGAAACATGATCAAGTCACTTTGAACCTAAATCATATTCCTAGGTACCACATACACAAAATTTATTATTAGGTTGACAAAGACACTCTGGGAAAGCATTTAAGAAGTCCTGTTATGAGTTTGCATTAAAGTCTAAGCCAATTTATGACTGAGCCAGATTTCTGCATTATATCTCCCAGCCCTGTGTATGAGTGAGGCACCCTGAGCATCCTTGTTCTCCATCATCTATGTGAGCAACCCTCTGAGTATTCTAGTAACGGAACAGATATGCCAAACACCACTGAAGGTCATCAGACCAGACAATGAACCATGTGCTGAGTAATTTGCAGCAAACCTGGTGAAGTGGATGAGCCTCATGGCATAAGACCTTACACAGGGCCCTGGCTCAGTGGGAAACACAGTGGAACTTGCCAGTAATTTGCAGTCAGGTTGGATAGGGAAATTACCTGTAAACCTGAGGTTCTTTGAATGCAACATGTGATTTGAAGGACAGGATTCTTTTTCTCTACTGTCAAGTCAGAAAAAGCTCCTGGAGTTACCCCTGGTCTCATTTACCTTATGAAAGATGATAGCACCAGAATTTAGTACAGTTATACCTTCCACTTCCAAGCTTAATGTGTGTGTATGTGAATTAATGTGCATATTCTTGGAGTTTCAGTGTTTTCACATCATGACCCATCTCTTCCCCATGAGCAAGAAAAAAAGCTGTGCTCACCATCTCCGTTGAATAGAGTATATAGACTAAGAAGAGCTGAGGCTTTAGTGCTTACATTCTTGCTCTACCACGTACCAGCTAGGAGCTTTGACATGTTCCTAACATCTATGAGCTACAGTCACTATGTTTTATAAGATACCTTTTGAAATAATGTCCTCATTATGTTAAATGGATTTGTTAAATGAAATATTTAAAGACTTAGTCCAGTGCTTGGCACATGGTAACACTTAATAAATGGTAGTTATTGGTGTTAGTTTTATTTTTAATAAGCTGGAATTTGGCTAAGTCAAGATTACCAACCTATTAAATTGAACTTGAACCCATCCACATTTCTACGCTCATAAAATTCTAATGGGGGTCTGAGAAGCACAGAACAGAATATGACCTTTGCCTTGACATTCTTCTGCTTTACCATAACTATCTGGTTTTTGTTTTTGTTTTGTTGGTCATGGGGCCTGAACTCTGGGCCTGGGCACTGTCCCTGAGCTCTTCAGCTAAAGACTAGTGCTCTACCACTTGAACCACACATCCACTTCTGTTTTTCTGGTGGTTAATTGGAGAACATGCTCATGGACTTTTGTGCCTGGGCTAGCTTTGAACCTCAATCCTCAGATCTCTGCCTCCTGAGTAACTAGGATTACAGCATGAACCACAGGTGCCCTACTAATTACCTGGTTTTTAAAGGATGTCTTAACCTTGCAGAGATACTAGACTTTGTCTAAATCAGTGCTCCATTCCAAACATTCATTCTACTGCCTGCTTGTCACAGCTAGATCTGTTATATAAAACAAAACAGATACCTGAACGAATTGCTTCCTGATTTGAGTGAGTTAATCTGGTGTACATTCTCTAGGGGCATTTTCTACCCCCACATATTCTGGGGTTTTTTTTCAGAAGGAGAATTCTGTTTTCCCATTAAGAAGGTAACTGTCAGGTTGAAAAGTCTCAGAAGTCTGGTAGGGCTGTGTGTGGATCTATGACGCACTGAAATTATTTGATCTATGTGATACCAAGTGTCTGTTACTTGGCAGAAAGAGGATAAATGACTGCCTTTTTTCTTCTGCTCCTGCACATTTGGCATAATACAATCACAGATAGTGAATAATGGTCCAATTCAACTCTTACTTTATACATTGATTTTCCCCTTGAGAAATAGAATAAGCTAGTCCTTTGGTTGGCTTCTGATTTTGATTGACAGAAGAAATAACAGCAGAAAGATTACATCTTGCCAATATCCTAAAATTTGAAGAACAAAGCCATACTCAAAACTATTTCTAAACTGTTTGACATTCTCATTTTTTAAAAAGAACCTCCTAGAGGGAAAATTTTTCTTTCCTTAGGGAAGGACTTAAAGGCCAGCACATTACGCTATAGAATCTAAAAGCTGCAAACAGAAGATCTGAAGAAAGTGCTATGTCTTATACCAATGGAAGAGCTCTTGCTTTGAGAGTCCAATTTAATATCATATTTTAAGACAGATAGAGTTCAGGGAAAGCATAAGGGATTAGCAATAAAGTTATCTAAGCCCTGATCTACTTGGCCTTAGGTCCCTTACTTGACCCCAATGGTTCATTGTCTCTGCTAGAGAGAATTTTTACCTTTCTCATTGTATTTATTATGCAAACAAAGAAAATCAGTAGAATAAAACTCTAACAGAAGATATATTTTCTGTAAATGGCTAATTTTGTTGAGGTTTTATGTATGCATTTACTCACATATATAAATATATATGCATATGTATACATACATTCACATAAACACACATAAGGAAATCTTTTGCCCAATAAAATCTTACAGCATGGAACAGAGAACCTGGGGTAGAATGGAAGGGAACACCCAAAACCAACTTGGCTCAACTCTTCTTTTCCACAAACCCATGGGGAGTAATCATTTCCCAGCCTTCCTTCTGCTCAGCTGGTCCTGAGAGCATTCCCTTGCACCCAAGTGCTGGACTAGGCCCTTGGCCTCCCCGCAACATAGGTGCTGCTTTGTCACCCCTACCCTCCCATTACTTGGCCAAAAAAAAAAAAATTAAAGGGAAAGAAATACCACCTGTTTAATATTAGGATTCTTCTACTATTGCTTCCTCTTAGGTCATCCCTTCTCTGAACCAACTATCTCAGTCATTTCAGTCATTTCTCATTGATAGTGGTTTAAGTTCTTACTTGTCCTAGTCTTTGTACTAGGGGAATCATAGTTGCCCAATGCAATATTGTAACCTTTCTGAAATAAACAGAGTGAGTACACATTAAAGGAGTTTACTACTCAAAATACACATGATGAAACAACTCCACACTCTTAAGTGGGCACCAGTGGCTCCTGCCTATCAGTTTTGTTCACAAAACTGAGATCTGGAGGACCTCAGCTTGGGCAGAAAAATTTGCAAGACTCTATCTCCAAAATAACCAGCAAAAGGCTGATGGGAGGCATGGCTCAAATAGTAAATACCAGCCAAGCAAGCATGAGGCCCTGAGTTTCAAACCCCACTAGCAATAAAACTTTAAAATAGCCAGGCGTAGTGACTCATGCCTGTAATCCTAGCTACTCAGAAGGCTGAGACCTGAGGATCGCAGTTCAAAGCCAGCCCAGGCCCTAAAATCCATGAGACTCTCATCTCCAATTAACCACCAGAAAACCGAAGTGTTGCTGTGGCTCAAGGGGTAGGGTGGTGGCCTTGAGCTGAAGAGCTCAGGGACAACGCCCAGGCCCAGAGTTCAAGTCCCAAGACCAACAACAATAACAATAACAACCACAACCACAAAACTTTAAAACAGATAAAAACTAAAGCTTCCACACTATACTGTGGAGTGTAGCTTTATGGGAAAAACAAACACGTGATCGTCTGTTCCCTTGCCTTGCTCTATAACTCTTGTTAGTAGCTATCATCTGGTAGATGACTTTCTTTTCTTTGAATTGCACACACATTTTCAGTTCCTTTAGGAGGACAGTGTTTAACAAGACATCCCACGATAGACATTTTTCCATAAGCTATCCTGTAAAATTAGTTCTGTGGCAAAATACATATTGAAAAATTATGCTATCCCATGACCCTTTTGGATATTCCTACCACTAGTAAGCATGAAAATCCTCGGGGAAATCCCATAGACAGTGTAATCTGACTACTCTGTATCTCTGGAATATTATTTAATATTTTCCAAACTTAACCTGACTATGAATGCCTTTCTCTTGGTTACTGCCTATTGGTATAATCAGGCGGAAAGAATTTTGATTTAACACTAGTTTGGAGACGCTCATTGGAGTCTCAAATAAAAAATAGAAAAAAAGTCAGTAGAAAGTGGTGAGATTGGGTTGATATTTTAGAGGAAAAGGCCTGCTGAATTCCTTACCTATATTAGAGGGACATATTTACAACTGTATGGATCCATTTTATGTTGCCAGAAAACTGTAGAAAATGACCTCTGGAAGAATAGGATTTGCCCTCTGTAAAGTGTTTCTCTGTAAAATTTCCTACACTCTTAGAAAAAAATGAAAAAAGTTTTTTGCAGCCAAATTTGTACTTTCTTATGGCCATATATGGTACAAGATAGAGAAATAGCTTAACGGTTTAAAGCAAAATTTTCTCCTTTTGATTTTGAATAAATAACTTCTGAAGGCAGATAAGAATATGAATTCTTTAAAAAATGTGTCTTCCTTCAAATGCTAACAGGCAAACCACTTTCCTCCATTCATATGAATAAGAGGATTTTAGAAATTTGTATAGGACACCTTTTGAGATAGACACATGGATGGATGAACAAAAGAAGGGAGGAAGGAAAGGAGGACAAAGGGAGAGATACAAAGAAGACAAAGGGAAAAGGAGAGATATACAGAAATTGCTCTTTTTAAGGTGTTATCACAAGGGCAAACATAGACTAAACTTTATAGTATTTTTCCTAGCAAGTTAACCTTTATTTACTTTTACCAGTTCTTTATAGCCTTAGTGGGATTTGAAAACATGCCTTGTGAAACTGTGTGGAGAAAAAGTAGTGAAAACTACTTTGGAATATAGTACAGTATTTTCTTATTTTGTTTTGTAGTTTTTAGCTACCAATAGAGAAACAAATGACCTCATTACCCATGGTTTTACTTGGTTTTATCCCAAGTAAGCAGCCACTAAGAAAAGGATACTTTGTCCTATATTTAAAAAGAAACACAATTACATCCACTGTAGCAGTTGAAGGCCGCTTCTACTTTTCAATTCCTCTGAAATGAAGTACTCACCTAAGAACTCTGGGAAATCTGGGGCTTCTGAAGGATTAGGATTATTCTATTGTGATGTGCTTTCACTTTCTGCACACTTATGCTTGGAAATACCTTCACAGGATTCTGCAGTATTTCTGTGTACTAATGATCCAGTATAACAAAGTTCCCAGTGTACACAAAAGAAATTGCACTGAAAGTGTTACCAAGATTTTTTTTCCCCAGTCCTGGAGTTTGAACTCTGTCCCTGAGTTTCTTTTGCTCAAGGCGTGTGTTCTACCACTTGAGCCACAACACCACTTCATTTTTTTTTCTTTTTATGTGATATTGAAGAATCAAACCCATTACTTGCTAGGTAAGCATTCTACTACTAAGCTGCATTCTACCACTAAGCCACATTCTCAGCCTGTTAGCAAGAATCTGAGACTTAGGGGTTCACCTGCTTTTAAAAAGAACAGTTGTATTAGGTATGATTAGCCAAGAGGGGATAAGTTTTCATTTTAGCTTTAATTTTGAACTCTATGAAGGGATTCCTGTGGGTTACAGTTTTAGTTTATTGATCTTTTTCCCATTAATCATTTTTAGTCAGCTAATAATGTACATCATCTATTCCTTTAATAAGTAAGCTAAGTCAGATGCAGCTACTACTGACAATAATGCAATGTAGTATCAAGGACATTTTTTTTTACTAAATAATAATTGGCATAATAAGTGTGAGGTGATAGCTATTGTGATTTTGACTTCTCCACTGATTTTGGATGTCTTGGTTCACTCTGATTGGCCATTTGTATATCTTCTTATGAGAGTTAGCAGTTTAAATCCTTTTCCCATTATTTTATGTTGTTGAGTTGTAAGAGCTCTTTACATATTAAAGATTATTAATTTTTTATCAGATATATGGTTTGTAAACATTTCATTCTATTAGTCATGTTCTTTGATGTGCATGATCTAGGATTGTTTGTTTATTGCTTGTTGGGTCATATCTAAGAAATTATTACCAGATATGTCATGAATGTTTTGCCCTATGTCTTCATCTAATAGTTGTAGAGATTTAGCTCTTAGGATACATTTATATCAGGCTGAAAATGTGGCTTAGTGGTAGAGTGCTTGCCTAGCATGTATAAAGCCTTGGGTTTAATTCCTCTGTACCATATAAACAGAAAAAGCTGGAAGTGGTGCTGTGGCTCTAATGATATAGTGCTAGCCTTGAGCAAAAGAAGCTCAGGGACAGTGCCCAAGCCCAGAGTTCAAGCCCCATGATGGACCAAACAAACAAAAAACAAACAAGATACATTAATACATTTTCAGACATTTCTGTCTTTGACCATTTTTTTTTGGTTGGGGGGAGGTATTAGAGATTAAATTCAGGGTATCACACTTGAGGTAAGCAAGTGCTTCTACTTCTTGAATTATATTTGGGTCCTTTTTGCATTTAGTTTTCTGAGATGAGTCTCACATTTTTGCCCTGGATAACCCTGAACTTGTGATCCTCCTATCCTCTTGAGTAGATGGGACTGCAGGTGTCTGACATAAACTTAGCTGTGTTTGGTCCATTTTTTGTTATATTTCATACATAGAATAAAGGAAGAGTCTGGTTTCACTTTGATTGATATAAATATCTAATCTTCTTATCACCATTTATTAAAAAGCACATACTAGCCAGGCATAGTGTCTCACACTATAATCCTAGCTCCTCAGGAGGCTGAGAGCTGAGGATCAAAGTTCAAAGCCAGCCCTGGCAAAAAAAGGACCTGAGAATCTTTTCTCCAATTAACCTCTAGAAAATGGGATGTGGAGCTTGGTTCAAGGGTAGGGCAGTAGCCTTGAGCTGAAGAGCTCAGGAACAGCACCCAGGCCAAGTTCAAGCCCCATGACCCACCAAAAAAAAAGTCATTTCCCATCAAATAGTTGTGAGATTTTTTAAAAATGTTGACCTTATAAGCAAAGGTTTATTTCTGAATGTTCTAATTCAGTTTCTTGGTATATTATATGTTTTTATTTTGTGTTTGTTTTGTTCTGTTCTGTTTTTGCCAGTCCTGGGGCTTGAACTCAGGGATAGGAAACTGTCCTTGAGCTTTCTCAAGGCTATCGTTCTACCACTTGAACTACAGCACCATGGCTTTTCTGTGTATGTGGTACTGAGGAATCAAACCCAGGGCTTCATGTATACTAGGCACTGTACGACTAAGCTACTCTCCTGGCCCTATAAGTTTGTTTTTATGCTGCCAGTATTCCACTGTTTAGATAACTGTAACTTTTAGTAACTTTTGAATGTAAAAACTGAGACCTCCACATTTGTACATTTTCAAATTGTTTTAGCTATTTGGGCCCTTTCAGATTCCTTAAGAATTTTAAGGGCTGTTTCTCTATGTCTGCAAAAAGTAGTACTGGGATCTTGATATTGTTGACATGAACTAAGCAACATTAGAAGCATGTGGTTATTTAAATCATAATCTTTAATGGATATTCAGAGTCTGTGAAAATGTAGTTACAGTAAGATCCTTGGAGTATGATAATACAGAGCCCTGCTCCCTCCAACTCTATACCTCCTGCTTTCCTGCCTACATTCTGTGTGCATTCTCATGCCTTTTTTTCCACCTGTCTGTATCTTCAAGGATCCTCAAAAAGTAGCCAGGAAGAAAATAGTACATAAGCCTATGCCTTAATATCAGGCATGTAACAGTGCTGAAAAAGCTCCCTAGCCAGCTCCAAAATCCTCTAGAACCACTAGTGATTCCACTTACACCCCTATGTGTGTTTTTGATACTTAAAAGAGTTGTAAACAAACTGACCTGAACAATTCAGAAGACACACACAAGGTAAGTCAACTAGTTGAAATTATACTAGCAGGGCCAAGAATTTGGCTTACTGGTAGAATGCTTGCCTAGCATGCAGGAAGACCTGGGTTCAATTCCTTGGTACCACGTACATAGAAAAGCCAGAAATGGTGCTGTGGCTCAAGTGGTAGAATGCTATCCTTGAGAAAAGCCCAACAGCAGTGCTCAGGCCCTGAATTCAGGCCCCAGGGCTGGCAAAAAAAAAAAATGATACTATCAATCTGAATGTTCAAGATTGACGCCTTGACAAATTATAAGAAATTGCAAACATGCTTAATTATTAAGTCTATTTTGCAAAGAAAATGGAGATGGCCAGAAACCACCTCAGAGCAAGTTTAAAATCACAGTCTCAGGAAGTAGAATCAGCTAGCCTAAGACACACTCATACTTTATTGGCATTAGGACCAGACCACCAACGTCTCCCTAACTGAAAAGCTGGGGACAGAAGAGACCTGGAGCTAGTGTTTGCTTTGCAGGGGAGAGAGGAAGAAATGCGTATTTATCTGTGTTATACAGTATTTTCATTTAGAAAGTGTTTTGGTTCCTATCTGAGAAAGTTAAGGCT
Organism: Megascapheus bottae; assembly: GCF_031878675.1. Classification (NCBI taxonomy): domain Eukaryota; kingdom Metazoa; phylum Chordata; class Mammalia; order Rodentia; family Geomyidae; genus Megascapheus; species Megascapheus bottae. Next base: position 30,576,698 of record NC_143524.1, on the reverse strand, counting down.
GGTTGCCAGGAAAATCAAACTTTTTCCCTCCCTACCGGAGGATTAATGCTTTCTCTAAACCTTTTTTTTTTTTAAGGCTTTTCTTCAAAGACATACTGTCTGCAATACTTCAAATGAGACTTTTCCTTTTTGTGGTATTTTGTCAGTTGGTGGTGAGTGAACCTTGTAAACTGATCTTTGAGAATCAAGATGGTCAGCCTGCTCAACAAGAACCATGAATGGAACATAAAATCCAGTTAGGAGTTCTACTACCAGCATTTTTAGACTAGAGTAGAGGTGAAGATGTCAGAGTTCACTGAACATAATAAAAGTATGTTTTGATATTTTTCAGTTTTGTGTATAGATATGTGGATACTTACTGAATTGTGATATACTATATCATTCTGAACTATGTTTGATAATCAACAACTTTTAAAGCCATTATTTTAAGATTACTTTTGGCTTGTCAAGATCAGGCCAATCAGGCCACTCTCAGCAAACATAAGTACATAATAAATAAATCAAGCTCTAAAATGTTTTGAACCTAGTTCTTATGTGAGCATTCTGATTTCTACTTGCTGATACATTTTCCAAAAGAACACATTTAATGTGAAACAAGTATATCTTCTTTTATTTATTTTTGCCAGTCCGGGGCCTTGAACTCAGAGCCTGTACACTGTCCTTAGGCTTTCTCAAGGCTAGAGTTCTACCACTTGAGCCACAGTACCACTTTGGGCTTTTTCTATGTATGTGGTACCAAGGACTCAAACCTGAGTCTTAGTGCATGCTAAGCAAGCACTCTACCAATAGGCCAAACTCCTGGCCCTTCTTTAATTTTTCATTCAGTCTTCCTAATGCAAGATTTTTTTTCTTTTTTTGCCAATCCTGGCTTTGCGCTCAGGGCCTGAGCACTGTCCTTGGATTTTTCTCAAGGCTAGAACTCTACCACTTGAGCCTCAGTACCACTTCCAGCTTTTTTTTTTTTTCAAATGTATGTGGTACCAAGGAATTGAACCTGGGTATTCATGCATGCTAGGCAAGCACTCTACCACTAGGCCAAACTCCCGGCCCTGCAAGATGTTTTTAAGATTGTGAGAATACTTATAAATTGGGAAAACAAGTACAAATCCAAATGTATTTATTATTTTGTTTACTTTTTGGCCAATACTGGGGCTATCATCTGGCATTTTCTCTCTAGACTGCTGCTCTACCATTTGAGGCACAGCTCCACGTCTGGCTTTTTAGGTTTCCTTTCTATCTTTCTTTCTTTCTTTCTTTCTTTCTTTCTTTCTTTCTTTCTTTCTCTCTTTCTCTCTTTCTCTCTTTCTCTCTCTCTTCCTTTCTTCCTGGTTAACTGTGGAAAAGAGTCTCATGAACTTTTCTGCCTAGGCTGATGATCCTCATCATCATCCTCAAGTCACGGCCTTCTGACGAATTAGGATCACACCTGTAATCCTATTTTTTTTTGTCATTGAACTCTGGGCCTGGCATTGTCCCCGAGCTCTTCAGCTCAAGGCTACCACCCTACCCCTTGAGCCACAGCACCACTTCCAGCTTTCTGGTGGTTAACTGGAGATAAGAGTCTCGTGTACTTTCATGTCCCGGCTGGCTTTGAAACGTAGTCCTCAGATCTCAGCCTCCTGAGTAGCTAGGATTACAGGCATGAGCGAGACCGTACCAAGCGATCCTATTATTTTTACTATTGGTAGTTCCAGGAATCCAACCCAGAACCTCATGACTACTAGGTAGGAGCTCTGCTATTTGTTCTCATCCTTCCACTCTTTAAATTAACAAGTTGTTTTAGACAAGGTCTTGGTATAGTCCCCAGTCTAGCCTTGGACTCCTGGTTTCAAGCCATCATTCTGCCTTGGTCTCCTGAGTAGATGGCACTTACATATATAAGCCAGCACGCCAAATTCAAATGTTTTAGCTTTCTTTTAAAAAATAGAAAATATACCAGTGAGCACTATTTGTTCATGGTAATTAAAATAAGTATGTTTTGATTTAATATAATAGTGTATCCCCAATATCCATCACTCACAAACTTTCTGCATGTTTTTGCCAATTCTGTGAGCCACTTGTGTTTTCTATTTTATATTTTTCTTAAATCACTTCAAATTTAAGTCTATATTTAATAGTCATGAAATTGCTCATTTATTCATGGACTAGTTATTTTTTAATGTACAATAAAATAAGTATATAACTTTCAGAAGACAAATATCTATCTTTTTGCTTTTGAAAAGTAACTCACCTCTTTTAATGTTTCACATCTCAATGTGTAAGGAAGATGTTCACAACACTTTCATGCTTGTCTCTCTTAGATCCTTTAATAAAGGTTCATATACATGAGAAAGGAATCAAAAGCTGTTAGTTATTAGAGAAGTACTCTTAATTTTCAAGAATTTATCCTACCTTCCCTCCCTAGACTTTTTTGTAGGAGGAAAACATTTCAGAATTGTCAAAAGTTAACTATATCTTAATCCAGCCTACTTTTAGCATCTATTAGTAAAATTTTCTGAGAAAACTATGAAGGAAGAAACACCTGAAGATAAAGAATGTGTATAGGGAGAAGAGAAAAAGTAAGAGAAAAATGAGGGAGGGGGTAACAATATTTGACAAGAAATGTACTCATTACCTTACATTTGTAACTGTAATCCCTCTGTACAATTGACAATAGAAGTAATTTTTTAAAAAAGAATATGTATTTCCAGGCGCAGTGACTCAGGCCTGTAATCCTAGCTACACAGGGGACTGAGATCTGAGGATTGAGGTTCAAAGCTAGCTGGACACTACAAAGCCATGAGACTCTTATCTCCAATTAATCTCTAGAAAACAAGAAGTGAGGCTGTGGCTCAAGGGTAGGGCCTTAAGGTGAAGAGCTCTGGGACAGCACCCAGGCCCAGAGTTCAAGCCCTCTGTCCACCCCCCCCCAAAAAAAAGAACATGTATTACCAAACAAAATGGTGCTAGAACTTAGGTGAGTGAGTGCTGAGCATATGAGAACATGGCACATGGGATAAGATTGACTGTGGTCCAGCCATATAAACCATCTTAAAGACTTGATGAGATTTTACTAAGAACAAGACTGAAAGGTAGAGAAATAGTACATCTTCTTCCTTACAAGAAGCTCCTTGAAAAACCAGAGGAGTGAAATAACATAGCTTGTTGGATGCTAACTTTCTTAAGGAACAAGTTTGAGCCTTGGCCTACCCATACCTTTGTGGTCTACATTTATCTCATTATCTTAAGAGAGTTACAAGTAAAGTCTCATGCTAGGAGTCAGAAAACCCCAATATTAGAAATGGATTATTTTCAAAGAGGAGCAAGTTCCCCAGCACCTTAACTAAGCCCTGATACCACTGACTCAATACCCTAGGAATGTCAGAAATGTGTCACATTACTCTGGACAAGACCACTTATAGCCTGAATCTCCCTTTGCTATTGAAACTATTCCTGGCTATAACATGAATATAAATGATATTGATGCACTGATCCTCAAATGCCCCTATGGCCTTTATCCTTGCTTGGAAGACTTCTCCAGAAAACAAATCCAAAATGATCTTCAAATCTACCTTTTATAGCTATAACAAGTAACTTTAAAAACATCCCCAGGATTCTATAACTAGGGGGACCTATGTTAAATGCCAAAAAAAATTCTAAAGCTCTTTTCTTTTTTAACTATTGGAAGTTATTTTTCCCCTTGAATTTAATCTTAAAAAAAATTAATACTCTAGTGCTTTGTTATAAATCCAACATTTCTGTTGCCTTAATTGTGACTTGCTGATGCCAAAACTATTCACTTACTGAATATTCCTGTGTAAGGAAATCTATCCGACACTATTAGACAACTGAAGAGGCACTATAGTTTGTAAACCATGTAGGAGATCTGCGATATGTTCTAGAAGTGACTTATAAATGACTGCTCACAAATTCATCTATGTAGACTTCTTCCTGCCCCTTTTTCTGAAGCAGATAATACTTTTTTGTGAATTTGGTAATTTCATATGGATAAGACACGTATCTTTGGGGTCAATTTGTTTATGAGTTGTTGGTTAATTTCTAGCTGTGATGATTAGTGTTAAAATGCATAGAAATAGTAGGTAGAAGCCTGATGCTGGTGGTTCATGGCTGTAATCCTAGCTACTTAGGAGGCTGAGATCTGAGGATCATGGTTTAGAACTAGCCTGGGCATGACAGGCCATGAGACTCTTATCTCAAATTAACCACCAGAAAACCAGAAGAGGGGCTGTGGCTCAAGTGGTAGAACCTTGAGCTGAAGAGCTCAGAGACAGTACCCAGACCCACGACCTACAAAGAAGAAGGAGAAGAAGGAGAAGAAGGAGAAGAAGAAGGAGGAGGAGGAGGAGGAGGAGGGAGAGGAGGAGGAGGATGCAGCAGCAGAAGCAGCCAGACACAGTGGCTCACGCCTGTAATCCTAGCTACTCAGGAGGCTGAGATCTGAGGATGTCAGTTCAAAGACAGCCCAGGCACTAAAGAATGTGAGACTCATCTCCAATTAATCATTAGAAAAAGGGAAATGGGGACATGGCTCCAAGTATAGGGTGGTAGCCTTGATCTGAAGCACTCAGGGACAACGCCCAGGCCCACAAAAGTTCAGACCCTATTACCCACAAAAAAAGGAAAAAAAGAAAAGAAATAGTCGGTAAAGTCTTTTGTTGCTAGTTTCTAAGAAAGCCTCAAAGGCTTTCCTAGCAGGATGTTCTATGGGGAAACAATATATGTACACATGGGGACTATTCTCAGAACTTCTTAGGAAAGAAAGTTGTGTCTCTGAGTGTGATTTAGCAGTTCCTATAAGGAAAATATTGAAACTGTCTCTAAATCCCTCTTACTTTTCTTTATCATTGATTTTCCATAACTATTATAATGAATTATTGCTTATTTCTCTTTACTAAAATTCTATGAAGACAGAAATCTTTGTTTTGTCATAGATGAATCACAATTACCTGAAACAGTGGCACATACTGAGTATTGAAGAATGTATGAATTTTGGTATGACTGTATTGGATGAATGAATAGATGGATAGGTAAGTGAGTAGATGGATGGATGACTGATGGATAAATGGATGGAGGTTAGATATGTGGATAAATTGATGATGAGTGCTTACCTCAACCCCAGATCTGATCTTCGGATCTGTGCTATAAGAAAAATGGTACTCATTGGCTGGGAGTTTGGCCTAGTGGTTAAAGCGCTTACCTAGCATGCATGAAGACCCGGGTTTGAATCCTCGGTACCACATATAGAAAAAAGCCAGAAGTGGTGCTGAGGCTCAAGTGGTAGAGCTCTAGCCTTGAGAAAGTCCAAGGACAGTGCTCAGGCCCTGAGCTCAAGCCCAGGACTGGCAAAAAAAAAAAAAAGAAAAATGGTACTCATGATTGGAGAGTTTCTGTTATTTAGCCAGAGAGATGAAATGGTGGAGGTTGTTTTCTGAAACATTTTAGGATTGATTTTAGGATTGATTTATGCCTCGCTGCAGAAATAACTAACATAAATTAACTAGGAAAGGGCCGGGAGTTTGGCCTAGTGG